>NC_051155.1:91115607-91430928 GCF_013339745.2 Dermacentor silvarum
GAGTATTCGCCACGTACTGGTCGTTCCCAGCGTCCCTGATAGGTTTCCGCAGAAGGTCGCCCACTCGTTTTTAGCTATCTCGTTGGCGTGGCCTTGGGCTTGCTCTGCCAATAGAGCGATGCGTTGTCTTAGGTGTTTGTGTAGGCGCTGTCTTTTCCACCTCTTCACGAGTTTCCGCCTCTCTTCCCATAAGCTGACTAGGTGAGAGTCTATCACCGGCGCCTCCGCTGTGCGCTCTATGGCTTTGGTGGTGTCCCCGTGCACTTGTTGAAGGAATTTAGTCCATTCCCGCATGTTGGTCGGGGCGTATCTGAATCCTCCTGTGCCCTCTGGAGTTTTCTATAACGAGGCCAATCGGTTAGCTTGGTGGTTCCTATTGTTCTCCGCATGTTGGGTGTGGAGAGCGCTATTCTGATTATGTCATGATCGCTTCCCAGGTTTTCGTCGAGGGAAACCCATTGTACGTCTCTGACATTAATTGTACATGCACGGTCGGGCGCCGTGTCTCTGCTGACGCTGTTACCCGTGCGCGTCGGTCTACCAATTTGATTGATTGCCCGTAAGCACAAGGCTGTGGCGGTACGCTCGAGTAGGAACCCTTTGGGCGATGTTTTCGCGTATCCCCATAGTATATGGGGTGCGTTAATGTTCCGTAGCATTCAAACTCATCGTTATATAAGAGATCAGCGAAACTTCAGTGATGCTAGAACGCTGCGCTACGGAGAAGCCGACGTAATAAGATCAGACAACAACGGCGAAACACCGGAAGTCTTAAACTTATGTTTACATGTGGGGATGTTGGACATGGCATAATTTTGTAAATCGTTCATTTAGTGAAATAATACATTGTTAGCATAGCGGACACATGTATTGCCTTTGCGAAAGTACTGATATCTCGTGGTGTTTTCCCAAATCCAACCAATACACAGATGGGGGCACCATTGCGCTATCGTGTGGACATGTAATGGCGGGATTTGAAACAGCCGCGAAGAAGCATAAGTGATATTTCCGGCGATATTGTCAATCCTTTGCTGCGTGAAGGTGAACAGTTATTGGCTGAAGCGATCACGACAAGAGTATAGCATGGGGCGAAAGTAACAGAGGCGGAGTTTCGGCGTGTGTGTTGCCACGCCGAGATGTCCGGCAGAGTTCGGTCGCGCTTTCGGCTTATTATAACAGACACTGAACCAACATAGCTTCCACGTGTGACGATTTTGTATTTGCTCAAACACTGGCTGAAGAGAACAGCGGGAACGTATAAGCCAACCTTAACACTGAGTTGTGTATATGACTTATTTGAATAGTATGTGAGACAGATACGTTTTGTGCGCGCCAAATGTGTCACTACAGTTAAGAGTGCCCTAACTTTTGCATAGCATCAGTTTCACTGCCGCAGAAGTTTGTCTGCGAGTTTGGTATGTGTTGCAAGGCGCCTTTACACGACAGAACGTTATGCAATATTGTATGTTACCTGATGGTATAAAGTCGCATTGTGCTGGTATAAGCGCTGGAACATCAACCTTCTTTTAATAAGAGGTTTCATTCAAATCGTCAAGAATTGTATATTTACGAGCAGTTTCTCGTTCGAGAAGCGTATGGGTAAGAAAACGAACTTGAGAGAGAGCTGTTCCAAAGCGTTTTTCTGAGCACACCACGTTTTTTTTTGTGTGTGTGTGTGTGTGTGTGTGTGTGTCTGTGTGTGTTTTTGTGTTTGTGTGGGTGTCTGGGTGTGTGAAGGCTTCAGTGGGCAGCACAGGCGCTTGTCTTAAACCGTTCACAGATATTTATACAGTGGTTTCTTACAGTGTAAAATCGTCCATCAAATACTAAAGACTAAACATTACGAGCTGTTACCCGGCATTTAGTTTCTCTTCAATGTGCGGCATCCGTCGCAATGGTTCAACGTAGAAATGGGCCAGAAAGACTGGTAATCCGAAACTACATTAGTTTCCTTTTATTCGCAATTTTCCACCCGTCGAGTAAACACCGAAAAATACCTTGAGTCAAACACCTTGAAAGCATTCTCGCAGGAAATGTATTTAGTATGCTCCACATGGCAACACAATTGCCCATGATTTGACAGGAATATTCTGCTTTTATACCAGGTGTTTGATAACTGCAAATACTAAATTTATATTTACAGAAATGTGTATTTCATGAAAGAAAGCTTAGCAGCGACTTACATCTTGGAAAATTTATACGATAAGTGCCTTTGCTAGGTTAGGCATGTATGATTGTCGACAAAGTACGTGTTGAAGCAAATCAAGTTAGTGAACTTGTAAAACTACTTAGGACACCTTAAACGTAGGGGTTCATGATGCTCTTCGCCTAGAAGACCTATCTTCTCTTGGAAATTCCGTAAAAGTCGTCAAAACGGACGCCAGAATTTTACTGCCACCCATAGGACGCCTCATTTTTTTTTCCAGTGCTCGCATTCAACAAATTGTTGCTGGCATTACACTTAGCTTTCACACAAGATTCGCTAGATGTATAACAGATTGCGAGATGAACCAATTAACATGAAATTGCATGCACGTAGCGAGCATTTTAGCACATTCTTCAACTAACGCGAGCAGCATCACTTCCTGTTAGTGGCATAGGCAATGACAGGCATATAAAATTACAGAATAACATCGACGATGATTGTCAATGTAAGCGAATACCCGAACAAACGGACGAACGAATGAGCGAGTGAGCGACAATACTCCACCGACCCCTCTCCCTTCTTTTTGCCCATGCCGGTTACTACTAAGTAGTTCGTTTTCTATCAGAATAACAAAATTTCCCAGCGTGTCAGCAGTGGTTGCCATGTCCAGAGTAATAGAAGCCGAGCGTGGCCGTCTCAGCTTCTATTACCTCGAAGCGGACTTGGCTACGTTAATGATGTGAATCAAGTAACTCACCGTTGTTAATTTTATTTATCAATCACAAGTTCACCGCGCGTAACGTACTCACGAGTGCAAAGACATCGCGCGCGCCCTGCTTCGCAGGACGCCATTTTTGTTCTGACGTCCCGCCTCGCCGCAGCGGCCGCCCCCGGTTGGTTTGGCGGTTGTCATCCCGCATTCAATGCTTTCCCACAATTCTTGAGACGATGCGCTTCTGTTGACATGCACCACTGAAATACGCATTCTCGATCGTAAACACCCCTGTTTGGCGCATTAGATGAGATACGCCTTCCTAGCGAATTACCTCGTTTAAATGAGATGCCATACGCTTCAAAGCTCATACAATACGCTTCTGTCGCATTCATGTAAACGCCGTTTGTGTGTAACTTGAAGAATGCACTTCCAGTCGCGTTCAAGAGCCTGCGGCTGCCTTCTAACAGCAGTATGTGAAGTAGAGTACTCAGCACCTCTATTTTACCAGGTAGCTTTCCCTACCTTTACACCATCACTAAATCCACCAGTCCTTGAAAACACGCCCCACTGATTGACCCGACTCAAGCAAGCGACTTGAATTATGGACGTGGTAAATGTTATGAATATCTCAGGTTATTTGGCACTGACATAATTGTGGACGGCCACAGCAACTAGAGCAGTATTCCTCAAACTTTTCCGGTATGTGACCCCTTTTGAGTAGGATCAAACCTGTCATGGCGCTTCCCAACCTTTATAAGCCTTCTGAAAGCTTACTTTTTGAACGACGCAGATATATTTATATTTTCATTTATTTATAAAAACATTAACCCCTGCAGGGAGAGCTACAAAAAATACTTGTGAATGTTTTTCGTAACAAGGATTAATTTATTCATGCACTTTGATGAGAATGACATGCTTGCTTTCTTGATATATACGCGTACAACCGAATCTGCTCAACCCAAATGCTACAAATTCGGTGAGACAGAACAGACTGCGATTGGGAGGCCGTGTTCGGTGAAGTTTTGTTTGTGGCGACCGATGGTTTAGGTCTGCGTTATATATATATATATATATATATATATAGAGAGAGAGAGAGAGAGAGAGAGAGAGTAAGAAAGAAAGAAACAGAGAGTCAGATTATATAAAGCTAACCAACAATATACCCGGTGTTCAGATTTAAGCTTTACGAATTATTTTCAAAATCGGCTGTGGCCGGCGGCATCATTCTTATCGTTGAGATGCGTTATTCGAAGAGGCAGACATTAGTAGCCCGGGAAATCGAAACACATATTCGACTAATTAACAAAAATTGATAAATTTCACGCAGAATTGCCGTGCGAGTGGCCGCTCGAGGCACTTTGCATGTATTCGCGGGTTTCTTTCAAGCTCGGAAAAACTTTTATGTAGCACGTATTGATCAACAGAAAGCTGTATCGGGAGTTTTTCACGTTGCTCTACAATTTTCTCATTGACACTTTGATAGTTAAGACAGTACTTCTTGAGTTAGATAATTAATTAAAATTACCTAATTAAATCTCAGTAATGACAACATTACTGGCGGCTACTCGACCGTACTGGAAACAATACGCACTAGGTTTTCTTCGTGTAACGCCGTTCCTCTTTTCTTAAATCGTGCTGCGTGATAGCTGGGACACCCTGTATGTGTGTGTGTGGGATGTCGCGCCTGCTGAAGGACGAATCCCTGCATAAAAAATGTAACAACAGTTTATTCGACTAGCTATGGTAGCGGACGAGCATACCAACGCTACGCTCGTCTCGGTAGCAGAAGGCAAAATGCAACGCTTCCCAGCCGGGCAGCCTGTTTTTGACCTCAGGTGACGCAGTGGTGGCGCTGTATCTTATCGGTAACGCAGTCCAGCGTGTAGCCGTGTTATGCTGGGCCGGATGATAACAAGGCACAGGCTGCGTGGAAATATGCGCAGAGTGTGTCGACATATATATATATATATATATATATATATATATATATATATATATATATATATTATACCGAAGCTCTGTGCCAGCCAGTGGGGAAGAAGACGTTGACGATCGTGTGATTCGCGCTAGGTCGGTTTTCAACGAGCCACCTTGTTTTAACCGTCATGCTTCATCAAGTCTACCTGCCGAATACTCTTGTTGCATTTGGTGGAAGCGCTGGGTCGTCCCCTTCAACGTCCTAGAACTCCGCAGCCGTACGCTACCATCTGCCTTTGCTAGGACCGAGGACGCCGGCCCCTCGCGAGCTGCCCCTGCTCCCACTTCTGTGGGGTGCTCTGGGGTGCTTCGTCAGCGTGATCCTCCAGTCTTCAGTGGCACTGACGGTCACGACGTGGAAGACTAGCTGGCCGAGTATGAACGTGTTAGCGCACACAACAAGTGTGATGACCGCGACAAGCTGACTTACATCTTTTACCTTACCGACGTGGCCAACCTGTGGTTCAAGAACAACGATGCTGATTTTACCACCTGGTCAGCGTTCAAAGAGACCCTCGTTTCGTTTTTCGGCCTGCCAGCGGTGCGCAAGCTTCGCGCTGAACACAGCCTCCGCGGACGATGTCAAAAGATTGGTGAGACCTTCACAAGCTACATTGGCGATATCGTCAGCCTCTGTAGGCGGGTGAATGGGTCCATGTCGGAACCAGACAGAATCAAACACATAATGAAAGGCATAGACGATGACGCCTTTCATATGTTCGTGGCCAAAAACCCACAGAGCGTTCGTTACTCCGGTTATTGAACTTTGCCAAAGTTTTGACGAGCTGCGTAAACAGCGCATCTCCACACGTCGCCCTGGAATGCAACCGGCTGACCTTTCAGCTTTGGGTCCCAACAGCGCTAGTATTGACTAAACATCCTTGCTGCCTCAAATTCAGCAATACGTACGCGAGGATGTTGCACGTCAGCTCTCTCTTGTGGCATCGGTCACCGAGCCTCTTCCCACACTCGACCAGTCGTTTCGTCGGGTTATCCAGACGCAAGTTGCTGAGGCCCTCCCGTCCTCCGCTTCGCCGCCACAAGTTACGTCACCGCTACAAGTTACGGCGCCGCTCACTTATGCTGAGGCCCTTACACCATCTCATGCCCAACCGACGCCAGTCCCATCTAGCCCAGCCACCAACTTCTACACGCCGCCAAGTCCTGTACAGCCAGTTTACGTACCGTTCTCGCATCCGAGACCACCTATCAACCCCTGGCTCACTCCTGCAACCGGCCAGTGTGCTACGCTTGCGGTATTACGGGACCTGCGGCGCGCCTCTGTCGCCGCCGTGGATTCTATTTTCGCGATGGCACTCCCAACCTTGGCCATGTCCCTCTACGAGCTACACACTGTCTTACATCTGACGCAACGGACTCGTCTTCCCGATACCCCGCCTTCAGTTCACGCCGATCTTCTTCTACCCGCCGCCGCTCCTTTTTCCCCATGATTCGCCATTCCAACGATGCTCAGGAGGAAAATTAACAGCCGCAGTTCCTGAGGCAAGAACTGCGCCGTCGTCGAAATTTGCAAGGCCTCTTCTTTCGCCGCCTAACGAGATTATAGTGTTTATAGACGGTGTCGCGACGAACGCTCTTGTCGACGCAGGAGCGGCTGTTTGTGTGATTAGTGAGTTTTTATGCCGCAAACTGAACAAAGTGACGACTCCGCTTTTTGATAGTTCGCTACGCACAGCGAGCTCGCAGAAAGTCAAGCCTTCGGCTACCTGCACCGCTCATGTTATAATTCAAGATGCGCTCTACGTTGTCCAATTTGTCGTCCTTTCTCATGCATCGCATGATGTTATCCTGGGCTGGGACTTCCTTTCCGCGCATAATGCAGTTGTCGACTGCGCTCGTGCACAACTCGCCTTGTCTCCGTTCTGTACCACAACCGTCGATGACCCTCACCCGTCTGCTAAAGTGGTTGTACTTACGTTTACGGACGCCAGTTTGACGTTGTGACTGACCACCATGCCTTATGCTGGTTCGTTGCCTTATGCCTTATGCCTTATGCTCGTTGGGCTATACGCCTTCAAGAGTATGACATAGGTGTCATTTATCGCTCGGGACTCAAACATTCAGACGCAGATGCCCTATCCCGTTCTCCGCTGCCTCCTGACTTACTTTGTTTACAAACTTCCACCTGCGATTCGTCGTCCCTCAGCATCACCGACATGCCGGCCGAGCAACGCAAGGATCCCTGGATCGCTTCTCTGCTTGACGTACTCTCCCACCGTTCGCTTGAATCTGTTCCACGCACCATTCGTCGTCAAGCACAACACTTTGTCGTTCGTGAAGGCTTGTTGTACCGCCGCAATTACCAAACCGATGGCCGCAGGTGGCTGCTTGTTATCCCCCGTCATCTGCGCTCAGACATATGCACCGCCTTCCACGACGATCCCAATGTGGCCACGCTGGCGTATTCAAGACCTACTCCCGCCTACGCCTGAGGTATTACTGGCGCGGCATGTATCGATACATTCGCCAGTACGTGCGGTCATGCCTTTCGTGCAAACGCCGCAAGCCTCCCCCTCATAGCACCGCTGGTCCTCTACAACCTTTACCGTGCCCTGTACGACCATTTGACCGTGTTGGCATTGATCTTTACGGTCCCCTCCCGAACACTCCTGCAGGCAACCGGTGGATCATTGTCGCCGTCGACCATCTCACACGGTACGCTGAAACATCTGCGCTGCCAGCAGCCACCGCGATAGACGTCGCTCGCTTCCTTCTTCGCCACCTCATTTTGCGACGCGGTGCACCCCGTCAATTATTACGCGATCGGGGCTACGTCTTTCTCTCGAACGCTATCGAGTCACTGCTCCCAGAATGCCACATTGTTTACCGCACCACCTCTGCATACCATCCTCAAACAAATGGCATGGCATGACGGAGCGTTTCAACCGTACCCTTGGAGATATGCTTGCGATGTACGTGTCCGATGATCACTCCTATTGGGACCAGGTGCTCGCCTTCGTCACGTACGCCTATAACATTGCGCCACAATCTACCCCCGGCTTCTCTCCTTTCTTTCTTCTATATGGACGTGAACCATCATGTTTCATGGGCACCATTCTCCCCTACCGACCCGATGTTTGGGAAGCCACGCCTGTTTCCGAAGCGGCTGCTTATGCTGAAGAATGTCGTCAACTGGCTCGCTCGTTTACCGCGCAAGACCAATATCGCCAAAAATCTCGCCATGACGAATCCTCATCTAGTTCCCACTATTCCCCGGGAATGCTAGTTTGGCTCTGGGTCCCGTCCACTACTCCCGGTCTTTCCACCAAGCTCCTCTCAAATTACCACGGTTCCTACCGAGTAGTAGAGCAAACATATCCCATCAACTATATCAGCGAGCCGCTCGAGCCATCTTCCGACCACCGCTGCCGAGGGCGTGAAATAGTTCACGTAGCACGGCTGAAACCATGCTACGACCCTCCTGTGCTGTCATTCCCTTAAGTCGCCAGGTTGGCTCCTTTCTGCGTGGGGAGTGATTGTACCGAAGCACATCGGCACCAGCTCTGTGTCAGCCAGTGAGGAAGAAGACGTTGACAATCGTGTGGTTTGTGCTAGGTGGGTTTTCAACGAGCCAGTTTGTTTTAACCGTCAAGCTTCGCCAAGTCTACCTGCCGAATACTCTTGTTGCAATATATATATATATATATATATATATATATGACCATATGTCAACAGCGCTTAAATGTGGGCACCGAGGCTGAGAAGTCATTTCCGTCAGCCCAAACAGAATGCACATATAGTTGGACCATCCATGATCCCCAGGCGAACACTCTCGGCCCATTGGGGGGTAATGACTTGTAACACTGAGCTAGCGCGTGCTGCACGACTTTCCTAGTTGCAGATACTCAATTTCTCTCAAGCACTTTGACACACCAGAACTGTGCGAAAAACATCTGAAGCAAACGACTGACCATGAAGTTCTGACTCACCACGGGGTTTAATATGTAAGGCACGTGAGTCTTCGAGCCGCGGCTGTTGACGTAAAATGTGTAGATCATGTACGGCGTCCAGCAGAGCAGGAAGCAGATGAGCACGAGGAAGAGGGTGATGTTGATGCGCTTCTGCTGCACCACCGAGTTGTGCAACCCCATGTGACTCTTCACGCGTGACATGTGGTCGGCTATGACGCGAAAAATGTTGACATAGCAGAAGGCCATCACTCCGAGCGGAATGAAGTAGTTGGTGACGGTAATCAGGGCCGAGTGCGAGTACATCTTGATGTCGCGCGGGTAGGCCGGGCCGCACTGGGACGCACCACGTTTGTAGACGATCTCCGTCAGGCCCAGGAAGGGTGTGATGGCGCAGAAGAAAGGCCAGAGCCAGGCGGCCACAAGGAACACGGCCACCTTACGGTAGCCCTCGCCCCGGTGGCTGAAGGGACGCGTGATGCTGAGGTACTTGTGGACGCTCATGTACATGAGCGTGTGGATCGAGCACATGAGCAGCAGCGCCATGGTGAAGCCGTTGAATTGGCAGAAGGCACGACCCATCACCCAGTCACCACGAAGCAGGGTGGCCATGGACACGGGCATGTCAAGCAGTGCCACCAATATATCGGCGATGGCGAGGTTCACGATGAACATGTTGGTGCGCGTGCGCATTCCCCGGTGCCGCAGAACTGTGAGCACTACCATGGCGTTCCCCATCACGGCGAGCACTATGAAGGCGAGGAGGAGCACCGCCATGACGCTGACCGCACCATCGCCGTAGTAGTAGTACGTGGTACTGTTGGCGGCCACCGCCTCCATTTTTGTAGCACCTGAGCGAAAAAAACGCGACACCAGGGTTAATCACAAACAAACACTAAGCAGAAATTACACGAGGGGAATTTTGCAATTATTTGTGAATGTCAGTGGAGAAAAATGAGCAGACCCACCGGTAGCTTTGAATGTACAGTTTTGTGTTCAGAGCAGGCAATGTTTGGATCAAGAAAGAAACTGCTCTCGATATTTCTCTTTGCAGCACAAGCGTTTAAACACACTCGTGCCATCCCTAATACTATAGGTTCCAGATGTGTTTGGTTCAGAGCAATAATGATTTTACTAAATCATCCGCTGTTCTATCCTTCTGGTACTGCTATGCTTTTTGTTAGTGTTGCCTGTTTTGCCATCTTTAACTTTACTGCATCTTATTATAACTCGAGCCTGAATCACCGTGTTTTTTTTAAAAAACAACGTCTACCATGTGCATACGCTAGGCCCGTGTGAATTAATTGGGTTTCACGTCCTAGCAGCATTTTAGTTATAGTAGATGGAAGCCGATGTGGAATTTCTGGCCTAAGGAAAGTTGCAGGTTACAGAATCACGTTTCATCTTTTGAAAAAAAGTCGCACTCTCGCCCGAAAGGTGAAGCATCCATTGCGATAGCAAATTAGTATAGAGCTATACGGAGTAAGTATAGTAGTTATATCGGCTGCATAAACTTGAACACGTTCGCTTACTAACTGAATTAGCAAACATAGTGTCAGCGCACACAAGCAAACTTGAATACATCCCACTCAACGGCCGCGAACAACCGCTGTCAAAACGCTGGCATGAGCAAGCGCAGTGGCAGCTGCAAACGAAGGTTCGTGCGGTCTATCGCTTCTACCGAAACTGAGCGGCGAAAGCATAGCGCATACAAAGCTATGAGCCATCTGCAGATCGCTTTCAGGATACGGTGCGGGCGACCGCCCGATGCCGCGCTAGTACAAGTACGCAGTTGCGGACAGAGTAGAAGCCGCACCCCCTGCATCCCGCGCTGCCTCCCCGCTTTCCTCCTTTCGCGTGCGAGACTGAGTCGCCAGTGCCCCTTGCACCGTTGGTGCCGCAGCCTAACGTCGCCTCCCCTCCCTCCCTCCCAGCCCCCAAGGCCTTTCGCGCGACGGTCGGGTTTGCTCTCCGCCGTGCGTTCGCTGTCCGTGAAAGCCCGCTTCCCTCGCTAGCTGTATGTGCCTCCCTCGAACATACAGTATACGGCGCATGGTGACGACATTATCGCCCTTGGACTTTATGGAACCTCACGGTGACGGCGACGACGACGACGGCGACGGCAGAAATCCTCTTGGAGTGTCCATATGATTGATGTCGCAATAGAAATATGTTTATTTATTTACTGATTTATTAAGCCCTCAAGGTACAGTTGCACATTTCAGAGGGGAGGGGCAAGGTAAATACACAGGCAAATCGCACAATAGTTGATTATAGAAAAAAATTACAAGTATAAATAAGCAGAAACCTTCGAAGAAAACGTCAAAGCTAAATACGTGGAAGTCGGTAATGATTAAAAAGAACAAGAAAAAATAATAAAGAATTGTCCCGGAAGTGTTAGATAAGGTGCAAGATATGGTGCGCGCGACAGCCCCCACCGACGCAACGTACAAGCGTAGTTGTTGGCAGAGTAGAAGCTGCTCTCCCCCTCGCTCCCGCGCTGCCTTCCCACTTTCCTCCTTTCGCGTGGGAGATTGAGTGAGCAGTTCCCCATGCTCCCGGTTGCAAGATACGCATTTGGTGCCGGAGCACAGCGTCGCCCCCCTTTCTCCCTCCGATACATCCACGGCCTTTCGCGCGACTGAAGTTCGTTTGCTCTCCGCCGTGCGTTCGCTCTCCGTGATAGCGTGCATCCCCGCATGCTTTCACTCGTACATGCGGCGCGAGGCGACGATTTTATCGCCCTTGGGCTTTATACTGAACCTCATGGCGACGGCGACGCCGACGACAGAAATACGCGTGAAGTGTTCATATAATTGCTATCGCAATACAAAAAGATGGCTCGCGTTTGCTGAGTTGAGCAAACCACGTTTGTCACAAAAGACCGCCTAATCAAAGCGCGCGCTACGCGTCACGTAAGCAAGCGAAAGAAACACGCCGGCCCCGCGGCAGCTTCAACAGAGGGAGAGAGCGCATACGCCTCAACAGTCGCCGAGACACCTTCTCACCCGGCGAGTCGAGGGAAAGATTACTACAGCGTGAGCGTGCGACAACGCGATGAGTCATCACCTACCCTCCTCGTCGACGATTCGACGGCGGCGGCCGAAGGAACGAGAAAATACTAGAAGATTCCCAGGCTTTGGCCATGATACGGGATCACGACTCCGATAGGAAAGTTGGAGAACGCCTGTGGAAGCTATATAACCGCCATGCGAGAATCGGAAGAGTTGAGTTCAGTCCGCACCGGTGAAGTGATGTACCGTGAAGACCAAGCGTCTGCGGAACAAGGGATTCCCCGGCAAGCTACTCGACGAGTTCATCGAGCGTCTGCAATTCAGGAAGAAGTTCCTGCTTCGAGATTTGCCCCGAGCTACGCCGAGTTCGTCTGACTGCAGGACCAGCACGGTGAATACGATTGGACACTTAGTTCATCGTAAGGATTGTAACAGCGCAAACAAGACACGGACAAAAGGAAGGAAAAACGACAAAACAAGATGTCCCTGTCTTATTTGCGCTGTTACGATCCTTACGATGAATCCCAACCAACCGGCCCAACTTGCCGTCTTGTTGCTGGACACTTAGTGTTCCTATTCTATTTGTACTTTACGTGTTGGGCTCTTAGTGCTTGTCGTTAATTATTTTCCTTTGTTTTGTGAATACCCGTCTGATTTGTATTGTGTTGTGTCTAGCCTAAGAGTACAAGTGTCTGTGTAACTGCCTTGTGTGAAGAATATATTTTTTGTGTTTCGACAACTCTGGTCTCTGACTCGGTCTTTGGACAGAAACCGGCGTTCGCTGGCGCACCAGAGGGCCCATTCTTAATTGTCCTTGCTTTCGTGGGATTATTTTCGGAAGCTGATAAGTCGGCTTTGGAATTTGGTCCGGCGTTTGCGCCTCGTTCACGGGGTCTGTGACAACGTTGCAAATTTCGTCACTGGTGCTGTCGGATGAATCTATTTTCATACAAAAGATATCCTCAAGCTGCACAAAAATTATACGCATACGTGTGCTTGTGATGCCTCACGTTCTGTTTATATTTCAAAGTTCCAAATAAACAAGATCTTTTTGGCCAAGGAGCAAATAAAAATCAAGAGGCACTGCTTCTTTCTGTCCAAACTGCCTGAGATTTGCCAATGCAAGCGTGGCGAAATGCATGATGTGGCGCACCGGCGCCGGGAACCTACAGGAAACTTTCTAAAAAAAAAGCCTTGTTTGTTTACGTGTCTTGCATGCTATCAGGTGTGCTTCATATCGGTAGGAGGTCGCCGTTTTCTTGTAAATATAGGTTCTCCAGGTTGCTGTTTAGAATACGACGCGTGAAGTGTGCACTTAAGCAATTCTTTCTTTTTATCTGAATCTCATTTCCGTGTTTAACAGTCAAACTTTGCTGTTCACGATGAGAACACCGTGGTTACGCAACACAGGAAACAGCGTATAGGGGTAAGTGCGGTGGACTCATGCCTGTCCGCTTTGGAAGTTGCATGAACCCGCGGTCAAACTGGGCGGATGTTGTGCAGTCAGCGACGAAGAAACTAAGATGGCTTAGAAGAACTTTCTGCGGGCTTAGTTGGTGCAAACTTGATAAACATTTTAAAGCGCGAACAAGCGACAAGGCACAAGTGCCTGTCACAAGTGGCACAAGCGCAAGCGCCTGTCCTGTGTTTGACCTTCCTTTTGTGCCTTAAAAAGTTTATCAAACTAAGATGGCTCCTGCATCCTGTTGTATTGGTTTGACTCATGCTTTCACTCAGATCGTGTCCCACCAGATGAGGGATTCGCGTATAGCAGTCTGGTCGTACTGTGCCAGATCCACGTCCTGCTTCGACAGATTGGATCTGCTTTGTGAAAACAGAACAGTTTGCTTGAGTAGGATGTCTCAGCCCCCTTGCTTTAGGTTTATCTTGAAAGAAACGGCAGAAAAGAAGGCTTGTAGTGCCATAGATAACAGGCGCTCACCCTGTTGTCTAGTTTCCTGTACCTTTTTTCTTGCCATTTCTTAAAAGAAAAGTACTTTTTACCGCTCCCATGGACTATTCTTTGTAGGATCGTCTCGCGTGTTTGCCTCCTTAATAGATAACACGCAAGACTTCTAAGGCGTGGCAATAAAAATAGAACGGAATGGCTGAGCAAGCTTTAAATACTGAACCTAACAACCAAGAGCACAAGAGGAAAGCGGCTCTACTGATGGACTTGCAGTGAAGCCTACATTAGCGAGCGGCTTAGCCATCGCGTCGCGGAACAATTCTGTCTACACGTTTCATTAAGTCCGAAACTGTTTTTCAAGAAATTTACACTGCAGCACAAATAATTGCAATGTTCACCCTACCCTCTTTTTGATACGCCTGATTCAGGTTTTGTGTCATCCCGTGTCCAAAACATTCCAAATCACGCAAGTGCTGCGTTTCGACACAATACATAATATCGGCATTCAAACCACTTATAATGACATCAAGATGCTCAAATGACCAAACAGCAACAAAGTGGTCAATCTTTCACAATTCAAAGGGTCTTAACTGCTTGGCGCATTTCGAAAGCATTCTTGCACGTTTCGAAGGGAATGGCGTCAAGGTATAACCCGAGGATAAAAATGCACGCAACATGCGTCGCGTTCTCTTACCAACTAAATCGACACCATACCGTTTCCTGTAGAACGGTATCCTTCGAAAGAATTACGACACAACATTGAAACATAATTTGTTGGCTATTGTTTGTTTCAAATTTGCAACGATTTGCGTTACTCAAGGAGATCGTTTGCAGCGGCAAGTTGTGCATACCGTTAAATGCTTTCATATATTATTTTAGTCTTATTATAATTATCCGCGGTCAGCTTTTCGTGAGGCCTTTATTATTGCCCTCCAATCATAATGGAGAGGTGTCAGCAGCCCACACAGGGTACTTTGACTTTCGCTAGCTCATCCACTAGCCAATTTTTATGAAACCTGATTTAGTACACTTTCTCGTCAAACTATTGCAGCGAACTCGCTTACCAACTTGGAATTTCACATCTTTCATCTTTCTATTTTCTTTCTTCATTCCAGTGACCACGGAAATATAATATAGCTAGGTCAATTAACTCTATCACGTTACCCTGAGAAATTATGGGAGTCATAAGCCTTGTAACGTTTTTGCTTTTAACTGTTCAGTGCATTCAGGGGATACAGTTTGCACTCCCATTTCGCAAATGCCAGTTAAAACATATAATTTGGGGCGCTATAACTTAAAATGATTCCAAACTGTTTTGATTCCAATTTCTACAATCAGCCTCCACGTTTGGTCAAAACATTTTCAGGCCACTCCCAACTTCGCCTGTCTGTCAATCGACGTCACGAAAACCGCGATAGCTCTCCATCTGATATAACGTGTACACAGTGATTATGCATGATTCAACCGCACAAAAGAAAAATAATCATTCCTGATTCGACACCTTTTTCACAATTAGCCCTCCGCTATTGGTCCAATGTTTCTGGCTACGCCCACTTCGCCTGTCTGTCACGCGACCTCACAAAACCACGAAAACTCACGACGTCAAAGTGACGTGTACACGAAAAAAAATGCATTAATATGCCGAACAAAACTGAAAATTTTTCTGAATAGCCACAGACTGCCCCCGCTCCGAAAGGAATAGATGGTGGCTGCCCGCCGATCGCTCAGGCCCTCGCTACTTGCACCTGCCGGTGAGCATATATTTTTTTTTTTTGCGCGTGATAAACCTTTTTGCGTGGCTGTAAACGTTATCGAGCCCTTTCGGCACGCATACGACATCGCTCTGCCAACTCTTTCTTACTGAGGACCCGTTTTAGCGGCGTTCTTATCCTTCCGTTGCATGCCGCCGCGATTTTCGATCAGCCACCGCAAGCTAATTAAGTAAGGCGAAGCGGACCAATCGGAGAAGCCAGCACCACCCTCTTCATGCGGTTATCTATTTTCACTGTGCTGGCTCTGCCCCATCGAAACCCTCTCCACTAGAGCGTCCTCTTTGCCTCTTGTCAGCCAATTAGATAAGAAAAACCGGCGAGTGTAGACAATGTTATTGGTTTTGAAAGGGAACAAAGGTGACCTCCTATAAACGAGGAGGGTGTTTCATTGGGTTGTTCAGACAACGATGCGGGTCACCGCCCGATGCTTGCGTCGGTGTTTACGTAAATTTGACGTCAGGAGTTTGGAATCAAAATACTTTAGAATCATTTTACGTTATAGCGCCCTTGCAGAGGTGTTTCACAGAGTGAAACACATAGTGAAACAAACTGTGAAACAGAGTGAAGAAGAGTGAGTGCTTCTGCTGCTGATTTTGTGAATAATTACAAATAAAAAGAAGTGATAAATATACTAATCAGACAATAATAGTGACGTTTGCTTTCGGCGTAAAAAAAAACACAGAATTTTAGTGGCAATGTATCAACAAAACCCGTGGATAACATTTGGAACACCTTGGGGCTAAAGGGAGACAGAATATGTCTGATATTAACAGGAATAATAAATGCGCAAAAGCCCTGCAATGGCCCTACCTCACGTTAACAGGAACAAATTCTTAAATTAAAGCTCAGTATAAAACTGAAAGCAGCGACCGCAAGCGGTAAGCAGAGGGATCCGGTGCTCACCTGTGCGTCTCCTAGGCGCAGTCGCAGGGGGCCGCCGGGGAACAGTGTGAGCGGCGGTGGTTTCCAACGGAACGTCGCAGCGGCAGGAAGTCTCGAGACTTTGCGAGTGATAGAGGCGCGCCGACGGAAGGCGGACGCGGCTCGCGCTGTCGCTGCAACTGCATCGCTCGTGCACGCGCCACTTTTGCCAAGAGCTACGCATGGCCGAAGGGCCTTAGCCCCGCAATTTGGCTCGGGCAAAGTCGCGAAAGGGTTCCCTTTCCTCTAACGTTTTTGGATAGGCGAATGCGTAAACTGAACGAACTAAAAGTAATTAGCCCTTGTTAGAAGAGCAATTGCTTTATGCCGTCTTGAATATTGCAGGATGGCCACAAACACGAGCAATCTAGCTGACGTATAAACAGCAAATTAGAAGCAATGTGTGCTAATAATCTTCACCTCTCCGATGACAAATTTTGAATCTCATGTATGTAGATTGCCTGTAAACATAGTGCCTCCTGTGAACCTAGAACTTAGAAAGCGGCACACAGGTTTAATGAAACGCCTACTATTTTGTACAGCAATCACTAATGTACTTCCGAAGATTCTAAAATTTCATACATAAGCCACAGTGCTGTCTACAATTTTAAACAAACATTTAGCCACTGTATCACTGCATTTACAAACGCAAGAATAGCATGATAGATCGCCTAAATATACTATCGGTACGCTCGTGAGGATGTGTGATCCCCACAGGAAACTTTCAGCTCTACGAGAATTTGTTTCAACGTGGCGATGTAATAAAACGCGCATTTTCTTGATCTTTGAGCATCGCACACCGACAGCTGCGGCCCCCTAAAACAGCAAACCACTAACCATAAATTGCGATTACAGGCACCGAGGCTTTTCCAAGTGGCAGTGGATTTGTAGAAGAAATTCTGGCGGACTTAAACATGCATTTGTTCTTCCGCATTGTCTCTGATAAAATTACATTGCATAAATAATCGACGAAACAAGGCTGCAAAAATATAAGAATTTCGCAGAAATTTAGGCATTTTTCGCTGTGGCAGAAAGTCTTATATATGAATTCATTATATCTATGTTGGCAGAAAGCCGTGGGCAGGTTGTGTACATGAGGACATGAACGTGTTTCCTGTTGTTGGTTGGCAATGTTTCTGAGTGACTTAGCGGCGCACCTACTACAATGAGGTCAGCATGCTTTCCTCGTCTCTGTAAGCAATTCTTCTCTCTCTCTCTTTCTTGAGGGTAGCCACGACATCACTTACGATAGTTTTTAGCTAGCTGTAAATCAAGGGGTTCCCTTCAGCGATGCCCATTGGTATTTATTGCAAGCAAGCAAGCCCGTTCGCAAAGCTTACTCGTTCGCAAGCGCTATTTGCCATTGACCATCCGGCTTCGCTAATGATATGTCCAGCATAAGGATTGGCTGCAATGTTTCTCTCACGAACAAGTGTAGCGTAAGATGTTTTAGTGAATACGGGCCTATTTTGAAAGAGTTGTTTTGTTCAAAAATGACATGAATTATTTGTACATATTGTACTGCATGTTTACATGATTATGAGTCGGCATATCCATGGGCTGAATCCACCTCAATGTAATGGGAGCCTCAATGAGGTAGAAAAATAAGGCTAAAGTAATTATGTGACATTATCATGGCAGTTCAAAGCCTTTAATTTGTTGCATGGTGAAGTAGACAATAGATGTACATGATAATAGGACATGCGTATACATTAGAAATCCTTTTATCAGTCATATGAGGTATCAGCGGCAATTAATTATTATAGAAAATCTAATTCAATACATGAGCTGGGCTGTTATTGGTTTGTGAACCCTTTCGTATAAATGCTATGAGTCGTATCGCCGATGATAGCGTTCAGGCCGGCATGGATCAGCGCAGGTGATTATCGAGCTGTTTCTTGCCTTATCACGCGCTGATAAATACAATTTATTACAATATGGCTGTTTCTTGCAATTTGCTAGTCCGGCTTGGACAGAGCTCCCTTCATTGGGTGCCGCCTCACACCCGCCGCACGCGATGCCGGTGTGCTCGCTCCGTGAGTGAGCCCAGCAGGTGAACGGCACACCAAAATAGTCCCTTTTTACGACGCGCCGTTTGATATGCGACGTGCGATTAGCCCGTGGATTCTTCGATTAACTACATAGTAAGTAGCGCGGCCCAATGCGTCTCACTGCCTCATTGTAGACGGAGAATATTGAAAATTTATCGTGGAAACAAACCAATTTCCATTTTTCCTGCAGTTCGCTCGAGCAATAGCGATATTGCAATGTTCGTTTGATTGGCAAATTTTCAACGACTCGCAGACTTCCCGGCCTGTCGCTATTGAATGTTCGATAGTCCTCGGGTCGAGTTTAACATGTGCGGCCCACAACGCTTTGTGTCTGGCCAGCGGTAGTCGTAAGAAGCATGTTTAATCACCAAACTATATATAGCCTGTTGATGGTAAAACGCAAATCGTGACGGTGGTCACTTCCGTAATCCAGTTGCTTGCTTTCATTTTTTTTTTATTTTGTATTTCAGAGAAGGTGCCATTGTGACCACTTTACGCCGACGGTTATAAGTTAGGCATAAAGGTGTCAGGCAAGAGGTGCCATACTCGCTATGGTCTTTTCGTAGCTGAGCTGCGCATGCGCCATCAGCGATAGGTCATTTATGAACGTTGAACAATACGAAAAAAGAAAAGAAACTTAACCTCGAGAAAGGAATCCTTGTGACATACGGGCCCTGTAAACGGGTTCTTGTTTGTCGAATCACACCGTATGTATATGTCTGGGGGGTCAAATTGGCACTAGAAGGGGCTCTAGTAGCACCCACACAAGAAGCTCGGCAGACGACATGCAGCTGATATGCTGTTTATTATTTTTTGGCCCCCAACTCTAAACTTCATATTAGCGTGTAGAGGAATGATGAACGCGATATATACAGTACCGTACATATTCGCCTGAATTGGAACATGAAATGTAATTATTGTGTGCACATGGCATTCTCATTTTTTTTAAATTTAATGCTGGGATATGTGAACTGTATGAACTTTTAGCGTGCAGTATAATATGCAATGTAAGAATTTGGTATTCAGGACACATCAACCAAATTGCTTGCAATGAAACCAACTGAGTAAACTATGCTTATTAAATGAACAGACCCAATAGCAATGCCTCTTGCAGATTTTACAACTTAGCTACCACATTATAGAGTCACGTACAGCGAGTATATATACCAGCCCATTTTAGAACATGGTTAGCAAAGCATAAAATTGAATACAGCCACTCTATATTAGAGGTGCAGCCTTCATTACCTCTCATAGCACAATGCACAATTTTTTTATACCTAAACTTGTGAGATCTCATAAGAAGCATGGTTGCAAAAAGATATGCGCACCGTCCTCACTGACTGAGTGGTCACGCAAAAGTGTGTGTGACAATCAATATGAAACTGCATGTATGTGGTTGTTTGTAAGCCTTTGATTTCAAAAGTGCACCTAATAAGGAAAGCGTTTTTGTTCTGATTGGGTTATGCACTTCAGTGGCCAAGAAACATGCAAATCCTAAAATTTATATTAGGATAGCTGCATTGTACTAGCAGGACCTACTTTTCATACGACGATTAAGAGAGGGCACATGGCCCCTGACAAAAAAAAATCTGTAGATTCAACATCCATTCCAAGTAATAGGTAAGTAATATTTATTACCATGAGGGACCAATGTGCCTTGGCTTTGGTATGACACGAAGAGCTTTTACAATACCAAAACACGTGCATAAGGCACAGGAGCTGTCTTTGTCTGAAACCACTTGATG
The DNA here is from genome assembly GCF_013339745.2 of Dermacentor silvarum. Lineage (NCBI taxonomy): Eukaryota > Metazoa > Arthropoda > Arachnida > Ixodida > Ixodidae > Dermacentor > Dermacentor silvarum. The sequence continues at coordinate 91,135,787 of NC_051155.1, forward strand.
TCCCCACTATAAACGTGAGTAGCAATACTGACGTCATGCGCTTGTACTTATTTTCAGAGAGACTTGGAGGTAAATGAAAGTTATAAATTCAAACATTCAGAAAATTGTGAATTCTATTCGCTTGTACGATCATCCCGCACATACCACGAATGAAACACTGCCTTAGTTGTCTCTAGCTTGCTCATTTTAATAATGTTTATATTCACAATCTTAATTGAAACAGCATTAAACTTTGCATATAAACTATTGCCCAAAAATCTGAAAGGGGGATGGTTAGGCAACGTACATTTACGTATACGGGATGCGCGAGAAGCATGCTAACACACTCAGTCCTGCTTTCTAGCTGTGATTATCCAATCCATTGACAAACCGAATTATAAACATTCATAGGTGACTGTTCAAGTTACTGCGTTTTCGTTTGCACAAATCCACTGCTTTTTCTGTATTTCTTTCTCTTTTACGAGTATTATTCATGAATTATATGGGGTATTACAAGTCAAGTGTTATAACTTAAACATTGGAGGATATTTTATTCAAAACAATATGGTCTTTAAAAACTGGTCGTCAAAACAACAGCAACAATAAAATTATAGCTTTTTTAGGTTTAATAAACAGGTTGCCTAGCATGGAGGACGCACTACTTGTGGTGTCGAGGATTTAGTTGGTGGGGAGGCCTGAATTGTTGGCTGAACAAATTCCAATAGCCTGGCACTTGGCACTTTCGACGCCACCACACGACACTACCACGCTTTCACAGCCGTACTGATGGTGACATGCTTGTTGAAACGCTATTAATTTGACAAAGCCATCTGTATGAGAAATCCGATGATTAAAGGGACCTTCAAACGATTTTGACAATTTCGTACAAACGTGCTGGGTCGCTAGAGTAGGTCCTTCTGATCATTATTTGACGCATCTAAGCGCTCCGCGTAAAGCGCGTAATTTACTATAAGGTTTTAAAAAGGTACAGCGGTACCGATCGCAGCCCACCAATCGGCTGTGTTTTGTGACCAAGTGACGCAATTTGACCATAACACGTCACTGGGCCAGCTATCCGATTGGCTGACCAGGCCGCGTCATCGATAATTTTTTCGACATTATGATGAACAAATGTTGTTCATAATAGTTTAGATGTTAGTTCATTTGCTTCTATAAAAAGAAAGTAACAGAAAGAGAATGCACAAGGACATGTATCGCAATACTAAAGGCACTTATCCGGCCCACAGCAAGTGTCGTCTGCTTGTGTTAAAACGTGCTCCGTGTTTGCGAGAGTTACGCGGTCAATGTTGGTCTTGTTCTTTGTTTTCGCGAGCACCACGGTTTACTCTTGTTGTGTTGTGGGCTGCAAATGTAGCGATCGGCGACATGTCAAGCTGAGACATCGTGCCCTGCAGCAAGGCAGCAGACGAGTGGAGTGGCGCTACAGCGCATCGGACCGTCGGTATCCAAACAGTGCCAGCATCTACGCGTTTGCGGCTGTCACTTCACGTCGAAGGATTGCCACAGTAGACTTTAGCGTGTCCGGTATTCTGGTAAATGCAAGCGCAAGTGTAGTGGTCGTTTTACCACGTTCTACGTGATGAACGGAGGCGCAAACGTAAACTTCTTGTAGGATGCAGCCACCTGGCGGCACAAAGGTCAACCAAACACACAGCTAATAAGCAGTAACCGAGTTTTTTCTACTTTGCTGCTGGCTCAAATTTTTTGCAGGAGCGTAATCTTGAACACGATGTCTTTTAAAATGTTTATAATGTTTTACACTTGGTTACAGGAATATTAGCTCTGTATTTGGCTGGTTATGCTCTGCGCCACGAGATGGCTGGACCGTGCATGCCGATGAGGCCGCTCACGTACGTCTACGAAGCTCCTTCATCACAGCAGTATGGAGGGGCTTTAGTTTACGCCTCTGCCTATCCGTAAAACACCCAGTTCGCCTGTGGTAACCGGAATACCGGACACGCTCGACGCTGCGACAAAACGCTCGCAACGCACGCTGCTTGATCGCTCTCGCTGGGGATCGATGGCCGGGCGGCTAGCGGAGAGGTTGGAGAGCTTTCGCGCCCTGGCTCCCAGACTACCGGAAATAGACAACAACACGTCACAACATGACGTAAAGCGAGCGAAGGCGGAGCTTAACCCCGATCACTCGGCGAACGATTTGAGGAGGAAATGCATGGCTAGGGAGGAGGGTAACTTGTAATCGCCTGAAACTCACTTAATATGAGACGCTTCACTTAAATTGTGACGCGAATGTTTTACTGTAGCTGCAGCCTACGCGTCTACAAAATTTGTCCGAACCGTTTCAGGGACCATTTAATTCTGAACAATCCCAAAAAGCAAAATGCTACTCACCGAAAGATGATGCATTTGAAAGAACATTTGATCTTTAACACATGATGCTTTACTGAAGGTCACATTCAGAGCAAGTGAATAGCACACTTAGGCCTATAATGCCTTGCCCATTACAGACTTGCGGCGAAACAGTATTTCATGAAGCTACACTGACTCATTACAACTGCAGAATATCAATATCTTCATTAAAGCATCAATGTCATTTCTTTCCATTCACAGTCAGTGAGTAAAATACCTGTGCTGACAGTGTGAAAAGAACACATTTCCTGATGGCAAATTGCAGTTAAGGATACCGTGTCCCTCGCAGTGCTGGCGAAACTGATGCAGCTAGAGCTGCCAAATTTGAGCATGAAAGAATGGGTGTGGTGTCGCATCGATATATTTAGGCGGGGGGGGGGGAGGAAATGGTAAGTGAGTCGGGCACAAGAGTTGTGGGTGGATGCATGTTATTCATAATGTGGTTTATTCTCTGTGTGGCACTGAAAAGGCCAAAGTTCTGTCCTTGCACCCAGTCTAGGTGAACATTAAATAGTGAGTTATTGCGAAGCTTGTGTATATTCTGGAAAATTGATGCGGCTTTGCTAACTTGCTTCAGCTGTTAATGGCACTCAAGGAATTAGTGTACGTCTGTATTTGGGCGATGCTTGATAAGAATGAGACTGTTTCATTGGCGTCATGTATAGCAGTGCCATGTACCAACCCTGTTCAGCACATTCTTGTCATGTATGGTATGGAGCTGACATCCATCATATATTCGTTATCTTCAAAGAGAATAAAATACTTCCAGCTGACCCATACTATGCTCCCAATTCCCGTTGAAGCAGCGTCCTTACAAAATACATTGGTCCAATGGAACATTAGTGTGCAGCAGTACCATGGCCTTAGGTCTCTTCTTGCAGCCAAGCAATCTGAAATCTGTCATTCAAATACACTTGCAGGGGGGGGGGGGGGGCAGTCAAAGCCCTTGCGCATTGTCTCCACATCGTTTTATGCCATGTACAAAGCGCTTTCGGTTTCGGGGGCAAGACGTTACGTTGCCATTGTGCCTCCCTGGCTACGCCACTGACGAGCATGCTCCAATGCAACACTTGCCTCGTCTGGTGCGGTTGGCAACGCCTCAGTCAAACTAATTGCCTACAATTGTTAGAAAGCTATATTGCGGCTCCTTTTCCTTCACACTAAACCGAAAAACACCCCGATGGGCGTTTTTCGCTTGTTCTCTAGCGCATTCCATTTGTACATGTTTTTGCTCCCATAGAATGGGCGTACGATAAAACTCCCATTTAGGTGGGCATTCCTTCGGCATACTACGGGAGTACCGTAATATGCTCACTTTACCCCCATTTGACTGGGAGGTGTTGCAGGCCTCAATGGGAGTTTTATCATTTCCAAATGGGAGCATTTGCGATGAAATTACGGCGGCATTTAGGGCGTTTTTGGTATTAATTAGAGTTTATGGATGTAATTAAAGGCGTTTTAGCTTACGTGGGGCGAGCACGAAGCGAAATGCTTGGTGGCGATGGGTCACGCGCTTACACAGCACCCAACGGATCACCACAGGCCTAAATGTCGGACGCCGGCAACCAAGGCTCAAGGGAACGGGGCCGTCCGAGGAGCTGCCGCCCGAGCATGCGTTTGGCCAGCACTACCGCCGCTTGTAGCTATCGCCGGCGTCCGACACTTTAGCCTGCTGTGTTCCGTCTGCCACTGCGTAAGCGCGGCGGCGTCCCGCCCCGAAACATTTCGCCGCGTGCTCGCCACACGTGACACAATCGACGGCCCTGGGCATTGACGAAGTCACGCGCACACGTGGTCCAATGACGAATGAACCCGTCGCTGCACTTCTTCGACTTCCTTTTCCTTTCACTGATCGTAGAGCCCCTCTTTGCAAACCTTGTGCTGTCATGCAGTCGTCCTCGCGAAAATGCGAGTAATCGGCAGTGCCTCCGAGGTCAGCAGGGGCCTTCGAGAGCAGTTGCAACTCGCTGAAAGGAAAAATACACGACACACACACACACACTAAAGAGAACAAAATTTATTAGGCACCAAATGTAACAAATATAATAAAATATGTTCTTTCTGCCAAATCGAAAGCATTCCTTGTACCATTAAAAAACTGTCTGGATTAAAAAAAAACTACATCGTAAACATACGAGTCAATACTATTCTACACGTCCTAACACAAGAAAATTAGTAAACGAAAGAAACCATAATTTAAGAAATCTGATCTCGTCCCATATTGAACTATAAATACAGAACCATGTGTTTGAACTGTTACTATGGGCAGACTTTCCACAATTTTGCAGCCTGTATATATGTTGAGCTTGCAAGACTAAGCCACGCAAAATTAACAGTGGACTGTAGAATGAGGCCGACCAGTAGTGGTATTTTCCATGAACTAGCACAAAACATACGATGATAAATACCTCAGTACTAAATTAAGAAATTGGGACTCATCACGCAAACGAGCTAAAAAATTTGGTTAAGTGATTGCGTCGCATTTTTTAGCAGGTTACTAAAGATTAAAAATTTATTTAGTGTTTTATGAGCCAAAACCATCATATGATTCTGAGACACGCCGTCAATGGGGGACAACTCTGGATTGAGTTGGGCCACCTGAGATTCTTTAACGTACGTTTAAATATAAGTACACAGGTGTTCTTGTGTTTCGCTCCCGTCGAAATGCGGTCGCCATGGCCGGGATTTGATCCTTGGTCTTTTTGTTTATGACTAAATTTGTGAAAGTTCCAAACAGGGTCCCCTATATACAGGGTGATCATTTTTAAGTTTTACACAATTCTTAAAAATAACCTGTTCCAGATATCATAATTCTAGTCCTTTGCTGCATTACTCAGAGATGCGGACATTACTTTCACGACAAATCGTAGCACATATTCAGCTAATTACCAAAAATCCACTAATTATCTTTTGAATTAAATACTTTACGGCCAATATTGCAATTTATGAATTGTAGCCGGTGAGTTTGGAAGGCATATCCACTTGGAATGAATTTCCAGAATGACGCCAGTTTGGAGATATACGCCATCAAATTTGCCCTAAAATGCACTGTTGATCAACTTACATTTTCAACAAAATGCTATCTTTTTCATTGAAGCACAAAAGAAACTAGAACGCCTATGTATTTCGTCCCACACTTTGGAAATAATATCTCGAAACTGGTGTTATCCTGGAAATCTATTTCAAGTAGATACGTCTTGCAAGCTCTCTGGCTACCATTGGTTAATTGCAATATGTGTTGTAAACTAATCAGTCAAGAAGCTAATTACTGAAATTTTCGTTAACTAATTGAATATGTGTTTCGATTTATTGTTCTAGTAATCCGCCTCTTAAAATAGGACAAGAATTATGCGGTCTGCCACAGCCAATTTTTAAAAATTCCATAAAACTTAGAAACGATCACCCTGTGTATTTATTTTCTAATAGTGCATGAGTTGTGTTCAGTATGGACACTTTAGCATGGCTACCTTGTTTAGTTGAATATTGTGCAAGCAGTGGCTTTTTCATCTACCCAGTGCAAAATATTAAGCCAGCATTGTAACATGTTGCAAATGGAGTGACGAAAAAGTACCTTCCCTGATCATATCCAACAGTAGCAACTTTAGATGAAATAAGTCGTGCTTTCTCATGTTCAAATGCCTTGTTCTAAGATATTGTCACAGTACGTTATGTAACATAACGAACGTAACAATATCAAATCCTCCTCACATTGGCCTCCCATCGTGTGATCCCCCAAGCTGAGGTCATTTGAAATTGCATTTAATTGCACTTGAAACAGCATATCGCTCTTATTTAAAAAGCACATCCTATTGCAGTCACCATCCAGATATAACATACTAGTCTGCATCAAGCTGTGAAGCAGCAGCACATTGTCTGAGGAAAAAGCCTACTTCTTCTATTGAATTGGGCTGCGTACTCGGAACACTACTATGCAGTTGCAGACAGGACTGGTAGTGTAGCAACCGTAACAGTGTGAACTTACATAAAGGAGCAAAACTGCGTGAACTTCAAATCATTATTCTCTCTTAGGAACCATGCTTCCCAATTATAACATGGCGATAAAGCAACTGGCAAGCAAATATGCATTTCATTCAAGTAAATAACATGCTATTCATGCTACCTTGCAGGGTGCACACTACATTCTCTTCGAACGTGAATTTACGACCTTGCCACGAGTTGCTAATTGTATTGGTGTATCGTTGATCGAGAGTGGTAGAACGGGATATGTATGCCTCAGGCTAGAGCATATATTTCGACAAGGAGACTTGGCTGGTCGAACAGGGAATGGCTCAGGCTAAATCCATTTGTTCCCTTGTAAAGATGTTGGCTTCAGCTTGTGACCTTCTTTGTTGGCCAACTCTTGAACACTAATGTCGCGACCTTCCTGTTTGCCCTCGTCTTGTTCAGCCTATTGCTGTACACAGAAGCTGCATTTTCTTTTAAAAACATTCAATGAGGTCAAGGGCTTTGTGCATGGCAGTGTCTGCAAACACAATTTTTTTTCAATGAATGACAGTTTTGGTGCCTTTCTTGAGCATTCAATAGGGAAGAACCAAAAATTAAGCTAACAGACTGGTTATGCCAACAAGTAAGCATGAAACAGAAGAAATCAAGCTCTCTATGGATGTGGAGTGCCATTTCTTCATTTCACACCATGCTTGGGGTCAACAGGACTTCTTCCTAAAATTGAGAACGTATTTGTAATGAAATACATATTAAAAGTATTCTGTTTATAATCTCAAAAAAGGCTATTTGGAAATTCATATTTAGGTGGGACCAGCGCCAAGTACAAAGACAAAGTAAGGGCTTATAGAAAATGACATGCCGTGCTGAATGACAACTGATTTAATTTTACAACAGACAAACAGTCACGTACTCTGGAATGCTTGATAAAAGCCATAAAAAACCTAAGAAGCCGGGAGCAGTTACACACAATAATGTATGTGCATGGAAAATGCACCTGGTTATTGGTTTGCAAACAAGTATGCCATTTCCCTATCAGTTCACAAAACAGGTCCTACACTGAAACATTTCTCCTTCAATTTGGCAACTCTGTGGGCATTGATTATTGCTCGGGTGAGTTTGTTGCTCTTCTTACTGCTATTAGAGTATGGTGAAGTGCAATAGATGGGACAAGGTGAGGCGAGACAGACGGGACAAGCGCAACTGACAGCTGAACGTTTATTTGAAAATTTTGTTACAGGAGGACATGCGCCCACGACATCCCGAAACCAGCATCAAACAGAGCAGGCACAAAAAACAAAGAAATATGGCAAAGATCGCTAACAACGCATTCACATTCTCTTATGAATGTGGTGGTAATTGGAAAGGATGTGTACGCTGTCAACTGCGCACGACTGGCCCAAGAGGAATAAAGAAGAAAACAGAAATAGAAGAACTAGCTGAGCTGTGGCTACCTATGAATCGCACTTCTTTGGTAGAAGTGCCCCCAAAGCCACAATAACACACTTTTGCACTGCAAGGCAAGATCCCCCATTTCTCCTTATTTCAAACACCTAAAGTACTGTTGCAGCCTGTCACTCAGGCACTGGTCAGTCTGTCCCAAGTAAACACGACCACAGTTTAACGAATCCTGTACACGACAGAATTAGCGCATGGGGCATACTGACACTCACGTTTCGTCATACAGTATTTCCTAATTTGACTACCCGCGACGCATTTGCACAGTTGTGCCAACTTGCATGGCACAGAAAACACAAGATCCACCCATACTTCCCTGCTACTTTCCTTAAGTTGTGTGAAACCTCAGCAACACATCCACCCCTTCAAAGGGGCAACGCTTATGTGCATAAGGTTTCACACAACTTGATGAAAGTCACAGGGAAGTATGGGGTGGTTCCTGTGTTTCCTGCACCATGCAAGTTGGCACAACTGTGCAAATGCGTTACGGGTCGTGGATTAAGGAAATACTGTACGACAAAACACGAGTATCAGTATGTCTCATGCGCTACTTCTGTCATGTGCATAATTCTTCAAGCAGCGATCGTGTTTACTTGGGACAGACTGGCCAGTACCTGAACGACAGGCTGTGACAGTACTTCAGGTGTTTGAAATAAGAAGAGGTTGGATCTTGCCTTGGACTGCAAATGTTGCGGTTGCTATATGTAGTTGAAGAATGTGGAAGTTGTAGGCCCTGGAAAAATAAAATTAGAATGCGAGCTTTTCGAAGCAGTGTTAATTGAAAATTATTTTCAATTCTGGATCTGATACGTGCATTAGCGTGGCTTTGGTGGCACTTTAAACAAAGAAGCGCTATTCACAGGTAGCCACAGATAAGCTAGTTCTACTTCTGTTTCATTTTTGATGTCTCTTGTCTCTTGTGCCAGTTGTGCGCAGTTGACAGGGTATACATGCTTCCCAATTATCATGTTTGAAGAAGAGATCGTTCACATGTTTTTAGCAATTTTTGCCGTATTTCCTTGTTTTTTTATGCCTGCTGTTTGTTGCTGGTTTCAGGTGTCTTGGGCACATGCGCGCATTGTCCTGGTGCCGCAAAATTTTCCAATAAACATTCACAGTTGTCAGTAGAGCTTCGCCCGTCTGTCTCACCTCACATTGTCCCATCTATTGCACTTCACCATACTCTAATATGCATCACCAACTGGGCCAAAGTTCTACTCTTCTGAAGTTTTTACTGCTACTTTGCACTTGTCAAAGTCAGGCCAGCAGCCATACTGAATACAATGTAGAGCTATATGGACTGGCAGTTCATGTCATGGATTTATTCTGGCTTAATGGCATCACAGAAAGTAAACGAAGATGACAAGCAGGACACAAGTGCATACTCTCAACTCTAGCTTTAATAACAAAACAGAAATCGCACATAACACGTGGTGATATAAAGTGACGTCATTCATTCAAAAACAATTTCTTCATCCAATGTAACTGAGAATGAGCAATGCATTTGTCCTTTGCATTGTGAATCTGCCAAAGCTTAATTATCTTATGTGCTCTCTGGTCATAATTTCTGTTCAATGCAGAACTTTGGGCTCTTTTGTGATAACAGAACTTGGACATCATAACAAGCAGGAAAGAATGCAAACACGAAGAAGAGATATAGACTAGCACCCGACCAATCTGTTTCTCTTTGGGTCCGCATTCCGTTGTGCTTGTTATGATGTCCAAGTTCCATAATTTTAGGCTATAACGAGTTTTGTGGAACACAAGAATGAACTCACATTTTTTGCAGTATGTTGCAATGTGCGGATGAGACTTGTTAGGAACAAACCCGATTCACCCCAATCTCAAATTAATACAATATAGGCATAACAAGATGGCCATGGCCAACTGTACACAACCTCTGTTGCACAGTGCATCACCTCCTTCAAATCGTGCCACACGCAACAACCAAATTGTTTACCTGGCTGCAGTATTTTATTGCGATAGCAATTATATGGACACTCAAAAGCAGATTTCTGCCGTCGGCGTCGCCGTCGCCGTGAGGTTCCGTATGACGTCATTTGGAGATGAAATCGTCGCCGCGCGCCGAACGCTGTATGTGCGAGTGAAAGGGCGCTAGGGGCGCGTCTTTCACGGGGAGTGAACGCACGGCGGAGAACAAACGCGCGTTCTGCGCCGTGCTCGCTTAAGGGCTGCAGAAGTAGGCGTCTCTTTTCTCCTTTACAATCACCATATATGTAGAGCAAACGCGCCTTCTTCAGACGCGCGAGAGGCCGTGGGGGAGGGGGAGGGAGGGAAGGGAGGCGACGTTTAGCTGCGGCATCAAGTGCCTATTATTGCGATAGCAAATATATGGACACTCAAAAGCAGATTTCTGCCGTCGGCGTCGCCGTCGCCGTGAGGTTCCGTATGACGTCAATGGAGATGAAATCGTGACCGCGCGCCGCTGAACGCTGTATGTGCGAGTGAAAGGGCGCGAGGGACGCGCTCTTTCACGGGGAGTGAACGCACGGCGGAGAACAAACGCGCGTTCTGCGCCGTGCTTCCTTAAGGGCTGCAAAAGTAGGCGTCTCTTTCCTCCTTTACAATCACCATATATGTAGAGCAAACGCGCCTTCTTCCGATGCGCGAGAGGCCGTGGGGGAGGGGGGAAGGGGGAGGAAAGGGAGGCGACGTTTAGCTGCGGCACCAAGTGCCTATTTATATCAGAGGCTCCGGCAACAGTCACCAACGCCGCACGCATTTTGAGCGAACGCGGGCAAAACGCCGACGGCGTCGACAACAGTTCTGCGCGTTGCCGGTGCTGCTGCATGTCAAAATTTATACAGCTGATAAAGCTAATATCATTACTCCGTATAGCTCTCTACAAGTTTGCTATCGCAATTGATCCTTCGCCTTTCAGGTGAAACTGCGACAACTTTTTTTCTCACATCAGAGCAAATCTCTGTTCACAAGCTTTCTACAGAAAAAAAAGCATTTAGCCCATAGGGACCAAATGCGCTTTTGCCCATGAGAAAGCACAAGAGCATACGAAACAACGGCGACCATTTTTTACTTGGCTCGTCTCATTCATTATATTCCATCGTCATGCCTAATTCAGTTGTGCAAATCATTTTTTCACAGGCCCTTGTTAGGACGGTTTTGTGCTGTGACAAAAAAAGGCAGAAGTCAAAAAATGAAGAAGGTTGGTTGTGGCTTACGGCATAATATGCATCCGGCAAACTAGGCCACAAGTGTTGTGTACAATCTGGAGTCCTCAAAAGGTTGTGCCTACATTGGACAGATGGGATGCTGTATTAATGCGTGATTGGGGTATCATGACTCATCTGTGTGAAACAACCTGCCCTCATACATTGTGAAACACTAACAAATGTGAACAAATGTGAATGTGAAATACTGTGTTCAAAAAACTCACATTGTAGCCACGCATCATGACCAGACAACATGCCAGGCAATTGTGGCTTCTGTAAAAAGAATGACAAATGCATCAGTCATCTATCAGTTGCGCTGCACGAAAAATTTTAATAGATAACATCGCATCATATCACCACTTGTTATTATATATTGTCTGTTTCTTGATTATAAAGCTTGAGGTGAGAGCTGAGGCTTGTGTCATGTGTGCACATCTTCGTTCACTTTTTGTGGTGCCATTGCACCAGAATTGGGATAACGAAATGGCCACACGCTGCTTTTGTCACATTATAGTGGTGCTCGCAAAGCAGGAAGACAATGCACATAATATCACGCAATGTCAGCATGCCCAATCTTCGCACACGCAGCAGATTACCTCTAGAACAAGGTGCGCACGCTGCATATGTGTTCAGCTGCATCGACGGCCATGTGGGGCGATGGCTGCGCTAGAAAAGAGGACGCACACACCAACTGCCCCCTTGGGCCCCATTCAGGGCCCTCTTAAAAGCTAAGTTTGTAATTTCTTGTTTCTGTTATAGGCTAGTGCAAGCAAATGAATTTGTCTTATTCCAATTAGGAAATTTTGTAGATTAGGTAGACAATTTATGAAAGCATAGATTTATTACTTTTCACCTTTCTGTCGGAATATCGTACAAATGCATAAGCAGTACTTATCTCCGTGTTTTATGTAAGATTTTTTTCCATGCTGAAAGAAAGGCATACATTTAAAAAATAAGCTTGGTTGCAACGTGTGAAGGAATTGTGTCAAGTCACATAAAGGGTTGCTGAAATCAAAATATAGTCGCGACCTTCCTGTGACTGACTTTATCTGACACACTGAAAAAAAGACCTTTTAAACAACAGACTCAAAAAGAAGAAGAAAAAAAGGCAAAGCACATTATTAAAGAACTGCAGCGCAATAACACCCAAGGACGACACAAAGAAACGACCAGGACGAGCGCTGAACTTACAACAGGTTTTATTGTAGCCAATTTCACATATATTTCATTACACAAACGTCATTAGCTGCACATGCGTAGAAAGACCATCTCTTTATCTGAGAGTTGTATCGGTGGCATGCTCACACACCTTCCCCCCCCCTAGCCGGGAAATATGTTCGGCTTCAATAATTTCTCGAGTGAAGTGCGATTTGCTTTTCATAATGACAGACGTGTTATGTAGGTCAGGTGAACAATCCTTACATGTTAAACAATGACAAGCCAAGAAACCTTGAAAGTATTTCCCTTCATGCGCGTTTTTCACATAGTTTCCATGCTCCTTAACACTTAACCTAACGTTGACGCATCTCCCTGATTGGCCAACATTCACCTTTCCGCATCTTAGAGAGATTTCGTAGACTACGCCTTCTGCACAATCAACAAAGGGTGGAGGGTGCCTATATTGTGCCGCAGGCTTGCTGCTTTCTTACTTCCAGGTGGGTCATTGTGCAGAGCTTCGACAGCCTGTTAGGTGCGGTGAATACAACTTTTACGTCGTACCGCTGGGCCACCTTTTTCAGGTTGTGTGAAAGCTTGTGAACATACAGTATCACCGTGCAGGCAGAAGGTAGCTGTGATACCGTATGTACACAAGCTTTCAGGCAACCTGAAAAAGGTGACCCAGTGGTACGACGTAAAAGTCGTATTCACCGCACCTAACAGGCTGTCCAAGCTCTGCACAATGACCGACCCAGTGGTAAGAAAGGAGCAAGCCTGCGGCACAACACATAGGCACCCTCCACCCTTTGTTGATTGTGCAGAAGGTGTAGTCTACGAAATCCAAGATGCTGAAAGGTGCATGTTGGCCAAACTGGGAGATGCGTCAATCTTAGGATAAGTGTTAGGGAGCATGGAAACTATGTGAAAAACGCGCATGAAGGGAAAGACAAGGTTTCCTGGCTTGTCAATGTTTAACATGTAAGGACTGTTCACCTGACTTACATAACACGTCTGTCATTATGAAGAGCAAATCGCGCTTCACTCGAGAAATTGTTGAAGCAGAACGTATTGCCCGGCTAGAGGAAAGGTGTGTTAGCGTGCCATCGATACAACTCTCAGATAAAGAGATGATATTTCTACGCATGTGCAGATAATGACGTCTGTGTTGGATAGTGCATATATATGTGAAATTCGCTACAATAAAACCTGTTGCAAGTTCAGCGCTTGTCCTGGTCATTTCTTTGTGTCGTCCTTGGGTTTTATTTTGCTGAAATTCTCGTAATAATGTACCAATGTGCCCAACTCGCCACATTATTCATGTTTTAAGCGTTGTATGTGGGCGTCTTGGTTGCAAAATAGCATAAATCTTGCATCCTAGTCTGGTGCGTAGGGCATAAAAGGCTCTTAGCGGAGTCACCTGATGCTTTTATATAGGTTATTCAGTTCGCATGATCTTCCACAGAAGTAGCTGTAGGCACTTTTGCCGCAATAACAGTACTGTTCACAGTATTCGTCGCGGGGAGCGCGGCTTGCCACTTGTAGCGCTCACAGATATTGATCGCCGACTGCACCAAAATATGCAGCGGTCTGAGTAAAATCACAAACCAAAAGAAAAAGACATAACTTGGGTTCAAGAAACGAGACAGAGTAACCCGAGAAATAGTTTAAGGCTCCAATACACAAACTGTCGCTCTTAAGAAATGGTGTTTCTCATAACATTTTAATACAGTCCCTAATTTAGTACAAGTTTTTATATGATGTTTTGGTTTCTTCTACACTACAATGATGTTGCTTGTTAGACACTGGTGTTTTGATGTGCACGTTCTTTTGTATTGCTATAAAGACAACTGTTAAAAAAAGATTTGCCTTTGTAACTAAACTTTGGAGACAGTGCCTGTCAGCTCATATTTTAATCTGTTTTTCATTTCATCTGTGCAATTACACCAAATGTAAAGTACAAAAATACGCGTACTCAGAACCACAGAGATACACACCTGCGTAATGATTCTGCTGAGATCCTTGGAGTGGTCAGCCACACAATGCAGCACAGGTAGAATGGCATCCTGAGTTAAAACAAAATAATAAGAATTGTAAGATGCATATCAAAAATGTTATGCTGTGAGGCATTTCGCATGTATACTATAATTACCACATTTGCATGCAAAACAGTTTTGCAGAATAGTTAAGCAAGGTAAATCAATGTCTGGCCATGGGACTGTCAGCCAGTGCTACTCATGGCAATGGTGGCGTATTTAGCCTATCGTTTCAAGTGCAGCTTTTGCAGGGTACATGAATTCAAGAAAACTTAGGTTCACCATAATACATGACACCTACAATAGAAGGATGTGTTACATCCAGCACCAAGGCCACGAGTGGCACTGCCTAACGCTTCCAGGGTCAGGCTTAGTACACACACAGAAATGTGCAACAAAGTGAACAGGAGGAAGAGCTGTTGCTTTAACTCAATAAAAGATTGCATGCATCATGCAGATGTGAATACAGCCTACAAGTATGGCTTTTTGGGCTAGTTGGTTAGATACATCAGAGGTGATCATAGCGCTAGAAGACACGGACAAGAACAGGAGAACAGGACGAGCGCTGGACAGCGCTCAGTTGGTGCTGGACAGCGCTCAGGACGAGCGCTCAGTTGAAAGTTAGCTCTCGTCCGGTTCTCTCGTTCTTGTCCGTGTCTTCTAACGCTATGACCACCTCTGGTGAATACAGCTCCCATCAGCAACGAGTTGTCCTTTTGGTTCACTTCACTTCTGTTCTTTTTTTCTTTCATTGTCTTCATTGTTTGTTGGGGCCATATGGTTGTGACGAGCAGCTCAGTTCCTATTCTTGTTTCAGTACATGGTGTAAAGTCATCCAAATGTGCTTAAGCCTCTTAAGAGTAAACTTCAACCATTTTGTTTGAACAATATTTTTCTCTTTGTTTCACACCTTAATGTACTGCTAAAAAATGCTAGACAATGCTATACAGAAGAACCTACATCCACACAATCACACATCTGAATAAATCTGCACAGTCTACGACTTAAAGATGTATACATACACACTTTATACATGTCTACAATGAAAATATAGGTTACTGTTCTAATATGCACACTTAGCATACTGCATAACAGTCAACTGGTTCCAAAATGTTTTTTTTTCTTATCAGACATACGATGGCTCGAATTACAAATTTAATTCTGGCAGTGACTCAAGACACTTCCAAAAACTTCTTAATGCAATCAACGAGAATTTTCAAATTTAGAGCAGTTGGACACAAATAAGGCAAATAGCTTTATAATCCTAAATAACGGACTGTTATTGTATATGACGGTAAAAGGCCATGCTCCTGAAACATCAGCACTGTTTATCATATAAGTGCTAATATAAGGCTGAAGGCCAAACACTATGCTTACAAGGTATATGCATTTCATAATACTAAGCAGTGGACTTAGAGAATGAGCAACTGTATTAAAAAGTGTGGTTCTTTGGACACACATCAAATGATATTTGCCTGGAAAACAAAAATTTTGCTAAAATCATGACATCATCCAATTGGTACTAAGCATAAAGCATCAATCAAGAAACTTGCATTTACCAGACACCACTATAGACACTAGGACCTCTTTGGCTTCTTCACAGTCTGGCACAATGTGCTTAAGCTGCCTGTAAACCCTGGAAAGTGTTCATGATACTTTTTTAAATAGATGGGAAAACTTGAGAAGGACCTAAAATTAGGGTCGGTGAAGCAAAGCAACTTTTTAATAATTCCGCTCTGTTTATATCCATATGTTCTATGCATATGACAGTGAAGGCAAATGATGTACTTGAACTGTGTTTTTAACACGCAATACTAGAGAGCACAGTTTTGCAATAATGTGATATGAACAATGATAATAATGCCACACAAAACAACTTAGTGAATTTTTTTAAAACTTGCACAAGGTTTTCGTCGTTATTCTGATGCACACATCTACACATCTGCACACTGTGCACCCAGTCTTGTCGGTTTTTTTTATTTGTCAAGTAATTTACATGATACATTCGTCCTCAAATACGTCATGTTGGGCTCCTTCAGCATTTTTATTTCCTTACTGGAACACACATGCCTATATATGTGTTCTGTCCCATGGAACAGGTGTCACAGCATTCCCTCTAACTGAAGCCACAAAACTAGCCATTGCAGGTAAAAGATATAGGGTAAAAAAACTAGGTAAGAGCATACCTAGGCCTCTGTTGCTGAAAATCGGAACTTGGAAGGCGTCTGATGTCCGGCTATGAAGCTGCTTCATCCTTACAGTTGGCAGTGAAACGGCTGCAGTCTTGAAACACAAGTGAAAAATTAGACACAGCAATGTTACCTAGAGCATGCAACAGCATGGCCGCAAGTTAATACGGGATTACTTCCACTGCTACGCTGAGTTTTGTATGCCGTTCAGCTTATGATTATTGGTAAACTATGCTTGCCAATGTTTTATATTTTAACAGCCTTTACTCTTTACAACTAAAGCCGTTACCCAACTCATGCCCCTATGCACTTAAGCCATGAAATGTTTACTGATCACATAAACTGAATGGCTTTCAAGACAGATTATTTCAGTCAAGAGGATGCATAATTAATGAGTGTCACTGACATTGAATACCAAGGTAGTATGTCTTTTTTACAATAGACAATGGCGGACCTAAAGCACATTTTTGTCAGATTTGGGTTGATCAGCCAGCCATTCTTTTTTTTTACCAGCAGCAGGAATTCAGTTAATATTACTCGTGCACAGTACGATCACACTGTCAAGTGTGATAAGATCCTTAGTTTGAAAGGGCGACTTTGTACGAATTTGGTATGTAGAAATCAAAACTTAATATCTGTACGCAATGGTGCAGCAGCAAAACAAACATTAAACAAGTCAAGGCATCCAGTGAACAGAGCGGGCAGTCGAATAATAACGGTGTACAATCGCCGACTATATAGATATTGCATAGTGCTTGCATGGGAGGCGTAGTCACTGCATCAGCAAATAACACAGCCACCGCGCTACGTTCCCGTGACCTATCACCGCCAACGCTGTCGCGTAAATTAATGTTTGGTCAAGCCAACCGCATCGTTTTCTGCCCGCCAAGGGTCGAGTGACGGCGTATCCGGTAATGTGAACGGTAATCTAAAGACCAAAGTCGACGGGTGCTGGCTCCCCAAGCTGCGCGGCTAGACGCAGCAATCGCGCACTGCCTGCACAATCAGCGGCGTGGGCGCAAAGAGACAGACGCCGGCCCGCGTATTTCTACTTCAGCCCCCGTACAGCGCTCGACCGCTGGCGCCGCGCTGCGCCGCTCGCGCGTACCATGTTTCTCGCCGCCGCCGTTGGAACGGAGGAGGCGTTGACGGAGAACACGCTGGGCTGGGGCTGACTAGCCTGCTGTTAGGGGATCGGTGGTATTCCTAAATAAACGCATCACTGTTTTGATTATCCAAATATAATCTCACTATCAGGGAGGGAGCAGTCTACCTGACTGGAGCAGTATTTCTTTATTTGGGGTGTTGCTACGCTGCGCTCCGCAACACCCCAACGACCGCCGCTTCGCGTCGGCGCCCGGCACCACGGCTGCCACCGTGGCGCCGGGGTTCAAACGACCGCGCTGGCAAACAGACAGGAAAACAAAAGAAAAAGCGTGATAGAAGAAAACAAAACATCGAACCAGGGCGGGATTCGAACACGTGTACGCCTAATCCCGAAGCGAGCACCGTAACCACTCAGCCATACAGCCACTTTTTTTTTTCTTTAATGCATAGAAAATAAAGTGGAAGGTATATTACAGTGCGGACATAGCTACACACTTAAAACTTGGGCAAGCACACACATGCGTCCAACAAGTGCATCCAGTCAGGCGGAGGTTCCTGCACGGCGTACACACTTCTTATATAAGCTGCACTTTCTTGAAAGAATGATCTTGTAGATCGCGGGCTTTCGGCATGGCGATCACACATTCTAGCTCTCCATAGGCTATACAAACCCAGTACTACGAACATGTCATAGGGAGGACCGCCACTAATCTTAAACGGTAGGAATCTAATTGCGTATGGAGTGATGTCAATGTCCTTTTTAAGCGTCCGTTGGAGAATGTCCCAGAAAAATATAGCATCTGTACAGTCTATAAAACAGTGATCTATAGTTTCAGCACGTGGACACAGTCGACAGTTCGTGGACCATGGCACGAAGCAGCCCCTCGCCTTCAACCAGGTTTTAACAGGAAGTGTTTCCGTATGCAGTTTAAAGAAAAATGTTTTAGCTCCAGGAGGTATACACAATTTACCGACCCGCCTAAGTACATCCTGATAAGGCTGATTTAAATAAGGTGCACGATACAAAGGATCTGGGAAAATCGAATACACCAGTGCAGCAGAAATTTCTTTTCGACTCGCAGTGAAAATGTACTCCAGGCTGAATCTAACTTTCAAGAAAAGGAATGAATCCACAACCTCCTTGAGAAAGCCCCAAGGAGCCTGTGTGACATCTTTGGCATCTGATGACACTACTATATCAGGAAGATAATGAGCTAATCGGAGCTGTAACATTTCACGCAAAAAGGGATGATCACTGTCTCGAAAGAAAAACAGACGAGAAACAATTTGCCTGACGAAGAGATGGACTAATCCTAAACCACCTCGTTCAAGAGGGACGAACAGATTATCGCGCCGCATGGATTCGCAACTCGAGCTCCAAATAAATGTTGCAAATACGCGATGCAGTGCCTGAATACGAAGTCTTGAGCAGTGCAGTACTTGCAGCACATACATGAGACGGGAAACTAAAAACATGTTGCACACTTCAGCACGACTGAACATTGACAAATTCCGTCCTCGCCATGAATTCACTTTACTTTGTATTTTCCCTACTTCCCCCTACCAATGACTGTTGCTATTTCTATACTGTGAGAGAGGTACACCTAAATAGCACAGATCATTTTTTCCATTGAATGCCTGCGTAATGTGATGGCATTGTGGCCCATAGTCCAAACCAAAAACCTGAACTTTTTTCAAAGTTATTGCTGGCACCAGAAGCCGCACAAAATTCTTCTGTAATTGCGAGAGCAGTCTTTACACTCTTTTTATCAGTACAAAAGAAGGCCACGTCGTCTGCATATGCAAGAACCCGAATCTCACTCGACGGCAGTTTAAACCCTTGGAAATTTTCTTCTTTCCGGATGCTCATACAAAGTGGCTCCAAATACAGGCAGAAGAGAAGCGGTGACAAAGGGCATCCTTGTCTTACTGATGATAAAAGCCTAATCGGATCGGAGAGAGAACCATTCACTATCAACCTCGTTGAGCCATTAGCATAACATATTTTGACACTTTAAGGAGCTGGGATCCGATATTTATATGCTCCAGTACACCAAACAGGAACGAGTGTTTCACCCTATCGAACGCCTTAGCCAGATCTAGCTGTACCATTGCTACCTGTCCAATCCCCTCGGCTACACACTCAAGCACAGATCTCGCAACATGAATGTTGGTCTGAATGGACCGACCTCTGATGCCACAGGTTTGATGATCACCTACCACAGATCTTATCACGACTTGTAAACGGTTAGCTAATACTTTTGCAAAAATTTTATAATCCACATTGCATAAGGAAATAGGCCGGTATCCGTGCACTTTTTGCAATTTAGTTTCATCATTGCTTTTGGCTATGAGTACAGTGTGCCCTTCATACATTGTGGCAGGTAGGTAACCTACCTCCAAGGCTTCACGGTACACCTGAAGTAATAATGGGGACAAGAGGGAACGAAAACACTGATAAAATTCGGCAGTAAGGCCATCCGGGCCAGGCGTCTTGCCTTTCGCTAATGAATCTATGCATGCAGTTATCTCATTAATATCAATGTCATCGTTTGTATAATCATAATCGTCCTGATTTAACTGAGGCAGCAGGGATGCAAATTTGGTGGCAGACACACATGTATCCAATGGCTTATGGCTTCGAAATAATTTTTGGTAATGTTCAAAAAACGCTTGAGTTATGAGGGTCGGCTCATTAACAACTATTCCACCATAGTCTATTTCTAGGATTTGTTTAGACAGCGCATGTCGGCGCTCATCACCTAGGGACCTACTGCATGGCTGTTCTTCTAGAAAACGCTGCGCTCGCGCACGCACTAGTGCACCTCTGTATTTTTCTGCGTACAAAACCTGTAACTGCGCCTTGGTGTTATGAATATCATCAATATATTCACCCGGATGTAGACATTCAAGTTCATGTAATTCCTTCAGAAGTCTATACAATTCTCTGTAGGTAATCTTTTGTTCAAAGGCCAATATTGATGATTCTTCGATAGCTATTATTTTAATTTCCTGTTTGATTAATTCCCAAACAGCAAAAAGAGGCAAGTCCTTGCGACATGACAGATGAGCTATAAGCTCAGTAACACGCTTTAGAAAGCAATCGCGCGAAAGGAGTTGGTTATTAAATTTCCACAACTCCCAGCACATACGCCGGCTTTGGTATCGACGGCTACCAAAAGATGCTGAGACTAGGCAATGGTCACTGAAGAACACAGGGTGCACAGTGTAACCATGAATAAGTGATAGGGCACTAAGCGAAACGTAAGTTCGATCAAGCCTTGCATGCGAGATACCTTGGAAATGCGTGTAGCGACACCCTGCTTTTTCATGTTCCCCAATGTCCACAAGCTGATAATCACACATCAGGCGTTGCAACACATCACTACTTGGATCACGTCTCAGCCTCAATGACGCACGATCTTGCACATTACATACACAATTGAAGTCCCCAAAAAGGACCAATGCACGATCAGTAGACAAATGGTGTTCTAGAGATAAAAAGAAACATTCTCGTTCACGTAGCTTGTTCGGGGCATAAACACACACAAATCTAAAGCTAATACCACATATATCAATATCACACCATATTAGGCGCCCTTCCCTATCTGTAAAAAATGCAGCACATCACATTGTAAATGTCTTCTAACGAATAACATACAACCAGCGGAAACTCCTATTGCATGGCTTACACAAACATTATAGTCAGATAGAAATGGAGTTAGAGCTACTTCTGTGTTTTCATCGGATTCAATCTTTGTTTCTTGGATAGCAGCAATATCTAATTTCCTATTGCGTAGCAAACGAAGGAGTTGAACTTGCCGTCGCTTACTGCGTAAGCCACGGACATTTAAAGTACCAAAGTGGAAGGGAAGAGCGCCCGCCATGATTACCTATGTTGGTGCAGTGTTCACACGCTGCTCTAGGGGTGCATCACTCCCGTCTTGAGGAGGGGATGCGCTGGCGACCTTTTGCTGCACTTCAACACAAGAGACATCTGTGGGTGCAGGCGTTCCTCCGAGCGGTTTTGTCAACTTCGACACTTTGGGAACCCGGGCCTCCTTTCCCACGGACGATGGGTTGTCAGCTGGCGCTGGACGCTTCTTAGTAGCCTCACACATCAATCCAGATTCCACTGATGGCGGGCGGTCTTGAACTGGTGGCAGTTCTGCCCATGACATAGTTGGTTCGTCGTCAGGCAACTTAGTATCCTCCACAGCGGCAGGCTTCGGGCTAAGGCTATCGTCAGCCGATGAAGGCTTTGTCTCTTCCTGTCGATGAGCTTCAGCGGGTGTTTCACCGGTCGCATCCACAACCTCGCTCACATCCATTAGATGATCGGTGATGGTCTCATCCTCAGCTGGTCTGTTTCCACGAAGCTTGTCAGCGTAGGTTCCGATGCATGCATCTGCAATGTGACCGTAGCGGTGACAGTTGCTGCAGCGTGGTGTCCTACATTGTCGCCGGATATGCCCAACTCTGTTGCACCGTAGGCAAAGTGGTGGTCGGCCAGGAACCAAGATGAGGCACTGGTGCCCGTATATGCTCAATAGGTGAGGCAGATTACTTGCAGAGACTCCGTCCTTCAGTGTAAACGCCACGTCGCGATTAGTCATTTGCCAGCCCTCCATGCCGTCACACCGCCACATTTCTCTCGTGATAGACTGCACTGTTCCATAAGGTTCTAGCGCTTCAACAATCCGTCTCTGTTCGAGGTGTGGGGGAAGCCAAAGAAGCTTCATCTTGATATTTTTGCATTCTGGGTCTATGACAAGGCACTTGAGGCCCTTCACCAGCAGCTCGCCTTTGTCGACAAGTTTCTGTTTCGCGATGCTATTAACGCATGTTACTAGCCACAAATGGCTCATCTGGTACTGTCCAGCACCGAGGATATCAGCTGCATTCAGAACTGAAAGGAGTGCATCGCGAAAGTCTGGGGCACGATATGGCCGCCCTGCCAGGTCAGAATGCAGGAAAACTGAGTTGAGAACGGTATTGCCAGTTGGTAGACGAGGGAGAACGACCTTATAATTACCGGAATCAGTAGTTGACGGGGGGTGGAATCGTCGGCCAAGGGCCGATGCGCTGTTTCCAGCAGAGCTCATCGCAGACGTGGCCGTTCGAACCGGCTTCTTCTTCTTCTCCCCCTCAGCCATACAGCCACACTTGCAAAGCCTACAAGCATGCGAACCATATGATTGCGTTCGAGCGCCCTCGGTGAAAGCAACCACCTAGAAACGCGGTACGCGCGAGCGGCGCAGCGTGGCGCCAGCGGTCGAGCGCTGTACGGGGGCGCAAATAGAAATACGCCGCCGGCCCGGAGCGTACCGGCAAATCTACACATTGCACGCTTAGTAAGCGACCTACTGCACACAACCGTACGAGGGGATTGGCGCCACGTCCGCGGCAGCTAGCAGATACCGCGCACAAAGAAGCGCCGAAACACGCACACACGCGCATCGCAGTAACGAGTTGACACATTTTAAGGCCGCGGTTAGGCGGCGAAGCTTGGCGGCTTAGCTCACCCCGCACTGCACGTAACTTCTCTGGTAGTGGCTTGCGCTTGGGGAAACATCAAGAATGCTCACAGCCATCCTATTAACAGACCTCAAAGACATGGCAAAGTTCCTCATCATCTAAAATCATGTTTTCTAACTATTCTCGCTCCACTCTAAGCACTCGCTTCGAATACGACAAAGCTCGCACAAACACGGTGATCGTGCAAGGCAAAGTTTGCAAAATGGTTCGGGACGGCCAACTGTTGCACTGAGGCCTTCAATAACTCGTATCAGCGCCTCTGAACACATATGCATACACAGAACGTGCAGCGGTCGTTGAAAATCACTTACCGTGGAGTCTTGGCTGTTCGAAACTGCGGGAGACACCAACGACGGCAGAACAATGCGCCGACGCTGGTGGTAATGGCTGCCGCTTGGTCGCTTCGAGCGCGCGCACTCCGAAGACCCGTCGGCGCGGCGTTTCGAAGGTTTCGGTACGGTGGCGTAGTTTCGGGTTTGGCGCGGCATTCTCTGCAGCGCCTGCAGCGCTAGCGCAGCTACTCCAAACAGAAAAACAACGCGGACGCACATTGCGCGGGATATTTCGAATCTGAGTGCAGAAATTCTACTGAAATTGCCGCTCGGGGTGACAGCCATGTTGGTCATGGCAGGCGGCACCTGGCGGCTGAGTTGTTCTATTAGCTGTTTGGCTCGGGTTAGATATGGGCGTATTCAGCACTCCCTATCTACCCAACGCCAGTTATTTTTTGAAAACCCCCATTTTACTACCGCAACATCCCCTTAATGTTCATCTGAATGAGATCGAGGGTAAAATAAAGGTTCTAGCTTGTTTTACTCCATCTCGTGGGAGTACCTGTTTTGAGCTTGGGAGGAAAAAGGGCATGTCAGCTGTTAAAACGCCCATATGGGCTAATTTGTGTTTACAGTGTTGCAGCAAGGTGTGTATTACCCAGAATAAGTGATGCACAAACAATAATTTATAGCTACGCATATTGCTGCCTGCAAATGTAAAAACACAGCAGTAGTGGGCAGTAGTGCTAGTAAAATCACACAATCTGTAAGCCTTACACTGGAGTTAAATGTCACTTTTGATGTAATGACTGTGACATATGAGTACGCTTTGTTTTTTCTTGCTGTTACCTGATGTCCGTGTGTACCCGGGATGGGTTGTATTATTTTTGCATCCCTCTGATAGTAAACATTTAATTGTGCGTATTTGTTCCTGCATCCTTTCTTATCGCGTTTTTTCTTGATACTCAGATCTCTGTGTTAACAATGTGGCCTCTGGCTGTTCAGAGTTTAGGCATTATACTTTTATGGTGTGAACAAATCTGACACTAAGCAGTAGGCACTCAGAGTTTTCTAAAGCTGCCGCTATGAAATTGATGGTAAAGTTCAGAAAGCGTCAGCTGAAGTGGCTACAATGAATGAGTTACTGAAACTATAAAGGCGACGTTTCTGAATAACGTTCCAAAGACAAATACAGCAATATGTGCACCGGGTTTTGGAAGAATTCATATTTCTCTGAAGCATACTTGTTTTCAAAAAAGTTACAGTGACGTTTCACTTTATGAACGCGGGTGACGCGCAAGCGCATGGGTGCTATAGCACACACGAAGCTGTCGGCCTTCAGTAGGCCTAGACGCCTACTCTGCCCGCGTCGCAGATCACTTTCAAAGGAGCTCGCGCGGCCGTGCTATATGCAGCATCCGCCGGAGTATAACGCAACCCCCCCCCTCCCTCCCCTCCCCCTGGTCCTTGCGTGCGACGGAAGACAGCGCGCTTCCTCCCTGCTTTCCTCCCTTGGCTACGCGAGATTCAGCCCTGATTCCGCCGACGCTTTCACTCGTACATGCAGTATACGGCGCGCGGTAACGATGTTATTACGAGACGAATCCGGTACGTCCATACCGCAATTAGAACCCGTAGCAACTGCCAAAGGAGTTCAACGCAGTGCACCTCCGCGTATACCCTCCTTTTCCACGACGCTTCGCTCAACGCCACCTAGACTTTCCTCTAGGCGGCCTTGCTTTGCCGTGCTCTGAGCGTGCTCCTCCATACCTTCCCAGGCGCGTGATTGTCTTATACACCTCCAGGCGCCTTCCTCCCCTGGCGCTAGCTTCCCTCGCGGTATTCAAACATCACTTAACCGATTTCACAGGCGGGCCATGTACGCAAGCGCGCTAAATAGTCTCCAGATACCACAAGCACGCTTCATGTAGGAGTTTCAAAGCAATACAATGATGACAGCCACAGCTCTCCACCACGCGAAAGCAAAGAAATCTCAGAAAGTAGGACATCGCTCACTGAATTAAAAAGTAAAAAAACAAGAGGTGGTTTATACCTTTGCTGTTAATTTTTAAAATCGTAATTCATATCAAGTTACTCCAAGGTGTTAAATGTTAAGTCAGTTTCTATACAACACTCGTATGTCTTTCTGCCGCAACACCGTGACCGGTGTTTTGTAGCAATGCGTTATGTTTTATTCTATACTAGTCTTATCATCCACCGCTCACGGCCGGCTGATCCCGTTGATAACGTGAGCGGACCATCGCTCTGACCACTGACCAAGCGCGAAAAGCGCGAAAGGGCATTAGCATCGGAAAGGTTTCGCTACAAAATACCGGCCCATGTTGCACATGCGCACTCAACATGCATGCCTTCCACAGCAGTGCACTTTCTCCATCGAAACTGAGTCAATCAAAATGCATGTGGAGGAGGAGGAAAACACTTATTAAGAAGAAAATTACATGTGGTTCATTTCCAATTGCAGGTATAACTCACTGGCTCATAGCGCTAAGGGCTATAGAAACAAGAAAAAAAATTTACATTGGCTAGGTGCTTTCTTTAATGCAATGAAACATAACTATTTTCAGGGTACGCATTCACAAGACATCTGCACATGAACAAGTCACCGAAATAATCCAAAGCCTGACCAAGCAGACCAATGAACAGGCATTTCTGAATTTATTCCATTTGCCCTTTTCAGCAATGGCCAAATTTATGCAGTACATATGATTATGAAAACGCAGTAACAGTGTTTGCATATAGAAGAAATATTGTATGCTGTAACTGCTTGAAATTACCACGTAGTTACACAGAACCATAGTCCCTCAATACTTTTTCTGGTCACGAAACTCCGCCGTCACTCTATGGGAGAGCTTGATAAGTCGCATGAAGCCGCCGCGTTCCCGCGCCACCGCAGCTGAGAGGCCACCTTTCTCCGTGTTAAACCTGGAGAGACTGCAGATGCGGCGGGCGTGGGCTGTGTGTGTGTGTGTGTGCGTGTGTGTGTGTGTGTGTGTGTGTGTGTGTGTGTGTGTGTGTGTGTGTGTGTGTGTGTGTGTGTGTGTGTGTGTGTGTGTGTGTGTGTGTGTGTGTGTGTGTGTGTGTGTGTGTGTGTGTGTGTGTGTGTGTGTGTGTGTGTGTGTGTGTGTGTGTGTGTGTGTGTGTGTGTGTGTGTGTGCGCGCGTACGCGTGCATGCGTGCGCGTGTGTTTGTGTATGTGCGTGCGTGCGTGCGTACGCGTGTGTGTGGGCGCGTGTAGGATCGTGCGCGTGCGTGCGTATGTTAGAGCACTGCACGGGCCGATTTTTCCAGCCCGGGCCAGGCCCGGGCCCGTTTTTATGTTGTGCTGCCAGCCCGAGCCCGGCCAAAAGTTTTATGGCGAGACCCGGGCCCGGAAATAATCTACGTTACCCACCCGGCCCGGCCCGCCACCCCTTTTCCCTATGGCCGAGCCCGGCCCGAGCCCGGCTCGAAACCAGCCCGAACCCGACCCGAGACCGAAAAACATCACCGAGCGGCATTTAAAAAAAATGAAATACTAAAGAGAATGAACGGAATGCTTTCTTAAGGATTAAATACCTGTCATTTGCCATTATGAACACCATTTTGGCGGTCTGAACGCAAAATACCACCGCGCGAAGTACTATGAATGACCCTGCCAAGCAGTACCGCCAGCAGTTTCCAACGGCGCGACCTTGATGCGGCCCAATCCACTTCTATCGCAGCGCCGCCACAGTATTTTTCCACGTCGGGCGCCTTACTACAAAGCATGCGCCGCCCCAACCACTCATTCCACTAAACCGTATTCTAGTACACTATAGCCGAAGCGCAGCAACGGCCGATCGTGAGCGCAGCGCATGGATGGAGTCTGAAGAAAGCTTCTCGTTCCTCCAAGGTGCAGCGTAATGCGCTGCTGCTAGGCGGCCGGTTGAAAACATGCCTGCAATCATGGATGGACGCAGTGCCATATTTCAGCCGCGTGACGCTTTATCTTATCTTACCAGTCATCGTTTTACCAATTCGCCTTTCAAGAATCAGCAAGTCGCGAACGCGCTTGCACCGCGCTGAAAGGAATAATTAAATTGATTTTGGCAAGGAATACAATGGCATCCTTTTGTTTGAGGCGACTTCGGTCTTTCTGGACTTAAACATCCTGTTCAAACAGCGCGAAATACGACGGAAGAAAAGAGAAGTACACAGGAGTATCACTACTAGCTTCCAGCTGCGCCGGGGCAACAGGTTTTTCAGAGTCGAGATGCGCGAGATTAACTCGCCGCACGTTACACGCACACCATCAGAAAATCCGAGCCCGGCCCGGGCCCGCGTCAAAAAAGCCGAGCCCGGCCCGGGCCCGGGTCAAAAAACACATGCCGTGCCGAGCCTGGCCGGAGCCCGTTAAAGATATGTCCTACCAGGCCCGGGCTTTAGGGTAAGCCCGAGCCCATGCAGTGCTCTAGCGTGTGTGTGTGCGTGCGTGTTCGTCATTATACATTTGCTTCAAGTAAAGCTCGCGGTTCGAATGCGTCGCAGTTCGCCAAGGAGGTATGGTACAACTGAGTGCAACGAACCGTCAATCCTCGTCACTCTACTCGTGCGAGTTAGAGATTAATAAGCGCAGTGCTGAGTCAGTCGGGCATAATAATCCGTTTGTGTTCTTTTGGGTTATATTGACAACGAAAATCGAGTTCGAAAACTTTGTCGCACATTTGGAATAATACGCACGAAAACTAGCAAAGCTTGCGATATATGAAAATGACAATACTTTCCTTCAAGCCATCGTTTCATTCACGGCTACGATCTGCCGATGTACCTGTTCCCAACTAATTCTGACGTCCTAGAACATTTTATGGTTCGTGCGATTAGATATTGTCACCATCGCCAGAATGGCTCGAGTGCAATCGGAATTCGGTAACAGCACACGAGTTTGAAGTCAGGTTGTCGTTTACTGACCACACCACGCCGCTAATGTTTTATTATTTGTACATCGCATAAAAATCGCTTAAAAGTTTTTAATCAAAGCCGGTTGGGCCAACTAACGACAGATTTCTCAGTAGGGAGAATTCTGTGCGTGTCGTCTGCTGAGACACGTAGCCGCCAGCTGAATTTGAGATTGTTTACTTTTTGTACCTGCCTTGATTTCGGTGAGAAAACACTGTCATGTGTTCAAGTTTGGATACTGTAACTGCTATGACAAAATATAATGTAAATAAAATCGAAAAGAAGCTGGGCTTTGAACAGAGAAGGAAAAATACCGCCGCCACCGCGGCGGCCGCTCGGCTAGGTGGCCTTTCTTTTACTATGGCACCCCTAGCGGCAGGCGCTGGCTCTATATTAAACTGACGCGGGAGTTTCGTGACAAGAAAAAGCAATTAAGTGAATATATGGCAAAACAACTGAATGAGTGGACAATTTGCTACAAGAAAGTCCTGGCGCAGATTTCCCAATGAAAATGCATGCAGTTTGAAGTTTATTTGACAAAATTTATAAAACGAATAAAATTGTGTGCACACACTATGTGGCTCCATTTAACACGGTAACAGGCTGTTCCCATTGTTCTCGCTACATAACCGTAATTTTCCACCTTATAAATTATGTTGCTCTGTCACAAATTGTTCTCCGGGGCGTCTTCTAGCCGACACAACCGATATCGATACGTAGGCGAAAAGATAAGACCCACCTGACAACCAAGATCGAGCACTCTCTGACTAAAAAGCTAGCTGACACCACAAATA
The DNA here is from genome assembly GCF_013339745.2 of Dermacentor silvarum. Lineage (NCBI taxonomy): Eukaryota > Metazoa > Arthropoda > Arachnida > Ixodida > Ixodidae > Dermacentor > Dermacentor silvarum. Next base: position 91,164,795 of record NC_051155.1, read on the forward strand.
GCTACCCTTAACAGAGATTTGGGCAGTAGTAGTTTCTTTGCTCAGAAACCGCCTGTGACAGCAGCGAACCGATGGGTCTCTATTATGCGTATCTATTATCCGACATAATAGATACGCGCTAAGCGCATTTCGTCCACGCCATACGCAAACACTCAATAAGGCAGCTAAAAAAGGCCGCGTAACACAACAGGCAAGTTGGGCAAGTGGAAATACGAGACGCGCAGTTTCCAAGACATTCAACGCCGTGCTCGTTCCGACTTTGGCATGACTGTTGAGTGAGGCTTCAATAGCCGCTTGCATATCGCGGCGCAGAGGGGAATACGCCGACCACCGTAGCGCGCAGAACCACTAAAGTGTATCGTAGTACACCGATCACAAGAAGGCAATGTCTTCGCGGCAGCCGATCGCTGCCGTGCAGCGTAGTTCTTTTGTGTAGTGCAACGGTGTCGCAGTGTACGAAACACTCTCTGACAGTTGCCCGAATTATCTCGCAAAAACACACACGAAGAAAATTATGGGGTTTTACGTGCCAAAACCACTGATTATGAGGCACGCCGTAGTGGGGGATTCCGGAAAAAAGTCTCAGTTTCGCCCGAAAGGCGAAGCATCTATTGCGATAGCGAATTAGTAGAGAGCTATACGGAGTAAGGATATTACCTTTATCGGCTGCATAAACTTGGACACATTCGTTAACTAACTGAATTAACAAGCATGGTGTCAGCGCGCACAAGCAAGCATGAATAGATCACACTCGATGACCGGACAAGCACTGTCAAAACGCTGCCGTAAGCAAGCGCGCAACAGCACCGAGCAAAGGTTCGTGTGCTCTATCGCTTCAACGGAAAATGAGCGGCGAAAGCACAGCGCATGCAAAGGTAGAATCCGTGTACAGATAGTTTTCAAGACACGGTGCGCGCCACTGCACGCAATCACGCAAAGTACAAGTACGCAGTTGCTGGCTGAGTAAAAGCCACACCCCCCCCCCCCCTCCGTCCCACGCTGTCTTCCCGCTTATCTCCTTTCGCGTGGGAGATTTAGTCGCCAGTTCCCCTTGCGCCCGGTCGCAAGATGCGCAGTTGGTACTGCAGCTAAACGTCGGTTCTCCTCCCTCCCATCCCCCCACGACCTTTCGCACGGCAGAAGACGTGGCGTTTGCTCTCCGCTGTGCGTTTGCTCTCCGTGGAAGCGTGAGTCCCTCGTGCGCTTTCGCTCGCACCTACAGCATACGGCGGCAATTTTATCACCCTTGGACTTCATACGGAACCTCACGGCGACGACGACGACGCCGATGGGAGAAATCCGCTTGTAGTGTCCAAAATGTGGGCCACCTGGGGTTCGTTAACGTGCACCTAAATCTAAATAGAAGACAATTCGAGAAAGTGTTCTTAAAGGTGTGAAATTGAAGAGTGATCAAGTAGAAAGCTACGATATATGGATTATGGACAACGCATGTTATAAATCGCTGTTGCAGTATCGCTATGAAACGGGCCTGCATGCTTATATTTAACCCCATTATGATGTTGTGCCGGGCGAAAAATCAAGCGGAAAAAAATCCAAGTGGATGGGTGCTGCCGCATTTCGCCGCCACCGAAATTGGGCCGCCATGGCCGGGATTCGATCCCGCGACCTCATGCTTAGCAGCCCAACACCATAGCCACTAAGGAACCACAGCGGGTCACACTCACACAGACACGCAGTCGTAAAACCTACGAAGAGCAAAACAGGGGCCGTCAGCAGCTGCGATGACAGTGGCGCCTCGCGGGCTTAGCCTTCCGTATCACTTTCAGTCGATGGGCAAACGAGCAAAAGCGAGGACATTCTCTCGTCCTGCATTGTCCCGCGTAATGTTGGTGGTGTTCTTGAAGCGCGACAGGACATTTTGCTCGTCGAGACAAACAAATTGTCCATTATATCACTTTGAAGAATTTCGCTAGCACTCTGGAAATGTCCAATTTTGCAGAAAGAAAAGAACCTTTTGAACAATATATCTTTCATTGCTCGTTTACTTCTCCCACAGGCGCTCATTGTTCGTTTAATTCTCATACAGGTGTAAAATAAAGTAAGACAACATAAGATTATAAAACTCCGTTTACGCGAGAGGAAACCTTCTCTCCTACAAACTTCCTCTTACGAATAATGTAAAATTGAGCTTCTCCCTCCTTCTTCCATCCCCGTTTTTCGAGGGAGCAACATGTAGGACTCTGGGCACTTCAGCGCAACAGTAAGGGAGCATGGTTTTCAGGCATATAGTTCAAGGAGGTCATATCCCTTAATATGCCCTTTACATCACGTGTAGGACACCAATCCAGCTAAAGATTTTGCATAGGTGTGTCTCCTCTCACTACGCTTTAGAACGAAAGCGAGTCGTTGTTGTTGTTGTTGTTGCCTCAAAACATGGCTAGTCGCGGACCAAACTTCTTCTTCGTCCTGTGTTGCTGCTCTAAACCAATAAATGGTGCTTGCTGCCTGATATTCCGTGTTGTCCACAGACGTTTAGCTAGAAACTCTGTACTCAATACTAAACCTCAGAAAGAAAAATTTGCCGCGTATCTGCGTGCTTCGAAATGTCGTCGAAAGACGATAGTCTTCTGCCGGCCGTACTACATGAGTGCTGGTCTGATCCACGGCCACCCGTGATGCTGTTCTCGTACCATTTCCGTCCTGGCATGAAGGTTTGTTTGAACAGATTTCATTTTACCGCATTATTTCATCAAGCGGCCATTTATGTTTTGCCCTGCCTCAGACAGCGCTTCCTTTATGTTGAATCGGCCGCATCTGGCTGGCATTGATAAAATTGAGGAGGCGCTGCGTGAGACATGGACGCCATCTGGCAATACATCGGGAAACCTGAGCTTGTGAAGAGGGTTTCCTTCCTCCATGGCAGAGGGCGCTCGTCGGCGCGCAGTCGGGGAACGTCGTTCGTCGGCGCGCATAGCGTGGCATTTTCAGCGCAGCTTAACAAATTAGGGTGATTAGAGTTACGTATCTATGTATTTTCTATTAAAGGAACACACCTCCTAATACTTACCTAGTGATGTTGCGCCTCAGATATGCGTAATATTTACTTTGTGATCGATAACGTTCACAAGTATGAACAGCCGTATCAGTTTAAGTAGTGTGGGCGGTAAGCAAGTGGTCCAACTTTGGCCGGGTGGCTGAATCGGGTGACAGACAGACAAACAGACAGACAGACAGACCAAATTTTCAGCGTTTAAGTTCCCCAAGAAAGACTATCGTCTTTAAAAAAAACGTTTCCTGCCATGTTGCCTCCAGGCAACACTCGTCAATAAAAGGTTAATTCTATGGCAATCCGCAATTCTCAAATACAAATGTGTGTGTGTACTCGGGACGACGGCTGGTCCATGGCCGAAACGTTAGTAAATACGCTTTTTCGCACGTGTAGCAATTATTTCCTTCTGCTACATTAAAACCAGATCCACATCAATATTTTGGAATACGAGTATATATGCAAAATAGATGTTGAAAGTCATGAGACGTTCATCACGCTTGCTGACATGTGGTGCTCACTAAGTCACCACACACTCAATCACCAATTTATATCAATGAACATTTGAGTTCTGATACGGAAAGAATTTTCGGGATGGCTGTCACTCATAAAGATTTACAAAACTGTGTGTTTGTCTTGAATAGAAACGGCGCCATTTTTGCACGCCGAGTGGACCGGTTGTCAGGTGATTCAAACCACTTGTGAAAGGGACGTAAAAATGTAAGTAGCACAGACTCTGCCTAACTATTCACCCAGGTAGTCCTTTCGCCACTGCAATGATATTGCAGATATTGCAGTGTCGATTGAGTGATTGAGTGTGGGGTGACTGAGTGAGCACCACATGTCAGCAAGCGTGACGAACGTCTCATGACTTTCAACATCTATTTTGCATATATACTCGTATTCCAAAATATTGATGTGGATATGGTTTTAATGTAGCAGAAGTAAATAATTGCTACACGTGCGAAAAAGCGTATTTACTAACGTTTCGGCCATGGACCAGCCGTCGACCCGAGTACACACACACATTTGTATTTGAGAATTGCGGATTACCATTGAATTAACCTTTTCTTGACGAGTGTTGCCTGGAGGCAACTTGGCAGGAAACGTTTTTTTTTCTGAGGTTTAGTATTGAGTACAGAGTTTCTAGCTAAACGTCTGCGGACAACACGGAATATCAGGCAGCAAGCACCATTTATTGGTTTAGAGCAGCAACACAGGACGAAGAAGAAGTTTGGTCCGCGACTCGCTTTCGTTCTAAAGCGTAGTGAGAGGAAACACACCTATGCAAAATCTTTAGCTGGATTGGTGTCATGTTGCTCCCTCGAAAAACGGGGATGGAAGAAGGAGAGAGAAGCTCAATTTTACATTCTTCGTAAGAGGAAGTTTGTAGGAGAGAAGGTTTCCTCTCGCGTAAACGGAGTTTTATAATCTTATGTTGTCTTATTTTATTTTACACCTGTATGAGAATTAAACGAACAATGAGCGCCTGTGGGAGAAGTAAACGAGCAATGCAAGATATATTGTTCAAAAGGTTCTTTTCTTTCTGCAAAATTGGACAATTCCAGAGTGCTAGCGAAATTCTTCAAAGTGATATAATGGACGATTTGTTTGTCTCGACGAGCAAAATGTCCTGTCGCGCTTCAAGAACACCACCAACATTACGCGGAACAATGCAGGACGAGAGAATGTCCTCGCTTTTGCTCGTTTGCCCATCGACTGAAAGTGAAACGGAAGGCTAAGCCCGCGAGGCGCCACTGTCATCGCAGCTGCTTACGGCCCCTGTTTTGCTCTTCGTAGGTTTTACGACTGCGTGTCTGTGTGAGTATGACCCGCTGTGGTTCCTTAGTGGCTATGGTGTTGGGCTGCTAAGCATGAGGTCGCGGGATCGAATCCCGGCCATGGCGGCCCAATTTCTGTGGCGGCGAAATGCGGCAACACCCATCCACTTGGATTTTTTTCCGCTTGGTTTTCCGCACGACACAACATCATAATGGGGTTAAATATAAGCATGCAGGCCCGTTTCATAGCGATACTGCAACAGCGACTTATAACATGCGTGGTCCATAATCCATATATCGTACCTTTCTACTTGATCACTCTTCAATTTCACACCTTTGAGAACACTTTCTCAATTGTCTTCTACTTAGATTTAGGTGCACGTTAACGAACCCCAGGTGGCCCACATTTTATTGCGAAGCAATTATATGGACACTACAAGCGGATTTCTCCCATCGGCGTCGTCGTCGTCGCCGTGAGGTTCCGTATGAAGTTCAAGGGTGATAAAATTGTCGCCGTATGCTGTAGGTGCTAGCGAAAGCGCACGAGGGACTCGCGCTTCCTCGGAGAGCAAACGCACAGCGGAGAGCAAACGCCACGTCTTCTGCCGTGCGAAAGGTCGTGGGGGGGATGGGAGGGAGGGAGGGAGGAGAACCGACGTTTAGCTGCAGTACCAACTGTGCATCTTGCGACCGGGCGCAAGGGGAACTGGCGACTAAATCTCCCACGCGAAAGGAGGTAAGCGGGAAGACAGCGTGGGACGGGGGGGGGGGGGGGGGGGGGGTGCGGCTTTTACTCAGCCAGCAACTGCGTACTTGTACTTTGCGCGATTGCGTGCAGTTGCGCGCACCGTGTCTTGAAAACTATCTGTACACGGATTCTACCTTTGCATGCGCTGTGCTTTCGCCGCTCATTTTCCGTTGAAGCGATAGAGCACACGAACCTTTGCTCGGTGCTGTTGCGCGCTTGCTTACGCCGGCGTTTTGACAGTGCTTGTCCGGTCATCGAGTGTGATCTATTCATGTTTGCTTGTGCGCGCTGACACCATGCTTGTTAATTCAGTTAGTTAACGAATGTGTCCAAGCTTATGCAGCCGATAAAGGTAATATACTCCGTTTAGCTCTCTACTAATTCGCTATCGCAATTGATGCTTCGCCTTTCGGGCGAAACTGAGACTTTTTTCCGGAATCCCCCACTACGGCGTGCCTCATAATCAGTGGTTTTGGCACGTAAAACCCCATAATTTTCTTCGTGTGTGTGTTTGCGAGATAATTCGGGCAACTGTCAGAGAGTGTTTCGTACACTGCGACACCGTTGCACTACACAAAAGAACTACGCTGCACGGCAGCGATCGGCTGCCGCGAAGAGATTGCCTTCTTGTGATCGGTGTACTACGATACACTTTAGTGGTTCTGCGCGCTACGGTGGTCGGTGCATTCCCCTCTGCGCCGCGATATGCAAGCGGCTAGTGAAGCCTCACTGAACACCTAGCCGAGCGGCCGCCGCGGTGGCGGCGGTATTTTTATTGCGATAGCAATGATATGGACACTCCAAAGCAGATTTCTGCCGTCGGCGTCGCCGTCGACGGCAGAACACACACACACATGCACGCACACACACACGCATGTACGTGTACGCACGCACGCACACACACACGCATGTACGTGTACGCACGCACACACACACACACACACACGCACGCACTCACGTATGCACGCGCATGCACGCACAGGCTCTCGCACACACACACACACACACACACACACACAAATATAAAGTGCGCGTCCAAACTTTCACCCCACGCCCGCCGCATCTGCAGTCTCTCCAGGTTTAACACGGAGAAAGGTGGCCTCTCAGCTGCGGTGGCGCGGGAACGCGGCGGCTTCATGCGACTTATCAAGCTCTTCCATAGAGTGACGGCGGAGTTTCGTGACCAGAAAAAGTATTGAGGGACTATGGTTCTGTGTAACTATGTGGTAATTTCAAGCAGTTACAGCATACAATATTTCTTCTATATGCAAACACTGTTACTGCGTTTTCATAATCTTATGTACTGCATAAATTGGGCCAGTGCTGAAAAGGGCAAATGGAATAAATTCAGAAATGCCTGTTTATTGGTCTGCTTGGTCAGGCTTTGCAGTATTTCGGTGACTTGTTCATGTGCAGATGTCTTGTGAATGCGTACCCGGAAAATAGTTATGTTTCATTGCATTAAAGAAAGCACCTAGCCAATGTAAATTTTTTTCTTGTTTCTATAGCCCTTAGTGCTATCAGCCAGTGAGTTATACCTGCAGTTAGAAATGAACCACATGCAATTTTTTTCTTAATAAGTGTTTTTCCTCCTCCTCCACATGCAATTTGATTTACTCAGTTTCGATGTAGAAAGTGTACTCCTGTGGAAGGCATGCATGTTGAGTGCGCATGTGCAACATCGGCCGGTATTTCGTAGCGATACCTTTCCGATGCCAATGCCTTTTTGCGCTTTTCGCGCTTGGTCAGTGGTCAGAGCGACGGTCCGCTCACGTTATCAACGGGATCAGCCGGCCGTCAGCGGTGGATGATAAGACTAGTATAGAATAAAACATAACGCATTGCTACAAAATTCAGAAACGTTATTCAGAAACGTCGCCTTTGTAGTTTCAGTAACTCATTCATTGTAGTGACTTCAGGTGATGCTTTCTCAACTTTACCATCAATTTCATAGCGGCAGCTTTAGAAAACTGAGTGCCTACTGCTTAGTTAAGGCAACCAGTAGGGAAGCTCTCCCAAGTAACAAAGGAGCGAAAAAAGAAACAGCAAAACATGAAACTGTCAAACTCGAGAGACCAGATAGAATTCACTGAACTGTCGAAACTGATTAACAGGAAGAATGTAAGAGATATCTGAAATTATAACGTGGAAAAGATTGAGTAACAAGTAAAATATTGACGCAGCATGAAATCAGTGAGAAGAAAACTTGGCATAGGACAATGTCCTATTGATCAACAATGGGAACGAATTACAGGAAATAATTAAGGACCTTAGCCCAGAAAGTGTAAGAGTGGGGTTGGAGATTAATCTCCAGAAGACAAAAGATAATGTTCAATAGCCTGGCAAGGGAAGAATAATTTAGGATCGCCAGTCAGCCTCTACAGTCTGTAAAGGAGTACGCTTATCTAGGTCAATTACCTAGAGGGGACCCTGATCAAAAGAAAGAAATTTAAAGAACAATAAAATTGGGTTGAAGTGCATACGGAAGGCATTGCCAAATTCTGAGTGGGAGCTTAGCACTGTCGTTGCAAAGACAAGTGAACAATCATTGCATTCTACCGGTGCTAACATACGGGGCATAAACTTGGAGGTTAACACAGAAGCCCGAGAACAAGTTCAGGACCACACAAAGAGCGATGGCACGAAAAATGTTAGGCTAAACGTTAAGAGACAGGAAGAGAGCGGTGTGAATCAGAGAACAAACGGGGATAGCCGATATTCTAGTTGACATTAAGAGGAAGAAATGGAGCTGGGCAAGCCATGTAATGCATAGGATGGATAACCGGTGGTCCATTAGAGTTACAGAATGGATACCAAGAGAAGGGAAGCGCAGTCGAGGAGGGCAGAAAACTATATTGGGTGATGAAGTTACGAAATTTGTAGGCGCAAGTTGGAATCAGCTAGCGCGAAACAGGGGTAATTGGAGATCACAGGGAGAGGCCTTCGTCCTGCAGTGGACATAAATATAGGCTGATGATGAAGCAATTGAGAAATATATTAAATAAGTGCAAGCAAATAGTGAACGACCACTATTACGGCCGTATTTTTACCAGAAAATGTTTAAATAAAAACTATAAGGTGTGATCAAAATAAAACATTAGGCGGTGCGACAGGCACTGCATGACTGGACGCCATTAACATAGAAGGAAAGGTGATAACTGGAGCGGAAATTGCTGACTTTTTTCATTATTTTTGTTAACCTTGTACATGCCAGCAGTGACACTGACAGCGCACCGGATATCACGCCACTAACTCGGTCAGTGCATCTATTGCATCCATCTGTTTCTGAGGTTAATATAGTGTGTTTTCTTCCATAAAAAACCGCCACAGCCTCGACGCAGATGGCCTAGAAATAATGCACATGTTACGCTATAGATCTTCGAGCGCTCGTGATAAAGCGCATATATAACCAGGCCATATCAGTGGAGCATTGCTAAAGAATATACAGATAGCACAAGTAAAAGAAATACATAAAACAGGTGAAAAGAATGATGCTAACAATTACCGGTCATTGTCCATACGTCCAGCCCTGCTAAAACGCCTTGAAAGACCTATTTGTATCCGCATTGATAGCTTTTCACTTAAGCATTGCATGTTAACGGAATGCCAATACGAATTTTGAAAAAAAAAGAACTCTAAGCGCTTTATCACTACAAAAGGACATCAAGCTAGGAATAATTGAATAAAAGTTACTAACCTTAGTACCTAATTTAGTCTAGAGTAAACTATTCGATCGTGTTAATTATAAAATATTAACCTTGACACCAAATAGATTCGGTTTTCTAGAAGTATCACTCCAACTTCCGTCCTATATAAAAACGGGCCGTCAGTTTGTTGAAATAAATGAGCACAATTCCATCATAAAAACAATGAAACCAATGTGGCACAAGGTAGCCCTCTCGGGCCTTCATTTCTTATAATACATAAATAGCATTGCGTTAATTGTTGGTTCGCGTAAACATGCTTTATACGCATGTTTCGGAGCTTTTCGGAGCTTAGCTATGGTATTTTAATATGAAGGGACATTTTGGCCATATAATCTAGAAAAAGGAATCTTCCCAAGAAGAAAGCAATCGGGGCCGTATAATACGTTGAAAATGTTTTAACTATTTGCATATTCTATGGGATTTTAATGGTTGTATAGTACTTTCCCGGTCAATTCGTTATTGATATATCTTACCATGTAAATAACATGCTGGTGCTAATTAAAGTCTGGTCGATACAACACAATTTGAAACTGAATGTGAACAAGACCAAAGCCATAACGTTCCGCCCGAGAAACAAACACTTTCATGTGGCACCTTTTCTTTCTAAAATGACATATATCAAAATTGCTCAATCCTTTAATACTTTAAGATTTTAATTTTCGGAACATCTCTTATGGAACGCACACATTGATTATTTAACAAACACGTTATTCCGCACTGTCGGCCACTGTACAGTGTTTCCGCTATCAGTTAATGTTCTTTTAAACAATTCAATTTTTTCTCTGCACTAGTTAACGCGACACTAATTTCGGAAACATAACAGGAGATAATATTAATAGTTTGTTGCAAAAACTAATAATTAAGCTAAATTGTAAGGACTCCTACGTTTCTCACAAACAAGTAATGTTTCAGAAACTCCGTATTCTCATTGTCTCTTCCCTGAATAATTTCTAATTTTGCCACCTTTGTAGGTAAGGGACAACGAGGAAGGCGAACTTTTAATACGAAAGCAATACATGTCTCATGAGGCAGAAAACCCAATGTGATCAAGCGATGATACTAAAAAAATTAGGGACAGCTTTACACTAGGGGTGCAACCCACCGTGGTTGCTCAGTGGCTATGGTGTTGGGCTGCTGAGCACGTGGTCGCGGGATAGAATCCCGGCCACGGCGACCGTATTTGGATAGGGGCGAAATGCGAAAACACCCGTGCACTTAGATTTAGGTGCACGTTAAAGAACCCCATGTGGTCCAAATTTCCGGAGTCCCCTACTATGGCGTGCCTCATAATCAGAGCTGGTTTTGGCACGTAAAAACCCATAAAAAACACTAGTGGTGCGAAGACAGGGAAAACACCGAAGCTGGCAACCGCACCTACATTTATCTTGGTTCGGCCAAGTTTTTGCGAGGTTATGCTTCGACACTCGGCCACGTTTTGCGCAAGATCACCGCGCAATCATCGACAGCCCAAGGAGCAACGAACACTCGGTCATTAAAGTATGTGGACGCTTAAACGCTTTTGCTCGGTTTTGCGGGCTCGTAACTCCGCAAATTCTGCGAATCGCCGACGTTTCGCCGCCGCTTCGGCGGCGCGATACTCGAGATCGGACCGAAGTCGTCTCACTCACTCTCGAGTAGCGGCGCGGCGGCTTATGCGCCGTGCTTCCTCTTCTTCGGGAGTGACGCTCTTCTTCGGTCGCCCCATCTTCGCGGCGATGCGCTCAGCGCGGAGGCGGCGGGGCTTTTGTGTCGCCGCGGCGGCGACGCGGAGCTGTATATCCCGTGGGTCGGCGCAGTGATGTCACAGCTTAGTTCCGCCTCTGCGCAGCCGCGGCAACCGCTCCGTACGGCGCGGTGACGTCATGACTCGGAAAGGCTGAGGCGAAGCGATGCAGTGCGCACGATGACGTCACGGCTCACGCAACTGTGGCGAGGCTCGGTGCGATCGGCCACGGCCGGGCTCGACTGGCGCGCGCTCTCGCTTCTTACGGCCTTCGCATCGGGGCTAGTTCATGCCTATCGCCGCTGCGTGGAGGGGGGCGCTGCGACCCCACCCTGCTCGGCTGTTCCCAGCCGCTCTGCAGCGCGCGCAACGCTGGAAGATTGGGCCGGGCGCTCTTCTTACCTCACCGTGCATTCAAGAACAAGTCGCCTAATTGTAGAGGACGCGTAAATGGTTCATTTAGGCTTCTTATAAATGGATGCATTGTAACCGTATTAATACATCGAGCTTCTTTAAGTTCACTAAAGATGCATGCGCCGGGAGAACAGCTATCCTCCATCAAATGCATTTTGAGGAATAAAAATAAATGTTTATTGCTCGTATGCACTTACAATGGTTGCCATACTTTCAGGCGAAAATTCTTGCAGTCACAGTAGCTCCACAAATGTTTCTTATTCACAATTACAATCTAAAGTGTTTCCTTGGCGGCTTGTGTACAGAGACCGCAAGCTTGTCGTTTTCGTCAGTCAGTTGGTTTGACTGATTTACAAGGAGTGTTCTCAGAAACTTCTCGGCAATTAGATTTCCGGATCGTATCGCATGACTGTCGTTAACACCTTCAGGGCAGCTCAAGATGGGAGCGCGTTGTAAATAGGGCTGCACTGCTCTTTCGAGTACTTCTAGTACATTCCTGCGTGGCAGGTGTTCGGAGGCTTTATCGAAAAAAAAACGCTATTATTTATTTATTTATTTTTATTTTATAAATATTGCATTCACCATGCGGTGATTTTAGCAGGGTGGTACAAGCATAATGAATACATTGGTATGTACAGCAAATGCACAGGTAAATAAAAAAATGGTATTTGAATAAATACAAAGCGTACAGGTTGGGCACACGCAACGTTACACTAAAGAAGTAAAACACTGTCACTGCAAACATGGTACAAACAAAATAATGTCACTGTAAACATGATAAGAAAGAAGTTAATGTTGGCGCACAGACGACGTCATCTTTTAGCTGGTTCGAGTCCACTATTGTGCGCTGAAAAAAAGAATACTTAAAAGGAGTTGCTGAGTGACGAAAAAGGAGTTATAGTGAAATTATGTCTTTGCTGAGTAGCCTATCCGGAGGAGAAGGCTACGATCTTTGTTAGGATAGGATAGGAATAAACTTTATTTGTCCAACGGTTATGGCTGTTGGTGCCCGGGGCTAGGCTGCCCATCTTATAATTCCCCTTTATTAGTTGATGCTATCTTGTACAAATATCTTGTCCAAAAGCGCTAGAAACTCGGGCTGGAAACTCATTGCTTGGGAACTGGTGAAAAGAAACGCCGGGTGCTTTCCCGGAATGGGACTTGCAATACGGAAGACACCAATACACCATCACACAGCAGTTATATACCGATGTGCAATGAACGGCGCCAAGTCTTGGCTGTGGCAGCGCGTACTAAAGGCTGTACGACCGTCTTCAGGAGCCCACAAATTACTGCATACTGAACAACACTGACAGAGCACCGAATAAAATGCGCGGGAAAACGATCATGCGAGCGCGAAGGCAAGCGCATGCACGCGGAGCAGGGGAGGAAGGGTCAGGGTCGCAGCGCCCCTACCGCCGACGTGTGGCGAAACGTGCTGAGAAACTCTCCCATTGTTTCCCCGACGGGTGAGAAGGCCGTAAGAAGCGAGCGCGCGCGCCAGTCGAGCCCGGCCGTGGATCGGCAAAGCTAAGGCAAAACGCTTTTCGGCGACCCAAGGTGACGTCTTCGCCAGGCGGAGGTTTAGCGGCGTACACTCGACGGACCATCTTCGAGTTTAAGCAACTTCGCTATAGTTCACAGGGGTATGTGCCATTGCGCTTGGACGCTTTCTGCACTGCCATCAGGATCGGCCCACATTTCGCCGTTACGCATGACGGCGAACATCCAGGCGAAACAGCTTCGCTGTTAAAATGGCCCACGCCGCAAAGAGTAAGAACACGTCCTAAATGATCGGACTGACGTCATATTTCTCAGGGACTTTCCGGTAAATTTCAAAAAAAAAGAAAATTTGGTAAATATCCATGTGCGTGGGAATCGCATCCGGGCGTCAGGGGTGCGAGACGAGCACGCTTCCCCGATGCCACGGCTGCTCCACGGTTCTGGCTCGCTAAAGGGGTGTAATTGCTTGCATCAGTGCACACGGCACGTCGCAGCCAACGTGGAGGAGGTGGTGCAACGTCGTGAGTGTATGAAATCAGCATGCTCCCTCCTGTGCGTCACTTGCTCTTCGTATTTCATAGGCTCAGTGTGGATTGACTCTCGACGCCACGTCAAGTGTGTACAAATTGACTGCGCTGCTTTCCGGGCGTCATTTGCTCTTCGGATTTCATCGGTGCTTTCTCTACTGCGATTGACTCTGAAGCGTCTACTTCAGCGGCAGCTGTGAGACGTGAAGTCGATGATGAAGAAGGTGACATAATCACGACATACCTATCATAAGGCGTAGAGGATCGCATAGGTTGAAATAAAATAATGGTTCTGCAGCAAAATGATCCGAGTATTTCCGGTCTGTGGCGAACGTATACGCAAACACCGCACACCGAATCATCAAAAAAACTTTATTGCTTGTCGAAAACATCAATGGAAAGCATTTCACTAAAGGGACGGCAATGCTTTTGCATCGCCGCTCGTGAGCAGTCCTATGTGTATTTTATTTCCGTTAACACAACTTCAAGTTATAACGACTGCTTACAACACTTCTGAACGCTGTAATATGCACTGTTACCGCACAAACTATGGGAAACAAATGCTAGAATTCCAGCTTCCCACACTCATCACCAAATTCTTATGTATGCATGACACGGATATTGCTGTCACTTCTTTTAAACACTTACACAATATGTTCTTGTGATTGGCTGTTTCCCCCTGCTCCAATTTTATTGTTCATCCTTGCATTGCTTTGTTAGAATGTGTCTTGATAGTACATTGCTAGTATGTACACGCTAGTATATTATCCAGTCTCGCATTTATTCCTGTACACCCTTTTTTGTCTTCATACGACTGAACATTAAACCGGTTGTACGTTCTCGAAGCATAGACCTACACCATGGCTATACGTCACGAAGATGAGATGGCACTGTCATAGCGAGTGACCTTCGCACGATAGGCACTCCGCCGACGAGCAGCCGGGCCTACCTCTGTAGCCACTGGGTTTCGCGGGCACTTGCGCGGTTCTATGAGTGCAATCGTTATTCTTATTCTATAGTTTTACAACTAAGAAAACGTAGTATGCCGAAAGACGAAAGAGAATCAAGTTTTCATAAGCTTTCTGTTGATTAAAACAGCCGCAAGCAATAGGCCGCCGGGGCTGGATTTCGCCGAAAGCTGGATTTCCATACCGGCTCAGTGATTATGCACCAAAGATTTCGTGACACTTAGTCTTCTGAATTATTTTACGTGGCGTGTAATATTCTACAAGGGTCCTTAGGATCGTTAATAAAGTACTATTGTAATTTCATACCGAACTGTCAGGAAACCAGATTAGGCGTAGCCTTGAATTGTACTCGAGCGAGCGGATACACATCAAAGCACGTCTCATTAGCAGTGTAGATGGCGTAGCGCACATTTATACACACAGCCATCAAGGTCACAGCTGCGTTAATTGCAGTGTCGATGTTATAAACGCGCCTAAAGGGGTTAATGAATTTCCGCGAGCGAAATAAAATGGGCAGAGTTGGGCATTCACGCCAGCGCAAATGAAGGAGCGATTTCGGCGATTTTTTAGCCATAGGAGCTGAAGACAAGCGTTAAGATCCAGGGTCTAACAACTACCGCCGAAACGACTTTTAAAAACTGGCAAGATAAAGTGGTCACCAGTACTTGAACTGCATAAGGTGTGTTGTCAAACGACTTTATTCATAACAAACCCTTGCATTATACATAGGCATTTGTTGTGTAAAAAAAGTATCACAAATGAATAGGGAAACAAGCTAAGTGATTGTCATGCGAAGTTAATCCTTGAAATTAAAGTATCGCATATGTCTTACCTGGTCACATAAAAGCATGTGTCCAGGTAAGACACAACTGTGAAGATGGAATCCAGCGAAGCTGTGACTATGGTGGGACTGCTGTAGTGAATATTGCTATAGTTTATTTATATATTATCATTATTAAGAATATTGAGCGTCTTCGGCATGTTCATCAAAGCGCAAGGACACCGGCGTCTTGCTTTCGCCTGGCGCTTTGGCCAAGTAGTGCGTTTGCCGCTCCAAGTCCGCCCGCGACGCCGACGAGATCTCTTCCGCTCGTGCTCTCGGCGGCTCATACCCACATATCCAACGCGAGTATGAGCCACACATACGTGATTAATTCTTACCTTCGTTCTTTCTTTCTGTCTTTTACAGCGAAGCTGTTAAGGGCTATGTTCCAGGAGATCACGTCCGTAGACCGACCGGCATGTACAATTTCGACTCCATGTGTGTGGTAGTTTGGCTCCATGTGCGTGGCGGTTCGGCTCCATGTGCGTGGCGGTTTGGCGCCATGTGCCGTAGAATAGGTGTCAACACGGATGACTAACATGGCTGATAGGCCATGACATCAATAACATCACATGCTCGTCAGTTACGTCACGATTAACGATAATAAAATCACGTGTGGCGCATACCGGCATTGGATATGCGGTATCAGCCAGGGACAAGAAAGAAAGGAAGAAGGAAAGAAAGAAAGATGGACGGTAAGAAAGAAATCCCGTGTGGCTCATACTCGCGTTGGATATGTGGGTATGAGCCGCCTAGAGCACGAGCACGGGAGAGAGCTCACAGGATCCTGACGCTGCCATGCAGTGTGCCGCTGCCATGAACGCTGTGTGGCTCATACGCTAGTCTATGACGACGGGGTCGATTGGCGCAGCAAACGCACTACTTGGCCATCGCACCGGGCGAAAACAAGACGCCGGTGTCCTTGCTCTTTGACGCCGGTGTCCTTTCTCAATGTAACCAGTAATTGTAATATATAAATTCACTATGGCAATATTCACAACAGCAGACCCACCATAGTCACAGCTTCGCTGGCTTCCATCTTCACAGTAGTGGAAGGGCTCTGAATTTTCTTTGTTTCTTTCTTGTCCCTGGTTCATAACCGCATCTCCCTGACTTATACCCGCTTATCCTGTGCGGGTATGCGCCACACTGGATTTTATTATCGTTAATCGTGACTTAACTGGCGAACATGTGATGTTATTTCACGACCTATCAGTCATCTTAATCATACATTCGTACCCTTCCATGCCAAGTTTGGTATATACCAAGTGAACAAGACGCATCAAAATGAGACGCCAGAAGATTGTTGCCTACTTCCGGCGTACATGGACGCTATCTCCTGGAACCTAGTCCTTAACATCTTCGATGTAAAAGTTCTCGCAAAATGCGGTCTCGGATTGGACGCCGGACGAAATACCACTTCCTAAGATATCCTTGGACAATGGCCTGAGGGATTGCGCTGGCCGACACAGCCGGCGGCTCCGTATACGGCCGGCACCTCGCCAGTCCCCTCATCCAGCCGAGGCAGTCGCTTCTATCGCCGCTTACGGCGACACAGATATCGGCTAGGTTGTTTTCACGTGAAATAGTACTTAACAGAAGCAAATTATTCCGAATGCTCGCCTGTTCCGTAAAGCAGAGCCCGGCACTAAACGACTGGCGTGATCGCCAGCAACGATGCGGCCGCATTTAGTCTCGCAGACGGAAAGCAAACACCGACCACCTCAGCGAGGCCGCTCGGCTGGCTTGCACGTATAGCACGTTTCGTTTGCTATTCGCACCGACCGACACCAAGAAAACCAGTTTATTTAAGGTCACGTTAATGCTCTGTCAAATATAAGCGTTCTATGACGAGCGCCGGCCAATCGAAAAAGCCGTCGGCCGTGAACGCGGCGGTGAGCCAGTTAGGCCTTTCGTCTCGATCGGTCTTATTTCGATGGGGGCAACATGGTAAAACGTGTATTGGGTGCACGTTAAAGAACGCCAGGTAGCCAAAATTGATATATGGAGTCCCCCACTATCGCATGCCTCATAATCAAATCGTGAATTTGTCACCCCGCCCTTAAAAAAAAATCATGCATCATTCCACTGCTGTGAGGCCGGATTACCAGCGAAGTGGTTTAGTTTAGCACACGACATAGAGGTGACAGAGAATTTAGATGAAAGGAATGAGCAATTGTTTTCTTCTCTTCAGCGGTGACGGCGGTCATTCCGAAGAAAGACACACGCACACACACTTTTATTTTGATCAGCTGACTTAATCGGTGGCCCAGGAACACACATATTTCCGTATCGGCGCTTGCTGGCAGCTTCTCGGGAACGATCTTCATTGGTCGCGCGTGTCTAGTTTCCTCCGGCTACACGAGGTGGCGGTGTTCTTCCACGCGAATGTATGCCGCTGATCGATACCGCCGTTCAAAATAAAAGTGTGTGTGCGAGTGCCTTTCTTCGGTATGACCGCCTTTCTTCGGTATGACCGCCGAAAATGCATAGAACCCTAGCTATAAACAACTTCGCTGTAAAAAAGAAACAAAAAAGCGCCGTCCTAGCGTGCAAGCGGAGGCAGCGAATATGGGCGGAGCCTACGCATTGCTGTTATAGGGCCTAGAATATATCGACGCCGTTGACCGTTATCGGTCGATATAACAGACCGTTATCGGTATATTCGACCGGCGTCGAATATATCAACGGTGTCCAGCGTCGAACGTAAAACTATTCCAATCTGTTTTAACAGCAGAGCTGTTTAAGGTCAACATTGAGCCGTGCCGAGCGTACGCCAAGAATCGGCGCAGGTGGGTGAGGAGAGCGGCAAGGGTGACACAGGAGAAAGGCGCGCTCTGAGCAGCAGGTGGGTGGAGCTAATGAGAGGGTAGCGAAGGCGTGCGGTTGAGAGATCGAGGGAGAGTGCGCCACGCAGTATTTGAGGCGGAGCTTAAGAAAGAGAGAAGTGATGACGGAACCGTGACGTGCAGCGCTCTCCCTAGCTGAAGAGAGCGTGCGCTGGCAGTGGCGTAAATCTGCCGGGAGCATGGCTTGGACGAAGAAGGAGCTTTCTCCCGATGAGGCGCGGCGTCAACGGCGTCGCGATGCTACGCAGGAGCGGCTTTACCTACTGCGCGCCGATCCAGAATTCCGAGCTAGGGCGGCTGAAGCAAAGCGACGGAGGAGGGTTGGAGATCCAGAGTTTACAAAGAGAGAAGCGGCGTCTCGGCAACGCTACGAATAGGCTCACCGTGAAGACAGACAAATCGATGTTTAAGCTAAGAAAAAGAAAAATTTGAAGGTAAGTAAAAGCAAAAGTTAAAGCTAAGTAAAATCAAAAGTTAAAGCTAAGTAAAAATTCAAGTTGACGCTAAGTATAAGCCAAGTTAGAGCTAATTAAAGCGAAGTAAAAGCTAAGTAAAAGCTAGTAAAAGCCACCAGCTCCGCTGTTTCATCAGTCTTCGCAACGTTGTCTGTGAAGCTGGCAAAAGTTTTTGTTTTTTTATTCTGATCTCCTGACATCAAATTTACGTAACCGCCGAGGCAAGCACCGGGCCGTGGCCCTCTGCGCTGTTACAACAGACTAGAGCACTGCACGGGCTCGGGCTCACCCGAAAGCCCGCGCCCGGCCCGGCCCGTGGGCCGGGCCGGGTAGAGGAGTTCTTTCACGGGCTCGGGCTCGGGCACGGCGTGTGCTTTTTGACCCGGGCCCGGGCCGGGCTCGGGTTTTTTGACGCGGGCCCGGGCCGGGCTCGGGCTTTCTGCGAGTTATTCTCGGGCTTCTCAACTCTGAAAAACGTGTATCTTTCGGTCTCGGGCCGGGTTCGGGCTGGTTTCGAGTCGGGCTCGGGCCGGGCTCGGGCTTAAGATAAAGGGGTGGCGGGCCGGGCCGGGCGGGTAACGTAGATTATTTCCGGGCCCGGGCCGCGCCCGGGTCTCACCATAAAAGTTTTGATCAGGCTCGGGCGGGCCGCCCAATGTAAGAACGGGCCTGGGCCGGGCCCGGGCCGCAAAAATCGGCCCGTGCAGTGCTCTACAACAGACCCATCAAACGCTCTCCTCATTTATAGCAGGTCACTTTTGTTTGCTCTCAAAACGAATAGCATCGCCTATCTTGACAGGTTTTTCTTATCTAATTGGCTGACAAGAGGCTAGAAGCACGCAGCAGTGGCGGGGGTTTCCGTGGGGCCGAGATTGTGCAGTGAAACTAGCTAATCGGATAAGCAGGGTGGTGCCGGCGCCTACGATTGGGCCGCTTCCCCTTGCTTAGATTGCGGTGGCTGCTCCCAAATCGCGGCGGCGTGCAGCATCGGTAAAATATGCCGTTAAAACAGATCCTCAGCAACGAAGAGTTCGAATAGTTATGTTTTAAATGCGCCCAAAGAGCTTGACAACCTTATACTGCCACGCAAAAAAATTTTATTATACTCAAATAAATTTATTATACTCAAACACTGGCTCCGAGTAGCCAGTGTCCAAATCATCGGTACGCATACATCTTCTATACCTTTCGGAACGGGGCATTCTCCAGCTATTCCAAAAAAAAAATAAAGTTTTGTTCAGCATTTTAATGCATCTTTCATGCGCATAGGTTACTTGGAGGTGGTGAATTTTGAGGAAGTGAGTCAGAGATTTGTGACGTCGCGTGACAGACAGGGCAACGTGTGCAGCGCCCGAAAGCTTTTGCACAATAGAGGAGGACAGATGCAAAAAAAGATGTAGAATGCGAAAGAATTATTTTTGGTTTGTTCGGTCTAATCGCTCTCGTCTGGTTCCCAGCGCATGAGAGCGACGTACATCCGCACCTCACCAACCTCAACGAGGTCGTTCACTCCGTAGCACGAGTCCATTTCAACCGTGCCGGAGACAGCGCAGGTGCACCCGCGGAACGCGATCGCCTCACCAGCTACAACGACCTCACGAAATCATTCTATCTCAGCAGAAGAACCTTCCCCATCCCTCATCACAAGCTAAACAGAGCACAGGCAACCACCCTTCGCCTGTTACAGACAAACACGTACCTCTCACTAACACGTTACCGCAGGATCTAACCAGGCACCTACACTCGTAACATTTGCAAGATCTGTAAGACTCAGGCAGCATCGCTTCCCCGGATGCTATGGGAATGTAAAGACCAATATCCGACAAGTAATACTGTGACCCTCTCGTCGAGATGACACGCCGCCCTGCGCAGCTCCCACATCGACGACCAACTCTGGTCTACCCAGCAAGATTGCGAGGCGGCGAAGAGGCAAGACCTCGACGTTTCCACGTGGGAGGTCTAGGCCCAGCCAACTGAAGTGCTGGTTTCAATAAAAGTTTGTTCCTCCTCCTCCTCGGTATAATCATGCATGATCCGCGTGTACACGTCAGGTCACATGGGGAGTTTTCACGCTTTTCATGTTGTCACGTGACAAGCAGGTGGAATGGGGGGTCCCGAAAAATATCTGACCAATCGTGGACAAATTGCAGAAATGGAATAAACGCATTTTTGAATAGCTCTCCGTTAAAACGCCCCTGTGTAGGTCTAGAGGCAATACGATTTGGTTGTTATATGTACAGCGTCTTTGTTTTTCCTCGATGGATTATTACGCAAATGTGTGCGCCTCTATATCAGTTTTTATGAGCTCATATATGTGTGCATTAGTTATTAGATGCCTGTCTGAAGCATGTTTTTTTTTTCAGTGTCAAGCTGTCAAGCCAAATAAGGAGGCGGCCTTCTCCGTCATGCTGCTCAGCGCCGTAGCTTTTATTCCGCTGCTCCATTCTTGTCATCATCATCATGAGCTTATTTTTATGCCCACTGCAGGATGAAGGCCTCTTCTTGTGATCTCCAATGGCCCGTCTTGCGATAGCTGATTCCAACTTGCGCCTGCAAATTTCCTAACTTCATCACACCACCTAGTTTTCATTTTTTTTTACTGCCGTCCTCGACTGCGCTTCCCTTGGTATCGATTGTGTAACTCTAATGGTCCACCAGTTATTCATCCTACGCATTACATGGCCTACCCAGCTGAATTTTTTCCTCATAACGTCAACTAAAATATCGGCTATTCCCGTTTGCTCTCTCATCGACACCGCTCTCGTCCTGTTTCGTTAGCCCTAACATTTTTCATTCCATCGCTCTTTGGCGGTCCTTAACTTGTTCTCGAGCAGTGGTGGCGTGGAGCAGAGGTAGAACACCCGGCATCTAATCTGAAGGCCGTAAGTTCGCATCCTCCTCCAATCCTTCAGGAATAGAGTTACGCCTGACACCGGCAAAAAAAAAAAAAAAAATATGGCTGAGAGATAGTGGGGCTATTAGCGGCGAGAACTTGGAGTGGCGCCCTCTACGAGTGACGTCACGGACAGGACGGCGCTGGCTCGGCTGATGCGCGCGCTCGTTCCCTTCGTGCATGCTTGGAGTATTGGTGGCTCGAGCCGTACTTATTGACAGATATGTCGGCTTCTCTTTACTGTCATGCCTGAACGGCAGTTTCTTCTTCAAAACCGCGAGTCGTGAAAATTTGCGGTGTGGATATCGCCAGGTATGTAGCATTGAAGGGGTCTACTGGTTTTGCAATGCGTATATGCGCAGTGTCTGTCCATAAACTTTGCATAAAAAGGATGTCTGCAATTTCAACACACGAAGTTGTGTATGATGCTCCGCAAAACACTTAACATTCCCTTAGTGCTTAGCTATGAGAGACATCGCATTTTACAAGTAAGAAAAAGCTTGGTATTGGTATTTGATGTCAATATTATAAATGAGTGTTGGAAGGAAACTGCACAGAGAATCTTTTATGATGATTCTTATTACTATGGTGAGTTGTTCTAGTCAATAATGGGTACTTTATTAATGCGTAAAAGGAAAACTTGGGCGCGCATTTTGCATGAAAACGTTTGCTAATACTTTCACCGTTCTCTGAAACAGGCACCCAGGAAACGCATTACTCATGGCTGTTTACACGACGTCGCGTTACGTATAGCATGTATATACTTCACGAATACCGTAACAGTAATCACCTGAAAGAACAGTTTCGTGGTTAAGATCAAGAAACTATCAATTGCAAGCGAGAAAATGTTTCATAGTGACCCTCAGTTGCCTTTCTCGACATCATGGCACAGCCTTTACGGAAATAAATCTACCGACTGTCGATATGGCGAGGATGAATTATTCGCGAAGCCCATCAGTTCACTACAACTTTGAATTGAAACCATGAAGCAGTTCTTTAAGTGCCAATTGCAATGCCTATGTTATTTATACTCGAGGATATACAGCGCAGCTTAGGCGGTGCTGAAGAGGAAAATGCAAACACCTTCTGCCTCACTATGTCTCGATGCTGCGTTTGTTTAACTACACAAACTGTGAACTATTTGCTTCGTGAGTACATAAAAGAGAACCTCCCATACCCGCCTCATAGAGAAGACACCACAAGCCTCAAATGAATTCACTTGATTTTTGACCTCCACGGGAGAATAATGATATCTTCAATAAGCCCCATACTACTAATGAATGAGGCTTCGGCTTCTTTCTAGCTGCAGCCATACGGTCCGAAGGGCATATTTCAATGAAACATTTGGGCCACGCAGCCTGTGTCAGTTCGCCGAACAGATTCGGGATGTCTATTTCTCAAGAAACAAGCGGCAGTAAATTTCACAAGTGAGTCGAAAGTGTAGCACGGAACCGTGAATAAATATTGGTACATTCTTTTGCGTATTCTGCAAATAGCTGTAAGCCTCAATTACCTTTACTTCAAATTACCGCCACTTGATATTTACCTTTGAAGGACGGCCTAATTTTGAGAAGCAGTTAAAGAAACAAGTGGTGCTGGTTGAATCTCGACTGCTGTGTCAGGTCCTCGTTTTACTGCCGAGTGTTTCTGTGAAGAAATGAAAAATTAGATATTATACCATGAGCTACTCGTCATAAGCAAACACGTTTTAAAGGGTTAAAATCAAGGTAAATGTAGCCGTCATATATAGCAGACATAGTGACATGCTCGTTGCACCACTGCAGGTATGGTACCCTAACTGGATTCTTATGTGCTATGTTTATGCGTTTATGCTTTTATTAGTATCTTGCTATTTATGTTTTTTATTCGTCCCTCAATCTGCAAAGTTTAGATCCGCTCATGAAAAACACACAATGGGCTGGTCTGAGCTCCTTCGGCTGGCACATGCAGCGTTGCCCTTGAGAAATAAACTCTTTGAATAAGTTTGCGCGAATGAAGACGTCGTAAAAATGTATTTGAGATGACCGTCATAAGTATACAAGCAAAGGGAACGACAGCGAACAAGCGGAAACACTTCAGAAGGCTAGGGTTCCTCGATGCGTGCGCCCCCCTCCGCCGCCGTGAAGGGTGGAGTCATTCTGTGAAGGGGTGAATGCCGCCTTTCGACCGGCGGCCGCCATTGCGCTCCCCACGCATCGTCGCGGCTGGTTGAGTGAGACACGTGTGCGGCGTCTTCTAGGGCAAAATGCCCAGTTGTTGCGTACCACAGTGCACAAACCATTCGCGAAATGGCTGGAAGATGTTCCGAAAGATCCGAAGAGGCGACTCCTGTGGCTGGTAAAGATCAGGCGCGACAAGTGGCAACCCACGGACCGTTCCTGTTTGTGCAGCGTATACGTTATTGCCTTTCTGTGTTTGGGGAGTTGAAGCTGTGTGACACTGGCACTTTTGATCGCGATCGAGCCTTATCCGGATCGAATTTCTCGATCGTCATCAGCTCCCTTGCCCAAGCTGCAGAAAGAACCCGATCATTGTTGAGAAATCAGATCCCGATCGGGCTTAATCGTAATCACCAGTGCACCGTGTATAATAGTTCATTTGCACGCTATTTCCCATAGCGTTTGTCCGTCTTGTAGTCTTGATATCTGGCATGTAAACGTGCCTGTTTAACTCGTTCGTTTCTGGATAGCACAAAATGCGCTGTTCTTAAACGCTTATTGTGCATAATCTGCAAGTGCGTAAAGATCTGCGCCTACGTTGTGCGCTTTTAAATGCGAAGCATTTCTTAGCGCACTTCGGCGACATTGAGCATATCTATTTATCCATCTATCTATCTATCTATCTATCTATCTATCTATCTATCTATCTATCTATCTAGCCGCCTACGACTTTGGGCTCTCCTGGCCGTTTCGTTAACGGGATGTATACGAAAATTGGTATGCCACAACATGACTGCATGACAAACATAAATGACAGGTCATAACATGAAAATCAAAGCATGACTGTCATGAGCGGCATGATTTACGTGCGACGGTCTTGGTGCTCTCCTAGCCCTTTCGTTAATGGGATGTATGCTAAAACTGGTATGGCGCAACATGACTGCATGACGAACATAAATGACAGGTCATAACATGAAAATCATGACATGCATGTCATGAGCGGCATGATTTACGTGTCACGGTCTTGGTGCTTCCCTGGCCGTTTCGTTAATGGGATGAATACGAAAATTGGTATGCCACAAGATGACTGCATGACGAACATAAATTACAGGTTATAACATGAAAATCAAAGCATGAATGTCATGAGCGGCATGATTTGCGTGCCACGGTCTTGGTACTCTTGCGGACGTTTCGCTAACTTGATATATACCAAAATTGGTATGACGAGACAACAATGTCTGACGACCATGGGTGACACGTTCTAATAACATGAAAATCGTGACATGCATGTCGCGCCAGCTCGAAGCCACGAGAATCAGAGGGAGTGGAAGCAAGACATGCGCTGCAGTTAATTTGCAGTGAGTTATAGCGCTTGTTCTTGAAAAAATTCTCAACCAAATAAACAATCTACGACATGAGAAATCGCTATGTATTGAATGCATTTTGTTTCCTCTACGTTGAGAAGCCGTGTGGCCACTTTATTTTAAAGATATCGATGACCGGCTGCTTTATAACAGTTACCGGTTTAAGCTATATTGCTGCGGAAAACATGCTCAACAAGGTTTCATAGTCAATGCCTGCATGAGTGCCATGATTTAATGCCACAAAAGCCATATGTAGAGCACCAAATCATCTGACATGTATTCAACAATTTTTACCCATCTGCACATTTACAGGACGGTAAACGAAATAAAAAAATTCAGAATACCCTGCGTTGCAGCATGCAGTCAATAAATGGGGTAGCTGATGACTGATTTGAAAACACGAATGTTTTTTACAATTTTGTTGAAGGCACAAAACACACATAACGAAATGCGATGGGAATAGCGCGCGCGCGCGCGCGTGCGTGTGTGTGTGTGTGTGTGTGTGTGTGTGTGTGTGTGTGTGTGTGTGTGTGTGTGTGTGTGTGTGTGTGTGTGTGTGTGTGTGTTTGTGTGTGTGTTTCGCACGTTTAACCAATATATAGCCCAACAAGACGCTATCTTAAGGTGTTTACGCAGCTGGCGTTATGGTAGCCTTCCGCTGCCAGCGAGACCGGCTGCAAATTCCGCTCTAAAAATAAAGATTACAGAACGTAAATCGGAGACCTTCACGCTGCCGATGCGAAAACTTTGTGTTCTCGTCATATCGTTAAAGTACCACACGTTTTACATAACGAAGTCTACGTGCAGCTGCACAAAGTACCGCTTGCTGCCTATCCTGGCTATAGGCTGCCTGCGGAGAGGGCATCATAATGGCGGACGCCGTAGCAGACGACGCGGTTGTCTCCACCCTCCACGGCGGCGGAGGGGGGCGCACGCATCGAGGAACCCTACAGAAGGCGCCCGGACAGCGCCCGAACGGCAGCAGACGACAGGCGCGAATCCGTGCCCTGACGTCACGCGAGCGGCGCTTGCAGCGCCCCTGTAGGTCGTTCTCGGGGCTAATACTAGTGAAGCACGGCCGGACTGCACGCGCGCACTCCCTTACGGCCTGCTCTTCGGGTCTAGTTCCCACCTTTCACCACCGCTAGTTGTGGCGCTGCGGCCCAACCCTCGCTAAGGTCTCTCCACCCTCGCCAGTTGAGCTACAGCACGGCCGGGGCAGAGGAGCGGCGCGCGCTCACTTGCCGTTCCTCTAGCCCTGCCCTGGCTACAGGTGATGCCTCTCCGTGCTAATTTACATGGGCGTCTTCAAAAATAGGCGATTCCTTCCCCCTTCTGAATTTCCTGCCTGATAGGGTCCAGCAGCGTAATATTATATTCGTGAAGCGCCGAATCATAAACATTTGACAGAAACATTTTAACGCGAGGCACACGAAGAAAGAATATGCGAATTTATTGTTTCGAATAGTTTTTATTTAATAATACATGCTGCACTTCAAACATTCACTTTAGCAAATTTCAGTACGAAGGTAAAAAATAAAAACACAGAATAGGCATTACTACGTAAACAAGCAACTCGCAGAAGGACTTTTTTTTTTCCTTTTTTGCTTTCTCGTCGAGAAAGGAGAGTTCATTTGGTCACAATCTGATTAATTTTCTGGACGGTTTGTGTGCATAATTGGAGGGCTTCTCTTGTGAGTCGGTGATTTTCTTCGTGCGGTTGATGAGAAGTATTCTCATGAATTTTTCGGCAATTAGAGCTGCGGATCGTTTTGCGTGGCTGTCGTCAACACACTCTGGACAGTTTAGTACTGGCGCGCGTTCGAGCCGACGCTCGACGAGTAGCTGAAGAACTTCCAGCGTATTCGTTCTTGGCAGATGCGTTGCCACGCGGTCAAACAAATTAATTAAATTGTTCAAAAGAGCAAGAAACTCTGGCCTTGGATAGCATAGCCCGCTCTTGTCTTGGCCTTGCAACAGTACGTACAAAGGATTGTCCTTGTTGCATGTTGTGACTAGGATTTCACAGGATCCGCAACCAAAATCTGTTATTAACTTGGCAATGTAGCCGCCAACATATGACAAGCCCAAGTAAGTCACCGACCTTGGTGTAGGGGCTTGACATTGCGTTAGGTCTTCCAGCTCGTCGTGAAACTTTTCAGACAGTGTGGCTGCCACTTGCTCAGCATCAACATCGGGAGTTTCGGCTTCTTTTGGGCATAATGACTTGGCCTTCACAATCCGATCAAGGGCAGCCGTAACGGCTCTGGCGTCCAATTGGTCGTTGCCACCACACATTTGTCGAATTCGCCCAAATAGTGCCTCAGTCGGATCGCTATTTAGTTTCTTAGTCAGCACGTAACTGACGCCTTCTTGAAGCAAGAAGCGTGTAGTTTCCACAGTGGATTGCGTGGTGAATAGCAACGCTTGAAATGTCTCTTCTGTGAGAGCGCCGTTGCCTGAGGCGACTGAACACGACTGTACATTCTTTATGTACACAGTGAACTTGTTTTCAAGCCACAGCAAACGATGATCGTGTGGGCTGCAAATCGGCGCCTTGTAACCACTTCCAGCACAGCAAGTATCATGGATATCAAACCATTCCTTTATGGTTTTCATAAAACGAATGGTGGCATCCGCGTCTTTGAAATCGTGCAGGTCCCTGTCTCCACGGTAATTCTCCTGCAGATGTTGTACCGCCGCACACACCTGTGGCGAAAACACTTGGACAGCACGCAGCACATTTTGCTTTTCAAGATTCGTCGGATACACATGTTTCCGTGTTAGGTTGTGAGCAAGTTTCACAGTCATCGACTTCTGATACTCGTACAATTTCTGTACGTATGTACCACTTATAATGTCGCAGCCATCCGTGAGCTGCCTTTCGAGGAACTGGCTTCGGATATTTTTGATCACATGGCACGGGTCAAAGCTAAGGAAGATTACCCGGTCAGGGTCATGCGGGTGCGTGATAACCGTGCGCAAGGAGCCATTGCCCATGTGTTTGAACATCGTGGTGTTTGCCGAGTAGTTGTCGGTTACAATACGAACGATGTTGAAACCACACGACTCGACTGCGGCGATCACTTCTTTTGTCCATTGGAAAAGGTCTTTTCCACTCACCTGCTTGGTGAAATAATATGAGCAAGGTATCTTATATTGACTGTTTGTGCCACACAGAACAAAGCACAAAACCCTGTTTGCCAAAATCCCCTGCGTGTTCGACGCGCTGTTGTCAGGTCTGTCCTTAAAACCAAACATGGCATCTCCTTTTCTGTCATAGATGCATTTTGGCTTAATGCTTGCTTCATCAACAATTAATGATGCCATGTGCTGCCTGCTGCTCAGAAGTGACGCTTCGTGAACCAGTCTTGTTCGCATTGCAGCACTCATTCCAGATGAGGTTGGGCTGGGGCCCATGTATTTTTGGAGGGTGCATTTTGCTGGTAAGTTTAGGAGCCCTGACGTTCGAGCATGGTCGTATCCCTTCGGCGAGAGAAATCTCCATATGACACATTCTCGAATTACTTCTTCAGGGTACGTCAGATGCTGCTTCCCGTATCGTTCAACTTGGTGAATCAGGAACACTGCCTTTTTGTGTCCATTCTGCGAGTCCGCCTCGATTTTTCTCACCGAAGCAAGATGTTTGATTTCGCGATAGAATGCACTGCGCTGCTCTTCCTTGACGAGTTTTTCTAGTAACTTCTGACCCTTGGAACGGTGGTATGACACTTGAGAGCGAATCCTCGAGATAGTGGAGAGGTACCGGCTTGCACGTTGGTGATCGTTGTTCGTGGTTTGCGTGCTCATGCTTTTGGTGTCTTCGTGGCATTCGACAGACACATTGTCTTCCACAGGCAGCGATTCGAGCGGCTGGGCTTTCCGCTTGATTTGTTTTGGAGGAGGCACAACAGCCCGAGGAGCAGGTTCCTTGCGAGGCCTTTTTGCAGGAGGCATCATGTACGCCGGATAGCCTTGGAAAACTGTGGGCACAGCGCCAGGCAAAAGTTTCTTTATGCGGCACCCGGAAGCGTAGTCAGTCGGAAGGAAGTGCTGGCTACACATGACCGTTGACGGCGAATTATCGTTGATAGTTAAATCCTTTCTAGCAATGTTCCTTTGCCATTTGGCGCACAAATCTCCGTCACTCGGAAATTGGTGAAATGAAACGCCTGGGCTTTTCCCAGGGCGCGAGCGGCAAAAGGGCACGCAGCAGTACACCATTTCGATGCCGGCCAGTCCACGTGTACCAGTTTAACCCGATGCACCCTGAAAATATTATAACGACGCAATCAGAAATCGATTGCGAAAATTATGCAACTGAAGCGCACAACAAGTATACTTACTTGGTGAAATATAGCAGTGAATGTATTCATTGGTATCGGTGATATTCCACGGCAGATCCAAAACACGTGCGGCAAGCGTGGTCGGTTCACTCGGCCAGAGGCGAGGCGTCGACTGAGAAAGAGGAGGGTTGGGAGAGTGGAGGGTTAAAGCCCCTTGATGTTAGAAAGTAGCGACACGCTTTGATCTACGCCGCAACACCCTCGCCGGCGCGGTCAACCTCCTCTTTTTCTCCCCCTCTTTCGCGGAGGCAGCGCATCCGCCACGCTGAATGGCTGCGGCGCTCGAGACTACCCCGTCAGGTGACCCTGACGTCACGAAAACGGCGCGAAACTTGCTTTCGCGCGCCTTTAGTTTCTCCCGCTCGCCATGAGCAGTCCAAGTGGTGGTCGCTCTGCCGCTCCGAACGTGTGTTTCCCAAGTTTTTCCATCCTTTCGTAGAAATCTGAGATTCGTTCTCCGTGAAAATGCCTTGCTGCTGCGCGTTTCAATGCAGCAGCAGGCCAGAGAAAGGGCAAGCCTTATTTTATATCCCCCGAGGTGAACGGAATGTCGTGCGTCGGAAGCAGTGGCTCCATAACATCGGGAGAAGGGATTTCGCCCCTTCTAAGCACGCCGTTCTTTGCGAGGTGAATGTTGCAGCTTTCCTCATATTTGTGGATGAAGTTGCATGGAGATTTTAATGCTCTTCGCATAGCCGGACTCTTCGTTCAGTTTAATACAGAGCACCGATAACTGTGCATATAGTTTTTTTTAAGTGAGTCGGCTGAAATTTTCGTTGACTCTTCGAGCCGTGACAAAGCTTTTTGTTTTCGCGCGTGCTTTAGTTTTCAAATGTATGTAATTTGTGAGTTAATGCCTGTAACTCATATTTTGTAGTTGTGTGCGTGTGTGTGTGCGTGTTTGTGTATGTGCGTGCTTGTGCGCGTGTGTGCGTGTGATCCTTGCGCCTGATACTTGTGAAGCCAAGGAACTATTTTACTCTTATTGCGTGCTTATTGTATCTTTGCAAAGTTTCAATACTGCGAGCATTTTATTTTCTTTGTGTACTTTATGTTGCGAAGGCATGAACCGCAATATATAGGTAGATAAGTGGTATTACGTATTATTCGCGCATGCTCATTAAGTACAAGCCACGCGCTTCTGATAATCTCCCTCAATTCTGATAAACTTGACATCTTGAAGTCTGTAAGTTAATTATCAAGTGCCAGTCTTAGCAGTTTCCGTGTAAGCAATCAGCCTTTTTTTGAGAGAGAAACTTAGGTTACTCCCAGAGGTGATGGAATGTAATTTCTCGTCGTTTCATAGTGACGGAATACAGGAACGTGTGTAAAGTTCTGTGTTGGCTGTTTCGCAAACACAGCACGTATTTCGCACAGTGGCATTGGTACAAAGGCTTTTGGCCCACTCATTTTGGCGAATTCACTTTAAGTAAACTATCACATTTCTTCTTGGTTACCTTCTCTGAGCCTTTTAAGAGCGAAGATAGTGAACCAAATTCTCGTTTATACTCTACGCTGCTTATATTGTATGCACCCAATACACCTCCGCGTTACGGACAACCCAAGTGGCGACGTAGAGGTAAACAGCTCAGCCACTGCTTGGTACTCAATTTTTCGGAGCGCTTCCGCTTGTATTTATCGAAGCGTCCTAAAAAAATGGCACGACGTTCTATCGGAAACGTACTTTCATCATGACAGTTTCACAAGGAATAAATTCCCATACAATGCTTCAAAGGGCCGAATAAATAAGCGCGCGCATTGATTCTAATGCGGCTGCAGCGAGCCACTGGAGGGTTCAGCGCCGCGCCGGCCCGGTGAGGGGGAGAAATCCGAGGAGAATTGAGGAGGAAAGCGCGCGCGTGGGGGAGAGTGTCGCTACTTTCTAACATCAAGGGGCTT
Organism: Dermacentor silvarum; assembly: GCF_013339745.2. Lineage (NCBI taxonomy): Eukaryota > Metazoa > Arthropoda > Arachnida > Ixodida > Ixodidae > Dermacentor > Dermacentor silvarum. The sequence continues at coordinate 91,195,961 of NC_051155.1, forward strand.
TATGGAGGGTTGGTTCGACGCGCCCCCACTCGGCGAGCGCTGCAACGAGCTGTGAAGAATTTGCCCTATTGTTCCCTCCTTGGGTGCGCAGGCCGTAAGGAAGTGCGCGCGTGCCGCCCCTCTAGTCCGGCCGTGAGTGAAGGCGCAACTACAGTGGCTAGAATAGGGAAGTATGACGAACGCCCCGCCGCTCGCGTGCGCGTTTCTGATGCAGCCGCAAGGTGGCGCTGACGCTTGTATTCACGTCGCCCGACCAGGCCCGACGATCGACTAGCCGGATAAGCGCTCCGATTCGCGATGCGAATTTCCTTTTCTTTACCTCAAATGGCACATCTTGCTCAGCCAATCGTGTTCGCGAAGATCGCAGCAACATTATAGCGACACATGCGCCCTATAAATTCGCGTACAACACGTCATTTGCTTGCGAGATCTAGGCCGTCTTGGCATGTTTACCTCGGAGGCCGCGCGGACACGCCTCGAGTTTTGCTTCACTGCGGTCTTATTTTACGCGCCAAATTACTGTCTATAAACGCACGCTTGAACGAAAACAACTGTTCTTGCTTGCAAAGATGAATTGAGTCCGAGTTGTTCGTTAAAGAAAGATGCAATCGGATTTCACTTAAATATATGTAACTGCCCTTAATTGGCATGCACCGATGATTATGTTACATAAAAGTTGCCTTGGCTCGCTCAATATTTTCACGTTTGCAAGATTTCTTGAAAACTGGTATGTTATAAGCAAAATATGGTGCAATTATTGATCATTTTTGCAGCTTCAAAGCACTGCATGATTGCTGTCTTCTGTTTGGGTGGGAGCTTCTCGATCTTCTTCTTCAGTGCACTTTCTTCAATCGCGTGATTTGCCTGTTTTTGCTGCGCGAGAGCCTCGTCCAAGCTTTTCGCTTTGGCTCTTAGGCGGCGCGCCGTAGCTTGGGTCCTTGCCTATAGCTTCCTGGCGTAATTTTCCTTACGCTTTAGCTGCCTAGGTCGACACCTCTGATTGAGCAATAGCCTTCTGAGGTACTTGGAGGCGATGCAGCACTTCTCAGGGCCACTTACAAGCCCCTTGCACTTCGTGGGGTAGAGGCTTTCATACCAGCTTGTCATGTTGGAGCTGCGCGCAAGAGGGAACTCCACCGACCGCGCAGCGTCAGAACAGAGCTGCATGCTGTCAACAGCCTCTAGGAGCGATGGAGGATCGCAGTGCTCATCAAGTGAGAGCTCGACACCACGTACAAACACTTAGTGTTCGATCATGCTGTCCCCGCAACGAAACAGCACAAGCTTTTGGGCGTGAAGCAAGCTCATGATTGGCCCCAGTATGCAGACGCTATATGCGACAAAAAGGGAAGTTTCAGAAAAAAACGTGCTTACCCCACTGATTGGAAGGCCCGATCACATTTTGGTAATCCAGAGTTGGCGGCAAGCGTGGGTGCTTCATCCGATGTGTCGGGTGAGGCCACGTCGATTCGCTATTTCTTTTTTGTGGAGGTGCAAACTGTGGGTCCAACATTTCTTTCGGATTACTTTTCTTAGGCACTGGCTTGTAGATGTACTTGGGGACGTTTGGAAAGATCGTCAGTATCGCATCCGGCTGTAGCAATGGCCTGCTCCTTTTCAGGCGCACCAGCTCACCACTGATGATGTGTTCAAAGTGACGCGACACAAACTGCGGATCGAAATGCAGTTCGCACAAAGCGGCATTTCGTTCGAGTGGCTTGTCCACCGGAGGTATGTTGCGCTGCCACTTTCGGTACGTCTCCTCGTCTTACGGTACCCCGAAGAGCGACTTCTTTTTGCACGATTTGTAACCAGTCGTGCAGACAGGCACAAAACAGCGACTTTGACGGCGGCTCATCCCTGAGCACTTGTCGGCACCGCACGAAACATTACTTCGCACGAGAATTTCCAACAGAAAGCGGGAGAAACTCGCGGACCAATTCGTATCGGGCGCGCAGCTTGACGTATAAACGAGTGCGAGCGCCCTCTGGCGGATGCATCACAAGCGGCGACGGTGGTTGCCATAGGAGCCGCCGGGCGGTAATCACACTTCCCTATTCTAGCCACTGTAGCGCAACCAAATTAGGACGGCCCACTACGCTTGTCACACCCTCACCTGTGGGGAGCACACGCTGCCACCTTCTCCCGCAGGCGCTCGTCGTCGCTTGCGCACGGAGCGCACTCGGCGGGAGCCGGGCGGACATCTCGTGTGCGCATAGCGCGAGCCGGGCGGACACGGGAGAGGTGCACTTTGCCCTCTCCCGGTTCTCGCTCGCCTCTCGCGAGGCAAGTGCCCGCGCGGGAAGAGGGAAAGTATCCGGCGGGCAAGGAGGACATTCCCCTCGCGAAAAGGTAAAAAGGTATGAAAGAGCGCGACCGAAAGACCCCCGGGGCTCTGGCGTCGCTACACCTACCTGCCCATACGGATTTACCCGCTGCAACCCGTGAGTGACCTCGTTTGCCTGACTACCACACGCGGCGAGGCAAGCCTATTTTATTACTTATTATACACAGCCGACTTCCCTCTGCAAGTGTGTTTTATTGCCCACAACAATAAACGTTGTTGAGTTGACTCGCTTGTTGACTTATTCACCCGAACCCTAAGTAGCTGCGATTATACGCGCTACGGGTTGGGGAAGACCCCCACACACCAAAACAGCAATTATCCTAGCTGGTGCAGTATTCGGCCACTGCCTCCCTCATGACTCCCAAAATTAACCCTTCTTGTAGGCAAAAAAAAGCTGTATTGACTGAATTGAAAATAACTTTTAGCACTGTCCCTTGCATTACTCCATGCTAACACATATAGATTTTCCTTTCTGCTTAGTACTACCAGCCTGTCACTGTTATGTCGGGCGTATGTTTGTCGAGCCGCAGCAAAGCCGCTTTTTTTCTGGTCAGCCTTTTTCGCCATGTATCGTCACTGGTACAAATAAAACTTATTTGATATTCATTAAAATCACTTTTCGTAGCGTTGACCACACAATATGAAATTACAACCCTATTACTAAAATGAAAGAATGGCTCCGCATGCGGAAAAGACGAGATAAAAGCCTAGCGAATAAAAGCAGCTGTCCAATATAACAGCAGCTCTTTTTCGCACGTTTGTAACTTTATTTTGCCATGTGTTGTTTTTCCTTATAAATTAAAGATCGCTAAAGTATCCGCTACATTTAAAGCAGCTGATAGTAAGGACACGAACAGCTACGGAGCCATCTCGGTTCTCCCAATTTCTTCAAAAGATTTTGAGCAAGCTATGAATACACGTATTCTGAATTTCAGCACCAGAAATACCAGACATACGGAGAAACAGTAAGGGTTCCAGAAACAAAGGTCTCCTGAAAGGGCGCTTCTAGCCATCGCAGGAAAAACTATTTCATAATTTCGAACATAAATGTATGTATTATAGGAGTATTTGTCAATTTCAAACGGCCATTTGACTCTATAGAACAGGACATCCCATTCAAACATTTAAGTGAATGTGGATTTAGGAGACCTGCTTTCCTAAATAAAGTTATTTCACTCACCCTCACCTGCTTTCGAACCAATACGTACCTATTCAACAAGCAGCCATCAGTGCACGGTCACTAATCCTGCAAAGTCAATTCTCGAAGAAATTAAGCACCGAGTTCCTCAAGGATGCAGTGATTGTCCGCTTCTGTTTTTATTATACCTAAATGACTATATAGACGTTCCACATAAGCCAGATAAAATTTTGTACGGCAATAATGCAAATGTACGTTTTTCAGCCGACAAAAATTATATTCTTCAGATGAAGGCTGATAAACTGTTGGATATTTGACCCGAGACTTACAGTAAATAAATTGGATGGGAACGCTGAAAAATCTAATCGCATCATTTTAGCCCCGGAAACAAGTGTATCAAGAATGAGATGCAAATTAAATTCTGTGGTTAAATGGTTGAGACTGTTACATTAGATGAGTTTCTTGGTGTTCTACATGAAAAAAAATTGAACTGGCCCTCATGTTTATAGTGAGAGAAGAGATATTTCATTAGAAGACTAAGGCAACTTCTGCCTGCATGATTCACAGGGCAATTAGACTGCGCACTAGTTCACTCACGTTTACAATACTGCCTCCTTATATGGCAACAAAAGAAAATGTCGACAAAATATATGTACTACAAAATCCTACAATGCATATCCTATAAGTAATTCAAGGTCAATAGAAGTCCCTCGGCAGAACTCTTCGATTAAAATCACGTATTAACCATACATTTATTAGGTACGATACGGTCAACTGCTATATAAATCCAAATTTGCGAAATAATAGAGTGTTCTCAAAAAAGCTTTTTGGGAGAAACTCGGGGCAACAGAAGGAAAGTGCTTTATGACAAATGTTTTATACGTGCCAACTATATGGCATGCAAAAGCAATCCTACACAATGGATGATGTTCTAAACTATAACCCTGTTGTCACTCATTTGGCACAATAATCGACGCATTTAAAATGTTTAACAAATGAATAAGCATCAGTTCAGGAACCCTATAACGTAAAACTATTATTATTGTTTTAGTTCCAAACACCTGAAGTCAAATTTACGTAACCGCCAACGAAAGCATCGGGCGGTGACCCGCAGCGTTGTTTGAACCAACCAATTGCACGCTCTTCTCGTTTAAAGGAGGACACCTTCATTTCCTTTAAAAACAAATAGCATTACCTATCCTGACATCTTTTTCTTATTTAATTGGCTGACAAGAGACGAAGAGCACGCAGCACTGGAGAAGGTTTCGATAGGGTCGAGCTAGAGCAGTGAAAGTAGATAACCAGATGAGGTGGGTGTTGCCGGCGTCTGCGATTGGTCCGGTTCCCCTAGCTCAGCTTGCGGTGGTTGGTCAATAATCGCAGCCGCGTGCAATGGAAGTTTTAAAAAATGCCGCCAAGACAGATCTTCGCCGAAGAGTTGGCACAGCAATGTCGTAGACGCCCGGAAAATCTTGAAAATGTTATACTGCCTCGCAAAACATCTTATAAGTTGAAATAAATTCATGGTCCCCGGCAGCTCCGAGCAGCCAGTGTCCGAATGATCGGTAGGCTTACATCGTCTATTCCTTTCGGAACGGGGCAATTTACGGCTATACGGAAAAAATTCAGGGCCGAATTCACAAAAACATTCTTATGCTAAAACTGTCCGTAGAAGCAGGCGTCAGCCAATCATGATGTTGGACATATCATTATCGAAGGCGGTTGGCCAACGGCAAGCAGCACTTACGAACGAAAAGCTTTGTGAATTCGGCCCCAGTTGTTTTCGGCATATTATAATACATCTTTGACGCCTACACGTAACTTTGAGGTGGTGAGTTTTCACAATTTTGCAACCCCGCGTGACTGACAGGAGAAGTGGACCAACACCACCTGGATAGCACAAGGCCTACAAACTCCGATGTATGACCTCATGCTACCTAGCCCGAAATTTCAATTGCGAAGGCTGGCGTGACGAAAGCGGTGACGTCAAAATCGATGTTTCTTACGTGGGAGCATTCCCATTAGATTCTATCGCAGTCGGGCCAGGAAGCATGACGTCATGGATCGGAATGTGTAGAGCTTGCTATCTAGGTGGTGTAGACTGGGCGCAGCCGGAAATCTTTCGGCAAATAGCTGAGTGCTAATATAGCAAAGAAGTTGTCGAACAGGAAATAATCATTCTTCGTGTGTTCAGTCTAATCATGTATAACCTGTTTGTACACAGCATATCAGATGGTTTCTTTCTTTTTTTTTTCTTTTCTTGCTGTTTTCGTGACGGCGCGGGAGCGGGAGTTGCCCGGAAAATGTTTGACCAATCGCGGAGGGCTGATTGCATAAATGGTACTAAAAAGTTTGGGAAAGCTTTGCGCTGTTGTGCCCCTGGAATGAAGTTTTTTGTTCAGAAATGTTCTGTTTTATTTTATTTTGCTGCTGGATTGTATGCGTTATGTCTACCTTTTCTTTTGTTTTGCTATTGCTTGCAGTGATACTGTAGTATAGATTATAGATTTTTATGCAAGCTTGCATGCATATGTCGATCGCAATCGACAGCCTTTAGGATGCTCCAAACAGGGCCTTTCCCTTCGAGGGGCAGATTTAGTCACTTCTCGCCCAACATCGAACCGCAATGTCCGGACTGCGGACAGGCGTACTACTCATTAGCTCATATCCCTTACGAAAATGAATTTAGAGTTCCTTTAGAACTCCTAATGAGTTCCTATGAAGTCAAAAGGAACTCTATAGGAACTCGCGCTCTATAGAGTCGTCTGCATAGAATCTCTATACGAAGTCTAAAGCAACCTGTCTATAGAAACATGTCAGTTCACAGACAATAAAAGTGCAATAGAGGGTGTATTGACGTTATATGTACTGAATTCTATAAAGTATTTTTAAAGAACGTCTTTAGAACTTCTAACGTGACCTCTCTATAGAATGGCTCTCCATTGGCTTTCTAGAAATGTTCTATAGAGGGTGTATTGATATCTTAAATTATGTACTAAATTCTATAGAGGAACGTTTATAGAGCGTTTTTAGCACTTCTAATGCGGCCTGTCTATAGACTGGCTCTCAATTAGCCCTCTACAAATGTTCTATAGAGGGTGTATTGATATCTTACGTACTCAATTCTATAGAAGAACGCTCATAGAAAGTTTTTTGCACTTCTAATGTGACCTGTTTATACACAAGCTCTCCATTCGCTCTCTATAAACGTTCTATAGAGGGTGTGTCGATATCATATGTACTAAATTCTAGAGAAGAATGCTTATAGAACGTTTTTAACACTTCTAATACTGCCTGTCTATAGACTGGCTCTCCATTCGCCCTCTGTAAAAGTTCTATAGAGGTTGCATTTACATCGTATGTACTAAATTCTATAGAAGAATGTTTATAGAAAATTTCTAGCACTTCTAATGTGGTCTGTCTATAGAGCGGCTCTCTATTCGCGCTCTTTAAACATTCTTCAGGCGGTTACACTTACCTTGTGCCAAACATAAAAAAATATGCAAATGCAACGTAGCTGGAGAGAACCAAGGTAATGTTTGCCGTCGCCCTCAGGTACTCAAATTATTATTACATTCCGCCTAATTCAATAATTAGTCTTAATTAATTATTGAACTTCTCAAGTATTATAATTAGATAAAAATTATCAATGAGAAAATTGCAGAGCAACATGAAATACTCGCGACACATATCTCTGTTGCTCAATACGTGCTGCATAAAAGTGTTGTTCCGAGTGTGAAAAAATCCCGCGAATACACGCAAAGTGCCTCGAGCGGCCAGTTGCGCGGCAATATTTCAAAAGTTGATTAATTATTTAAGACTAATTATCTAATTAGGGGGAGTGCAAAAATTATGTGAGTATCTCCAAGCGACGGCTAACAATATTACTTTGGTTTGGATAGTTCGGTCCAGCAACGTGGCATTTGCATATATTTAATGTTTGGCTCAAGTTACGTGAAACACCGTGTATGGAGGGTGTATTGACATCATATCTATTAAATTCTATAGAAGAATGTTATGGAATGTTTGTAGCACTTATACTGTGGCTGCCTATAGACTGGCCCTCCATTCCCACTCTATAAGCGTTCTATAGTGTGTGTATTCACATATGCACTGAATTCTATAGAGGAACGTTTATAGGACGCTTAAAGAAGCTACCGTGCGGCCTGTCTATAGAATGGCTCTATATTTGCACTCTATAAACGTTTCAATAGAAGGTGTCGAATACTGCTGAATAATTTCTCAAAGTGTCTTTTTAACTCGAAAAGACAACAGTGCACCCATGCAAATTTTTGTGCTTGCAACAAATGATACGAAAAAAAAATAATATACGCTAGTTCAGAGCGAATTGGACAATTGCATTTGCCTTTAACGTGGTGGGAGGTCCTCAGCAGAGAACGTACTGAGATATTCACACATAATAGTAAGATTCACGTACTGTAACACGTTTAGATACTTTGCTTATTAGCTCGATATACAGAGCTGTTGCTAAGCTCTTGTAAAATTACCACTCGCGCCAATTTCCAAGGAATAAAAAGCCTGATTATCTCAAACCCGTTTCATAGGTTTTTACTATCAAGCAAGAGCATCTTTACAATCACTGAAGAAGGCGAACAAAACAAAAAGCGAAATTACACAAAGTAACGTCAAGGAAGCGCATTGTGGTTTCTATCGCCGATGCAGGTGAATTACAAAGATGACCAAGGAACACTAAACAAAACTACGCGTAAGCAGCCGCGTCTATCTGCTGGAACGCAGTGACTGCAGCACTTGGCAGCAAACACACAGAACGCCGCCGCACATTTTGCCCTACGTCACTAAAATGCGACGCATGTACGCTGCAGAGACATGCGGTTTTTTCGAGGAATCTTCGTAGTTCGCACGATACACAGAGAAGGCACGAACGACATGAGTGCAATCCGCTCACGATAAACACACCGACACGAAAGCAAGATACGGACGACATGGGTTTAACCTGCGCCACACGAGCAAAATTAAGAACCATCGTATATTTGTTACTTTGGCGACGGACAATTACAAAGCGCACGGAGAAATCGCACACTGCCATGTGTACCTCCGAGATTGTGTCAAACATTCCTGGGCTACATTTAATGTTGAAGAAAGCACGAAGCTACTTAAAACGAGGTTACGGTCCAGGTAGCGCAGCTAACGGCTGCGGGAAATGTCATTTAGGCGCTTTAATGCAGGTGATCGGAGTTCAAATCGTTCAAATCACGCCCCAGCGACGGATTTCTCAGGATCACATAACCAGATCTCGAAGGCCATGCTTTGTTGGCTACTTGCGGCATAAGTGATTCAAAAGCAAGAATTGGTTCTGGAATTTCTTCCTGCGCTAAATTGCAGCGTACAATATAGAGTGGTCGATGGTTCTTTTTGTCTCGGAACATATATATACGTAATTGGGCACAAAATGGCACAAAAACTTGCCGTAGTGGTTATTATTGCTGGCATCACAGAGGCCATAACAGCCTCACAATTATACAGACGGCGCTGGCGGCGCCGGTCCCACGCGGCCGGTAAAATAAGGCGTGTTGTTATTCCTCCGTCTTGAATGTGCCGGTCCGTTGTGCTTGCGGTTCGATGTTGGGCGAGAAGTGACTAAATCTGCCCCTCGAAGGGAAAGACCCCGTTTGGAGCATCCTAAAGGCCGTCGATTGCGATCGAGTGAGTCTAGAGTGAGGAGGTGGAAAAGCCCTCCGCGAAAGATGATAATGAGTCAAGATCTCGTGGAAAGTGAGGAGCGAGTCCCTGTACCTCCCGGCGTCCCCGCCTTCGAATCCGCCGGCACCGCCGCGGTGAGCGAAACCTCGCGCACGGTCATGGGCAAATTCATTGGCGTTGGGAACATCGGGATGTACGTTGGCCCCCATGTGGGCCGGGAACCATTTTATAGTGTGAAACCCGGCAGCCCCCTCGCTGCCGAGGATGGCCGCTGCTTCCCGCGAGATCGAGCCCGAAGCGAAAGCCCTAGCTGCGGACCGCGAGTCCGTGAATATATTTGGACGCGACGGGTCCTTCATTGCTATAGCGATGGCTATTTGCTCAGCCACCGTTGCCGAAACATTTCGAACCGAGGCAGAATTCGATGTGTTTGTTTGATCGTGTGTTTTTAGGTTTGCCGTAATGAAATGTGGTGTAGTTCGTGTGCAAAAAGCGCTGGAAGTTAGCCTGCGTCTCGCTGAAAACTCGCCGTATGCGTGGCGCGCCAGGCAAATGTGGACCAACGATTTTCATGCCGTGGAGTGTGTTCCCTTTGTCTTGGGTGGTCGTGGAAAGTTTTGTGGACGTCGCAATGAAATAATGCGTATTATTAGCGTGCCTCAGCTCGTCCATTACGCAACGGCATGTATGCTGGGATCACCATCGTCGACGCAGCACTGGCAACTCGGAGAGCTCTTTTCGATCTCATCGTACTGTTCAAAAGGTAAGCAATCGTAGTCGCACGCACGTGTGTTGTGCGTGCTTATCGTGTGCATAGAGTGCCTTGCGGACGTAGGAAATAGAACACCAACGACAACAGTGAAATCTGTGCTGATGCTTGCGGCGCACTGGTTGTCAGAATTTATTTACGCAAATTTGTTGCCACAATGCGGAATTGATAATCCTGATAAGCGTTTTCTTCCGCTGAGATAGATTACGTTCGGAAATCATCTTGTGCACCTGTGCGTGAGCTCCCGTTTTTCTGCGGCAGTTGCATAGTAACGATCCACCTGCCTCTTCACCGATTCTTTCAATGACGTTTCCTTGCTTATAAATGCTTAGACGTTGTGGGTAATCTCTGCTTACGAGGTTTTAGGCTTACGAGCAGCAGGAAAAAAATGTAAGCCAATGACAGCTTGCTACTTACTAGTATAGCTTTCTTTTAATGACAAGCTGTGCTGACATAACTTTCACATAAATAAACATGGCAGGGGAAAGTTGCTTAATCTAAGTAATAAAAAACGACTCTCTAAAAAATTTAAAAATACATTGTAATGTGCAGGTGCGATGTGCCCAAAAATTTACTTTCATGAAGAGGTCCATATTATCAAGCCATTCAATAATTTCAACCTTTTGCTCTCTTGCCATCATGTACTAGTGCAGACATTGTTTTCGTGACTATTTTAGGTTCTCCTTGCATGTGTTTACGATATGACAGCTTTATTGTTCCACTGCTATAAGCTAACACAACTCATTTTGTAGGGTGAGGCCTTGGCCCGCAACAGTGTCCACTAAAAGGAGGAGCCCCCAGAAATGCAGACCCCATACGAGTTCCTGCAGCAGCATGGCTGGATGCTCATGTCAGGTATGTATGAAATGTACATGTTCCAAAAAAGTTGGATCTTGGTATCATTCATGGTTCAGTTTAGCGACACATTAGTTTATGCAGTTTACTAAAAAGGATAAATATTTATGCAACTGTATTCAACTTGCTTACATGCGTGCATAAAGATTATGCACACATTATCATGTTCTGTAGAAAACTAGATCTAACATGTCCTGATGTTTAGTATTTTTTCCTGCATAAATTGTTTGGCTGCAACCTAAATTTTATTTTTGTTTAGTACACAGTATGTTTATCTCTTTTTAGTTTGGTTTTATTGTCTTAAAACTGTTTCCTATGCTGTTGCATTTATTTCCATATTTTTCCTGTTTGTGCATGTAAGAATTTGTAGTGTAGTTTGCCACATATGTCACAAGTCTAAGCACGTAGCGTGCACACCATTGTTTATCATTATCTTCCCAGTTATTTCTGTCCTGTTCCCAGAGCAACTGTGTCTGGCAAATGCACATTTGATTGGCTTGAATTTGCTGAAAATAAATATGAAGGTCAGTATTCGCTCTGCTCAGTTACTTCAGTAATAAATAGGCAGACTGATTTCGATCCGTTGTCATCTAGAAAGGATATCTTTTTTTCGTGCATTATTAATGAGAGCTCGCTCACACATGTCTTCTTATTTATGTGGTATGCCTCACTGATTTCGCTAGTTAATTTTTCAGTGTGGGTGATCACAGATGAACAATCTTAATCCTACACTGCCCTGTTGTGACAATGCATGGCCAAGTTGGACAAGCATACTGGTCTTTTGAGTGAAATATGGTCATCGCTTAGGCACATGTTTAGGCACCGGCCAGTTTGCCCTATGTAAGTTTGACCACATGTGAAAGGAATACAGTACACTACCTCTGACACATAATGGACAAATTTGGTGGTATTTCTCACCGACGCAAGCCTCCCTTGCCTGCTTGCCTTTCTCAATTCGCTTGCGGGCTGCCATGCATATCCTGCCTGCTTTATTTTTCGCTAGAAATACATGTGCATAGCAGTCTACAAGTGAACTAACAAAGGCACCCTGGCCAGGGAGACTTGCTTTATTAAAGATACCATTAAATTTGTCTTGTGTCTGTCAGGGGTAGTGTTGTCTATTTCTGTGATGAAATGCATATTAGGTCAAATGTACATGGCGCAGACTGGCCGGTGCCTCCACATGCGCCTAGGAGAGAAAATTATACAGACCAGGGGTTGAGCGATAAAGCCAATTTTTTCCTCTGCCTGTGAAAGCTATGCGAAATTGAGGACGGCAGTCCAAACTTGGCATTGCAAACTTTTCATTGCAAACAACCCTAAAAAAGTCTGATTGGTCCCCACGCAACAGATAGTTAAATGCATTGTTATCATGATTGCTCAAAATCTCAAGCTCCACGTGAGAAATTGAATACTGCCATATTACGCATAGCACATACGAACTATGGCGACCGGCAGATGTAATATTTTTTCACCCACTGAACAATAGAAGCCAGTAGATCATTCTCTTTTTCTTCCAAAAATTTGTTTGCTATGCGTAGCGCGATGTCTATATAGGAGCCTTAGTTCATGGGTGTTCCTGCTTGCTTACATGCTAAAATTAGAATGTGTTGTCATTACAAGATGACGCTAATGTGTGACTGGGCTGCTGTCTTTTGGAGACACCTTATTTTTGTCACTAGCAATGGCATTCTAGTGTCGGTGCATTGGCCTAGTTCTAGTGTCACAAAATCTTGGAAAAGTGAAAATACTCTCAAAATTGATTGCCTGAGAACTGTCCCTCTTCACGGAGATACTTCTGCTACTTTCTTGTTATAATTTTTTTTCTGAAATACTTAAATGAAACAGTGTAGTGCTACAACTATATACATATAAATGTTTATACCACATTTGTGGATATATATATTTGTGACATGTTTGCGCCTGCCTATACATTATGGCTAAATGTTTATTACACCTTTTTAAAATGATTTTCAATTGTATTTTGCAGGCTTCACCGTGGCAGTGTACCAGGTGGAACCAACGAGGTTAAAAGCTAGCCTTTCCTCGCTGCTTTACCAGGAAGTGAAGTAGTGGGCGATCATGTAAGAATGAACTTGCAACATGTGAGCAGTAGCCAAAGCTTTATACAGGTCATGCTGGTGGTAAAAACTGGAATGCTGAGACAAACCACATTATTTATTTATTTAGGCATTAAATAATTTACATTTATTTGTTTATACCTCACTAAAGCCTTACATGCCTCCAGGAAGCAATTAGGTAAAATGGGAAAGCATTTTTACATCTAAGTAAACACGTTATTCAAAAAAGCATCATTCGCATAGCACAAGCATGATGTAACATTTTTTATTCGGGTGACGTTTCATACAAATCCACGAAAATTCCAAGAAACGAAGCTATTAAGTTAACAACTCTTACTAAAAAAACAGTGATATCGCAGTTCTGTTAGTTGCACCTAATCCATAACTAAAGTTGGCGAAATTGACGTATCATACACTGCTCTAAAACACAATCATTAATTTGTGAGTAGGACGTGCAAGAATGCTTATAAACATTGGAACATTTCACGCAAGCTGTAAATTCATATATCAAATTCCTTGACTTAAGACATAGCTGATCCAGTCTGCAGAACTGTGATATGTGTTTTTATTGCAGAGTTGGGGATTATTAAACTTCGTGCTTTTACTTTTCTTTAAACCTGCCTATTTTAAATAATTTTTACTTTAGTCTTAGAATTGAAATTCTTCCAACAACTTCTAGACCTTAACTTTCTCAAATGCTACAAATTTAATTCAAAATAGCCTTGTGGTTGTCTCAAAACCATTTAGGAATTTCACACGTATTTAAGGAGGGACATCGTAGTTGGTCCTTAGCTAAAGCTTGAGGCCAATTCCGATTTGCAGAACAGAATTGTGCTTGCCAGTTTTTTTTGTGAGTTATAGTTCTAAACATAAGTTTTTTTTTAATTGTGCAATTTTCAACCACTCTTAATAAAAATTGGTCTAAATGTAAATAACACCAATTAAAAATGTTTTAAATAACAAACATCAAGTTCAGTCCTGTGGTTGCCAAGAAAAACGATTTCACTATTCACATGCATAGGAGCTCCTGAGCTAAATCGTTTTCTTAGGTATTGGTGTGCGTCAGTCATGTTTGTATTTCCCAGCATAATTTTGGAATTTTGAGCCTGATCTCAAAATTTGCCTTATAACAACATTCAAGCTTATTAAGCTTTGTACAATATATGATGCACTTCTCCAGGAGTACCACTGTTTGCTGCATTTTTACAAGGACTGCCAGTGTTCTTTTTACACTTCAAAATAGGCCAGAATGCTGTGTTTTATTAGGTTAGTGTGGTTTTGTGGAGCTGATGCATAACATTGCAGTGCACATATATTTGTGCACATTGATATGAATCTACTTTCAGGCTTTAGTATCCAACCATTTAATGTGCACTGCTGGAACAGCAGGTCCTTCTGCAGTTTTAATGCGAAGCTTTCTTGTTTTAGACAAGCCTGCTTTTCTCAGATGTTAACTCCAGTCGAGTGTGCCACAAATGTTTTCCTGTTTCGTATGTTAGCACCACCAGCTTCATCCGTGAAGCGCATTGGCAGCTACAGTTTGTGTGTTGCAAGTTCTAGGCTGAAGCATGTATGCAGACTGTTCTGAAGTGCGTATGTAGTATGTATGATGCATGTATCTAGCCTGAAGTGCAATAAACGTTTAAAACAGATCACTTTGTGGTTGTAGTGCCAATTATTTTTGCCACTGCATTTACTGTAATCGTTAATGCCTACAGTACAGTTCTCTAGAACCTCGGCAAAGTACAAGCACATTACAAACATCGACATAGGTTTTATAGAGATTTGTCTTTTGGTCTGTAAAGCAACTGCAGAGAAATGTTCTAAAGAAATTTGTCTTTACAATCTTGAAAGGAACTCAATAGAAATGTTCTATAGAAATTTGTCTTTAGGATCTTTAAAATAACTCCGTAGAAACGTTCTGTAGAAATTTGTCTTAAAAGGAACTCAATAGAAATGTTCTATAGAAATTTGTCTTTAGGATCTTAAAAGGAACTCCGTAGAGATGTTTTATAGAAATTTGTCTTTACAAGCTTAAAAGAACTCCATAGAAATGTTCTATAGAAATTTGTCTTTAGGATCTTAAAAGGAACTCCGTAGAGATGTTCTATAGAAATTTGTCTTTGGGATCTTAAAAGGAACTCCGTAGGCATGTTCTATAGAATTGTGTCTTCAGAGTTCCTATAAGAATGCGGTGGCCAAATAACTGTTGGAACTCTATAGGAAAATTCTATAAGCAGTCAAAATAAACACAATAGAATTCTGTCGAACAAGTTCAAAAGACTTTCTAAAAAAACACATTAAAAATTTTTGTAAGGGATGCTCTGGCAATGTCCTGCGTTACGCGACACAGAGTTAAACAACGAAGAGGACTGGGAGGAAGCCCTTAAAAGCGGCGACCTCTCTGTTCAACTTCGGGCTGTCCAGAGGGCCTGCGAGAGGACGGAGGGCCACGGTCTCCCGTCTCTGCGTGGGAGTGGCCCGCGACTGCTACCGACTCCGGCTGAAAGGGGGCGTCCCAACGCAGTTCTGTGATGTGCAGGTTCTTGTTTCAAAGCAGGTCTCTGAGGCTCTGCCTCGGAGGACCAAATCAAAGGACGAAGCCGTTGGTTTCAAAGAGCAGAACGAGACATTTAATACACACGTTATGAAGGAAAGTAGGAGAAATTAATTGAAGAGCAGAGGAAATGAATAGAAAGAAAGGCACAAGTAAAATCGAAGTTAGACAACACACAGAGCTAGGGCTAGGCATAGGTGACAGTTCGATGTGGAAGGGTCGTTGGCGATGAAAGGTGACGAAAGAAGGGCGTTCGTCTCAACAACTGGATCACGGCCTGGTCGACGACTGGGTAGAGCGCCCGATCGCATCGGCTCCGGCTCGCGGAGGGGACACGGGCAGCTGGCGGCACGTGGAGGGTGAGGTGGCATTCTCGCCAGGCAAACTGGGCGCAAACTCGGGCCCGTAGCCCGACCGCTCGATCGCTGCCTACAGACGCTGGAGCTCCTCGGTCTCAAGTAGCAGTCTGTGACCGAGTGGAGTGGCGATGCCTAGGAAGGCAGGCGGCTCGGCAGCACGGGCAGACGGCGGCGGCGTTCTCGCCGGGCAGCTGGTTGTGGAACTCGGGCCCGTAGCCCGACAGCTCTCGTTCTGCCCACGGGCGCAGACGCTCGCCGGCCTCGGGCAGCAGTTCCCGAACGGATGGAGTAGCGACGCCCAGGAATGGGTTGGCCGGAGGCCCCGGCCGGGTGAAGTCCTGGTGGCTCGGGTCCGGAACCCGACGGCCATCTTTAACCCCCGATCCGGTGGCCGACCTTCTCCTGGTGCCGCTTCTGGAACTCCTCCCCTCCCCCGCTTCTGCCAGCGTGCCTCGTTTTTCTGCCACTCTGGCCGATTTGTCATTTCCTCATTGGCTGCTTGAGGCTCCGTGTTGTCTTGTGATTGGATTAGCTTTCTTTTGTTGTTTTTCTTCTTGTGCCGCGGCACCTCGTGCTCTACGCCCTTTGTCGTCGTCGTCGTTTTGCGCTCACCATGTTCACGTTCACACGCGCACAATTCACTAACCTTTGTCTTCGCGCACTACCACACACCACAATAGGCCCCTTTTATGTAAAAGCTTTTTAACAGAAAACTGCCGCTTATTGCGCGCCAAATCCAGCACTATACCAGTTCGACAGTTCGCTGGTCGCTCCAAGCAGAGCAGTCACACAAGCCAGTTCAATAAAGCACTCTAAAGTTCACTTTGGTTGCACCGCGTAACCTTGACCAAGTCCAAAGACATAACACTTTTAAGTTCCAAAGAAAGTTCACAGGGCATGCAACACGTAAGACAGTCATGATTTCTCATAGCATAGGCCCCAACAAAAGTACAATACATTAAAAAGTTCTATCGGTCCAGGGTCAAAGATCTTGAGAGGGCAACCGGCTATTCATCAGCTACTTAAGTTATCCCGTCCGAGATGAGACGAAGCGCGCTTCTCTTTTGACTTTGGGACGACCGCCATGGAACCACCCTGTTTCGTCCTGGGAAGTGCGTCCCTGTGATACCCTGATTTACCTGACTGAGCGGCTTCATTGGTTCGAAAGTCACAGACTGGGAGTGCCTGGCATGCAACGAAATGTGTGCTGCATACGTGCACTGAGACAAATATCTCGCAAAGACCACTACAGTCATGCTGACGTGTCGCTTCGACTGGTCGCACAAGCATTCATACAGCATCCCTGCTGAAATGCTTTCTGCTTCAGCCGACACCCGAGAAGACCGATCCGCCCCGTCACCATTCACTGATGAATCCATAGACGATGCATCGTCGTTGCACTCTCCCAGATAAGCTTCCGACATTTCCGTAGCGCGCCCTCGGGAAGAAATAGACCATGATTTATCGAACGTCCCTGCTCTTGGAGCGGCTATGCTTACCCTTTCTCGAGGTAAGCTGTCTGAATGGTCCTCAAACTTCGTGAGGCCACTTGTCACCGCTGAGGGCGGTACACAAGAAGAATGTCCGAGCGTCTCATTGCCCACCTCATCCTCCTCGAGGTCACTGCCCTTGTGCCCTGTTGCCCAGTGCGTCGGGCTTTTTGGAGGTACTTTTGCCTCTTTATGTGACGAGCTGTTGCTAGCACGGGTGCGCATGCGTGCCTCGATCTCATTTATGGCTGCCTGCTCCTTCTCTAAATCTTCTAAATTTTCACTGCGGTCCATCTTAGGACCGATAATACCTTTTTGCAGCCCGCCAGACTTTCATTCTCACTTTCTCGCTGCGCGTCTAACTCTAACGAAAGACCGCAACGGCGTTCGAGGCAGCCACTGGAGAGAGATTTCAAAACGTTGCGTCTGGAGCGCGTGTCAAACCATAGCCTCCTATATACTTTCTGTGCCCGCGCAATCACTCCGGGAGCGCCGTTCAACCTCCTCTCCTGACATCCTCGCAGGTCGCCCGCTAGGGGCGCTGCTACCCCAGAATAGTAGCTACCCCAGAACAGGAGCGGACTTGGCTTCAACCTTTCCTATTTCAAGCAGGGAGAATGGATTAAACAGTCATTACCAGGACTGATGTATGCAGATGACATTGTACTTATGGCGGACAGCAAGGAAGACTTGCAGAGATTAATGGACATCTGTGGTAAAGAGGGAGATAGCTTAGGTTTGAAGTTTAGTAAAGAAAAATCGGCAGTCATGACTTTTAATGATAATCAGGGCAGCGAGCATAGAATACAGGAGGTTACGCTGGAGGTGGTGGATAAGTACAAATATCTTGGAGTGTGGATAAACAATGGGGCTGAGTACCTAACGGAACATGAAAAATATGTGACGGCTAAAGGTAGCAGAAATGCAGCTGTGATGAAAAATAGGGCACTGTGGAATTACAATAGGTACGAAGTGGTGAGAGGGATTTGGAAAGGGGTGATGGTCCCTAGTTTGACTTTCGGCAATGCACCGCTTAACCTTGATTTCGAGTGCATGAGATCAGAGGTTCGAGCAAGGTTGGAAGTTAAGCAGCGAGGGGTAGGTAGACTGGCTCTGGGAGCACACGGAAATACACCAAATCAGGGGGTACAGGGTGACATGGGATGGACGTCATTCGAGGGCAGGGAAGCCAGCAGCAAGATAGAATTTGAGGAGCGATTGAGAGAGATAGGAGAAAAGCGGTGGGCAAGGAGAGTTTTCAGTTATTTGCACATGAGGAATGTTGATACAAAATGGAGGAAGCTGACCAGAAAACTGTCAATCAAATATTTGGACTGCAGGAGGGGTGCAGACCAGGAAACAGCGGTTAAGAAAAAGGTTAAGGAAACAGAGAGGGGTCTGTGGAAAGCAGGGATGCAGACGAAATCAGCACTGGGCACATACCGAACTTTCAAGCAAGAAATTGCCAAAGAAAATATCTACGATAATTCTAGGGGAAGCTCTTTGTTGTTTGAGGCCAGGACGGGAGTATTGCGGACTGAGATGTACCAAGTCGAGTACCAAGGTATAGACACGTTGTGCTGTGCGTGTGTAGAAGAGGAAACGGCTGAACACCTCATACTTTTCTGTAAGGGGCTTAACCCTACAGTGCAAGGCAACGGGGCTGATTTTTTCGAAGCATTGGGGTTTAGGGACAGTGAAGGCAAAATAGACTTTAAGCGGGTAGAAATAACCAAGCAGAGGTTATCTGATTGGTGGATAAAATTAAGGCAGGGGTGAAATTTCACCCACCACAAAGTACAAATTATGTTAATGGTCATGGCTAGGTGGCGTATGCCACCGCCCGATTTAAAGGGTTCAGCCTCATCCATCCATCCATCCATCCATCCAGTTCGCTAGCCGCCGTGCATGGTTAAAGGCGGGAAAAATTGCGTGTGCGCGTCTCCATTAGTGTCAAATCGAGACAATATTAATTTGCCTCGCCTGCCGACGGTTCGCTGGTTTGTTGGGAGATCACCTTTCTGCAGCAGCCCACGGCTGGGAAAAAAACTTGCCTTCTGCCTTGGATTGACGCGGTGAGCTGCGGCATGGTATTGAACGACTGTGGCTATGGTGACACTGTCGGTTCCGTATTGAGGACGTCTAGCAGCAGCGCAAATGAAAGCCTTCTGGCCGAAAAGAAGACATTGTGGTCACGAGTGAGTTCTGCTACTTTAAGTGGTTTGATAGGGCGCTTTGCGAGTTGATACCCAGTAGTATGGCGTATTGTTGTGGACCTGGATGCACCTCGTACAGTAAGAGAAAGGTCCCGGGCATCTCATTTCATGAAATCCCGAGCGATGAAGAACTTCCAGAGAATTGGCTCCAAGTTTGAATGTGTCAAACGTGGAATGCGTCAGATACTTGCTGAGAGAGATGCACTTTCGATTTGTTCTGACTAGAAAGCTCTCGTCTGACGCCAATGAATCTTTTTTTGGGTGGTTGAGGAGGTCAGCTGGAAGCAACGATCAGACAGACTCACGGGCAGTTTTGTGCGGAACAGAAAAGTCTCTGAAGACAGGCATTGCGTCAACATCGACAAACAACAACGTGATGGACACGGAAGATAGCACATGCCCATCGCTACGCCGGCAACTGAGCGTAAGCCGTAAGCACTACGCCAGAACTATCCAAAAAATTCCCAAAGAGACGACAGCAGCGCTCTTCCACCACATTATCCGGCGCAAAGAAACGCTTCGTTCGCCAGAATGTGCAGCCCTAGCGATGGTTGACGGATACCTATCGAGAGCTGTTAAGCTGTTAATCAGCGGGTGTCTTGCAAAGAATGCCTACAAAGCCCAAGCCCTCGGCGCCATCAGATTCTCTGATTAGGCTTCAAGACAGAAGCCGTCTGCTGTATCGGTCAGGCGAATTCGTAGTTGTGCTGAGCTCTTCGCACAAGTAGGTTGAAGTAGTGCTCGCTAAGCTAAGAAATTTTAAGCAGCCGCTGAGGGAGACTGCCGTGAATGCTGCTCAAGTGCTGCGAGAGCGTGAACTATTGAATTGTTCAGTGCCTGAGCATCACGAGATGCTGTTTGAGATCATGGTGACAAAGTTCTTAGGCCCTCTATTCACTAATTTTGCACTGGAGATAACGAACAAGAACGACATCGCAAAAGTTTTTAACACGAAAGTGTTTTATTCCGGGGTCCACCAAGACTTCAGTGACGTATTTCCGTCACGGAAATACGTCAGCTTACAATGTACACGAACATAATACAAAGAAAGAAACCAGAAGAAAAAGTTCCACAAACATGCAAAATTTGGAAATCGAACCCACGACCTCTCGGTCCGCGACGATAGATCGCCGAGCGTTTAACCCATTGCGCCACAAACGCAATTGCAGAGAGCTACACAGACGCGCCTTATATATCTAACACTCCTCCGTGTACCCGCGCTCTTGCTCGGGGCGGTGCCGCCGCCTACGAGCAGAAAAGAGAAGTACTGCATTATGACACTAACGCGCACCGACAGTGAACGCTTCGGTGGTCTCAGCAGTGCGACTATAGTGCCTAGAATATACTTACTAGTGTGCCGACCGCCGGGCGTTTCTAATGGGAGACGCTGGCACCGCCGGTGATGCCTTCCGCCGGAGGCCACCAGACGGCGACACTGTTTGGGACCGTGCTAACCGAGCGGCGCATCGCGCGTCGCTTGCGCTTCGGATGCACTTTGGATGCGCGTTCGTAAGCGCAGTCGGTTGCGGCGCGTTGTAGCTTTCGAGCAAGTAGCATGTGGTGCCTCCGCATGTCATTGAAGACACGTTTCACTTTCGTGTTCTATACCGATTCCTATATAAGAGGGATCAACCACATTTTTTTCACAGAAGCCCCTGTCACGAAAGCTCCACAAACTTTAAATCCAAATGATGGCAATAAAAGTTTTTGTTGTGGAGTTATTACAGCCGACATTATTCTTTTTCCACACTGACATACAAAACATATGTAATAATAAGCAGAAGGAAAATGAAGCTTCATACTAGTACAGATAAGAGCTGTAGTTTTCCTTTTATTGTTCTTTTCTTTTGGAAGAAGCAATGCGCGGCGGCCTGTACGCTTCTGTGTCGGCGTTAAACGCCCGTAGATGTTGTAAAACAATAGAATCGGCACCGGTAAAAAAAATAGCGTGATATATAGTTATGCTAAGCGCACGCCGCCGTTGAGCGTCCTGTATTTCTATTCTGGGGTAGCACCGCCAACTGGTGGTGAGTGACGGCAGTAGGCGCGACGACCGGTTCCCTGCGTTCTCGGCGCCGATGGGCAGGCATGAAGTATATAGGAGGCTATGGTCAAACACTCGCTCGATCGAGCTTGCATGCGACTTCAGGTCGCGAATCTCTCTCAGTGCTCGTGCCCCTTCCGCCTCCGCTACCTTGATACGAAGCTGCAGCACACGTTGTTCGTGTTCGATTTGTTGCTTTCTACCTCTCGTTCCGCTCGCGCCTCGTCTTCGTTGTACCACGTCTTTAACTCCGCTCCTTCAAGTCCCATGCGTTCTGCTGAAAGCAATAGCTCTCGCGTGCTAGCCATATTTAGAGCCTCTCAAAATAACAACCAGAAAACCAAACGGCTTTTCCCTGTCGCGCGGACGCCAATTTGTGATGTGCAGGGGCTTGTTTCCGAGCAGGTCTCTGAGGCAGAGCCTCAGAGGACCGAATCAAAGGACGAAGCCGTTGGTTTCAAAGAGCAGAACGAGACACTTAATACACACGTTATGAAGGAAAGTAGGAGAAATTAATTGAAGAGCAGAGGAAATGAATAGAAAGAAAGGCACAAGTAAAATCCAAGTTAGACAACACACAGAGCTAGCGCTAGGCATAGGGGACAGCGCGCGTAACAGTTCGATGTGGAAGGGTGGTTGGCGACGAAAGGCGACGAAAGAAGAGCGTTCGTCTCAACAACTAGATGACGGCCTGGTCGACGACTGGGTAGAGCGCCCGATCGCATCGGCTCCGGCTCGCGGAGGGGACACGGGTAGCTGGCGGCACGTGAAGGGCGAGGCGGCATTCTTGCCAGGCAAACTCGGGCCCGTAGCCCGACAGCTCGATCGCTGCCTACAGACGCTGGAGATTCTCGGTCTCAAGTAGCAGTCTGTGACCGAGTGGAGTGGCGCTGCCCAGGAAGGCAGGCGGCTCGGCAGCACGGGCAGACGGCGGCTGCGTTTTGGCCGCGCAGCTGGTTCTGCCCGTAGCCCGACAGCTCTCGTTCTGCCCACGGGTGCAGACGCTCGCCGGCCTCGGGCAGCAGTTCCCGACCGGATGGAGTAGCGACGCCCAGAAATGGGTTGGCAGGAGGCCCCGGCCGGGTGAAGTCCTGGTGGCTCGAGTCCGGAATCCGACGGCCGTCTTCAACCCCCGATCCGGTGGCCGACCTTCTCCTGGTGCCGCTTCTGGAACTCCCCCCCCCCCTTCTGCCAGCGGGCCTCGTTTTGTGCCACTCTGGCCGATTTGTCATTTCCTCTTTGGCTGCTTGAGGCTCTGTGTTGTCTTGTGATTGGATTGGCTTTCTTTTGTTGTTTTTCTTCTTTTGCCGCGGCGCCTCGTGCTTGACGCTCTTTGTCGTCTTCGTCGTCTTGCGCTCACCATTTCACGTTCACACGCGCACAATTTACTAAACTTTATCTTCGCGCACTACCACACACCACAAGTTCCTCAGGACATGAATAAAAGTTATTTTTTTGTCTGTCTGTCTGTCTGTCTGTCTGTCTGTCTGTCTGTCTGTCTGTCTGTCTGTCTGTCTGTCTGTCTGTCTGTCTGTCTGTCTGTCTGTGCATGTATTGTACGTCTATGTACATGGTCGACCACATCTACGGTGAACACCATATTAGTATTCAAGACATTATAGAAGCTGATGTTCACTACATAATTTGAAAATTCATTATTGCGTTTATTGAAACCATGATTACACATCGTATCCGCCCGTAGACAAGAGAAACATACATTTTTTTCGGCGTTGTCTGAATAAAGAATTATTGAATTAAATACAATGTGGAGGTGAACCTGGAAGAAATAAAAAGGCGGCTGAAATTTCGTGACTCCCTCCGATATCCACCATACGTTCAGAACATAAAATAAGGCGTTATTAGGTACTGCATTCGCTTTATTCTTTCATATTTTTTTATTTCTTTTGGCCCTCTAAGCAATGATGTCCAAGGAAATAATTACGTTTAATGAAGCCAGCTGGACAAACACGTTCACTGCAGAGTGCTCTTTTTAACGAGTGTCACATAGATCATCAACGCTGTCAGCCGACAAATTACACTGACGCCATCTTTAACGTGACAGTGCCTGCCCGCTTAACGTCGAAATTTACGGTGACATGCCGTTCAGGTCACACTACAAAAGACAATTCAAATTAACATGGCCAAAGGAGTGCAGACAATGGGACAAGTGATAGGAATAGGACTGATGCATTGCCAGATCCGTAGCATATATATATATATATATATATATATATATACAGCTTAAAACTCTCGTGCAGCTGCACCGAATCACAGCCGAGTAATTTTTCCGGCACTGAATACTCTGCAACATGCCAGCAGCGAACAGTCGCTTGGCTTACGTGCTTCCGTCGAAGGTCTGTTTCGGCGAAGTATACGAGTTTTAAAAGCTAAATACGTATATGCTCAATGCTTTCAGACGCACTCGCTAAATGGCGGCCGACCTGGTGCAGCTGCTGAACACAACATTCTCGACCTTCTGTAGAAGCTGGGGCTTTGGAGAAAGAAAAGTGTGTCAACCTGCGACAAAATATTAAGCGCTTTTTTTATATCACCGGTGGCGCGTAAAAGTGGAGCGAAGGCTTCCATGTCAAACATGGAAGGCTATATTAAGGTCATTTCGTTGCTGGGATACTCTGTGGCCAATTCCCTAACAAAATTACAACACACACTCTATCAACATCGATTGCGTTGATTAGCACACAGAATAAAAACAGACATGGTAACTATGTCTTACTGCTTGTGACATGTTCCCTTTTTCCTGATCTGCTTCAGCTGGCAAATAGCGCGCATTGGATGCAAGCGCTTCCAATCTCTCTCTCGCTCTCTCTCTCTCTCTCTCTCTCTCTCTATATATATATATATATATATATATATATATATATAAAGAGAGATAAAGAGAGATAAAAACTCTCTCTCCTTCTCTCTCTCTCTCTATATATATATACATACATATATATATATATATATATATATATATATATATATATATATATATATAACGAGAGAGAGAGGAGAGAGAGAGAGTTTTTATCCCCTGTTCAGCTGCCAGTAGACTTACATTTCGTTTTTGTGAATGTACTGTTTCTTGGCAATCGAACATGCGCATTGCCCACCGGAAATCCGGCCAAGCAATTCAGCGTGTCTATGGAATACAGTGATGTTACGAGGCATTTCCCCTCTATGGATTGCAACCTTGGATAATTCACCCGATCATGTGCTTGCGCGGCTCATTCTAGCAGGATGAACTGGCAGCAGTAGAGCGTTCTTAGCTCACGGTACCGAAGTTCCTTTGGAGTTAGCTTTGAATGAAGTCGCAGCGCACGTAGCCCTTTGCAACGGCGGTGAGCTCGGAACCTTCCTCGAAGATTGACTTACACTGTTTTCCTTGCGAGCACAGCAAAGAACGCTAAGCAAATAGATATAGGAAAGTGGCCACGGTATAACGATAAGCGCCATGTATTCGATTGGTAGTCTGGGGGCTGCCGATACCGCGGTGTTCGTCATTTTGACGTCGCTGGGATACCTCGTTGGCCTTTACTTCTCTTTTGCCCGTCGGCGGCGTCAGGTAAGTTGCAATTTTTGGTGCCTAGTGGAGACACCCTGAGGTTGGCTCCACAATGATCTGCCTTCGGTCATGGCGTTTCCTACGAAAATTACTAAAACGAACTCTGCTGCTAGTGATGGCGAGAAAGCGTGGGTATAATAGGATGGGTAGTTCGGACATATGCCTAGACTTCTTCCTTCTGGCTTTAAACGCGTTTAGACTTTGCAGGAAAATAAAATTCATCGGAATATTTAGTTAATATTGTAACACCTTGCAACAATTAGGCATATGCGCAGAGAAATAGGATTGCTAGGATAATGAGAAAGATAAATTTCAGTGCGTGGGGTAACAAAAATATCTGAAGCCCCAGCCTGGCAACTAGAAAAATTCACGAAAGAGGCCATACATCACACCGTAGCTAAGCAATCGCAGCGCCATACCTCTCTCTAGTAATTTTCGTACGAAACTCCACGCCTTCAGCAGCTCCTGTTACATTTAAAGTATCACAATGACAGGAACACTGATATTGAAATGTATCGTGTTGTAGATAAAAGCCTCATAGATATTTTCATCGGGCGAGGTGCAAGGGCGTGCTGCGAACCTTTCTCGTTAGTTTGATCTCCATTAAATTTATGTGACGTCAGTTCTTACGAGGTCGTCGGGCAGCCACTGCCAAGCCTTGTGGTGCAGAGGTAACTAACAGAGGCGGCAATTTCGTTTGGGTGCGTAAACGAGAGTCATGCATCATCAGCCGCCGTGTGTGTATGTACCGTGAAGTATATTTTGGCTGTACCGATTTTCACTGGACAAAAATAAAAAGAGACATCAGTGAATTGCCTACTTGAATTGTAAGATCTTCCCTCTATCTGAGCACTTGTCGTTGGAACTAAAATACAAAAGTGCATGTTCGTGTACGGCCAACCCAGCGTAACTCCGACACATGACAGCGCCAATTGTATAAAAAATTTGCCTCAGCCATCGCCAACCTTCTCACGCATTTCAAGTCTAGTAGACTTGAAATCATTATGATATGTCTATGTTGGCCACCTGTGTGAGGCGGACGGCGTTACTCAGCACACCGCGCCAAAGAAATTACGTCATTTTCGGGTTTCCGTATTTGTTTCGCACTTATAATATTTCAATCTGAGAAGATTTAACATAAAAGGCGTGCGCTGTTGGTGTTTTGTTTCATGACATTTGTTTGCGGGTTAACATTCTCAAAATTCCTAGGAATAGCTTTGCCAAAAATGCAAGACAAGGTATGAGCAACATTAATGATAGAATGGTGTGGCATACTTAAACGTGGTTGGGGATGATTTTCTCCACCGCGGGCGCCAATGCCGACGCCGGATTTTCTGCGCCACGGGGACCTAAATGCTGTCGCCTTAAAAAACGTGCAAAGGCACATGGTCGTGCCGCATGCTTGGACAATGCGCTGTTTAGAACAAACAAATCTATAACCCATCATCTGCCACTGCTTCGGATGCTTGTTCAGTCTGCGAACGGTCACTCGGCAAGTCTACTTCACATTCTACGGTACATTATTATTACAAGCTAAAACTATTACAGCGTAAGCTGTTATGGGTTCATTCCAATAGCCGTTTGGAGTCGCGGTGATGCCGCCGCCGGCGGCTCCCGCCGCATAACCGCCATCGCCGGAAACCCGAAAGAAGTACCCGATTCCCGCCGGGATCGAACCCGCGCCCGCTGCGTGGGAGCCGGATACTCTACCACTGAGCCACGCAAGCACTTGCCATCGGGCCGCGGAAATTACCGTTTAAACCAAGCACGCAGGGTGAGACGACTCGAGCCTCCGCCAGTATGGTAGCGCCATCTAGGTAAGATGCCTGCAAACGCAGCGTCCGCAGGCGCATACGACGATATGCGATTCAGACGAGGCGCGCAATCAACGTGCTCCCGAGCTGTCGAGCCTCTGCAAGTATGGTGGCGCCATCTAGTTGAGGTGCCTGCAAAGGGGGCGCGCCCGACATGTAGGTTGCAGTTGTAAGGCTTGCTCAGCAGACTGCTGTGCAGAGAGCATTACAAGCCGCAGCTCGCCGTCGACGCCGAGCGTACTGTTCAGATCGTTCTCGTCAAGACGAGGCGAACAGACTGCCGCGAAGACCCTGTTGTGCGTGGTGCCCAAGTTGGAGCTACTTTTGAGCCACTCCACCCGTTTACGCTCTGTGACTGTGCTGCGTGTGCCGCGCAGGCCTGTGACTTTTTCTTTAATTCATGGGCAGAAACCTCGTGCAACAAACGAGTTAGTCGTGCAATGTATCTGCAGGTAAGGATTTGAAGGCCTGTCAACGTAGACAGCACTAGTTATTCCGTCGCAAAAGTGTACCCATGTTGCTGGGATCGTCATATGTTTCTGAACTCCTCATTGCTGCTATACCGCAGCTTAGAACTACAGTGATATTGCCGCAACCGATACCTGAGGTTGACTGAGGCTCAAACACGTGCGCACACGTCGCACTGGGTGCTCCGTTCGCCTAAACGCCGCAGAAACTCCAGCCATGCTGATTGAAATCGCTTAAGTATGTCTTACTGAACC
This sequence comes from Dermacentor silvarum, assembly GCF_013339745.2. Lineage (NCBI taxonomy): Eukaryota > Metazoa > Arthropoda > Arachnida > Ixodida > Ixodidae > Dermacentor > Dermacentor silvarum. The sequence continues at coordinate 91,223,600 of NC_051155.1, forward strand.
GTTTCGCACGCAGAAGACGCCACGACGTACTGAACGGACCGCGCGACGCGGAAAAAAAAACACCAGAAATGGCCGCTCAGCAACAACACGGAGTACTCACCCAACCTTATTGCAAAGCCCAGTGATGATGATGACGATGATTTATTGGCATCCCCTTTGAAACGGGGTGGCGACAAATAGTCACCTAGCCTGCTTGATTTAATCAGGTATACTACACATGTTCTTTATCTAGCATTTTTGTATACCTTTTTCAAAAAATTAGCTTGTACCGCTGCCTATGATTTTAAGAGATCAGGTCGTATCCATCTTTTCCCTGCTTTTTTTCCACCAGTACTCTAATCGTCTCTTGCTGATCTCTACGGCTGATCTGTTTATGTTTCCTTCCACTTTAAACCCAAGCGCTTCTGGGAGTTGCACGTCCAGTACCTAGTGTATGCAGCGCCACGCCTGCTTCAGGCCCAGTGTCGCGCGCTAGACTAGCACTGCATACTGGAAGGCGCTAGGTACTGGTGGGAAAAGGAGTTCTAAAGCGAGAAAAACGCGTTTCCCTGCTATCATATGCATTTTTAGAATAAAGAAACTGCTGAGAGCATTTAATGCAATAATAAAGAAAAAAAATACCCAGGATTCGATCCCACTCACCTAGAGATCTCAAATCCAGTACCTTATCCCTACGCCACCCCGGTATTTTTTATTGCATAGAAGTAGGAGTAGTGTGATGCCAAAATTAGTTAAATTACGTTTAGACGCACATGAAAAACATGTGCGCCACGCCGGAACATGGTAAAATGTGAATAATTTACAACGTCACCACCCAGGCTCATGTTCAGTTGACGCTTACATGTCTCGCGCAGACATGGTAGAGGCACTTTCGCCCCGCAACTAAAACTTACGCGTCTATCAGACAGCAATGCCTATTGTCCGTAATGTATATTGTATGCCTTAAATGCCACAACAATGGTTTTCTTTTACGATTGGTATTTCAGCTTAAAAAAATGTCTTAATTGAACCGCCGACCCGAAACGATGTACGGCAGAAGTATATGTTGCTGGGCTAGTTGGTTCATATTGCTCAGTAGACAATAAAATTACGGTCGCTTAGCACAAACAAGGAAGGACGGAAGGGGACAGGGGGAGCGCCATGACCTATCACTAAAAAGTAAAAACGGAGAACATTTGCCTACGCACTGGAATTCACATCAGTGCGAGCCACGACTGGACAAGGTACGGATTCTTGGAAAAAGCAGGGACATCACAGTACGTGCATTGTTGGAGGCTTTTGAGGTTAAAGAATGAGGTTCGTCATGTATTAGCGATACATCAGTTTCACTCTTGCATGCAGAAAGAAGGTTTTTGAAAGCCGTCTGTGATTGGGGCTGATCGGTATGTTCAGCGTTCGCTAGCGTTTGTGGGTATATATATATATATATATATATATATATATATATATATATATACCCAGGAATCACAGGAGCCGGCACAGAAGTAGTTAAAAAATAGAAGCACGTAGGCAAAACATAACAGGACTTTGCTGACGCTTCGGCCGGGTCTTGGTGAAGGCCGGACTCCGGCCGAAACGTCAGTAAAGTCCTCTTATGTTTTTCCCTACGTGCTGCTATTTCTATATATATATATATATATATATATATATATATATATATATTGTCACGAGCTACTAGAAGTGGTCTTGAGGGTTTAATAAACCGTAGAGCAGCTGGCTCTTGGAAAACGCGACCGTCGGGGCTGCCTTGAGCAGAGAAGGAGCGCGCGGTCTTCTTTCTTCTCTTGGGCTCGACCCACTGTTGCCCTCGACGCACTACCTACAGGTGGAAATATCCCCCTTCCAACAAAAGCATCGCCTCTATGCTAAAAGAAATAGGCGTACAAGACAAAGAAGAAGAAGACAGGCAAAGCGAAAGTACACAAAAATAAGTAGCCGTCCCGTCGGCACAGTCAATGAAGGAAGAAGCAAGCTCCCAAAGATAAATGAAAAGTAGAAACAAAGAAGGGAATGAGAGAAAAAAACGAAAACAAAAAAAGTTACGTACGCGCAATGTACGGCTTCATGCGCACAACATGAACTATGTCCGAGCTCGGTTGTCTTTGTGTCCTACTCCGTGTCTGCGATGTCGTGTCTCGAACGACTTCGTAGTTTACCTCACTGACGCGGCGGAGCACTTTATACGGACCGAAATACCGGCTCAGCAGCTTTTCACTAAGGCCACGACGGCGAACGGGTATCCACACCCAAACTTGGTCCCCTGGGTTGCAGGACACGTCCCTGTGGCGGATGTTGTAGCGTCGTGCGTCTGCCTGCTGCTGCTGGCCGATATGCAGCCGCGCGAGCTGCCGAGCTTCCTCAGCACGCTCTCAAAATTCCTCGGCGTCAGTTGTCAATAGGTCAGCGTCTTGACACGACAGCATAGCGTCTAGCATCGTCTGGACTTCCCGACCGTAGAGAAGGCGAAAGGGCGTGAAGCGCGTCGTCTCTTGCTCGGCGGTATTATACGCGAAGGTCACGTAAGGCAAGATCCGATCCCATGTTTTGTGTTGGACGTCGATGTACATTGCGAGCATGTCTGTGACCGTCTTATTCAGTCACTCGGTAAGTCCGTTGGTCTGCGGATGGCACACGGTCGTCTTGCGATGCCTGGTGTTGCTCAATTCAAAAACTTCGTCCATAAGCTGCGCTCTGAATGCTGTCCCTCTGTCTGTTATTATAGTGGAGGGAGCACCGTGACGCAAGACGATGTGGTTCATGAAGAATTGTGCTACCTCTGAGGCCGTGGCTCGTGGGATCGCCTGCGTCTCAGCATAGCGTGTTAAATAATCAGTCGCGACGATCACCCATTTGTTGCCGTCGGCAGAAAGAGGAAACGGTCCGAGAATGTCCATGCCGACTTGGTCGAAAGGCGTGTGAGGTGCTTCAATTGGCTGAAGTAAGCCAGCCGGTTTAACGGATGGTGTCTTGCGGCGCTGGCATTCACGACAGCCTTTAACGTACTGTTTGACGCTTGCCGAAAGCCCGGGCCAGTAGTACATTTCGCTTACTCTTGCGAGTGTTTGTGAAAAGCCTAAATGACCAGATGTCGGTTCGTCATGGCAAGCGAAGAGGATGTCGTCGCGCATGTCCCTTGGAACCACCAGGAGGTAAGCACGGCTGGTCGAACGAGCATTCTTCTTATAAAGCACGTTGTCTCGCCGACAGAAGGACGTCAGCGAGCGGGACCGATGGCGTGGTATGGTTGTGTCGCGGCCCTCTAAATGATTGATGATCGGTCGAATCTCAGCGTCGTCACGCTGCCGTCTGCTCAAGTCCGACGAACTAATGGCGCCGAAGAAGCCGTCATCATCCTCTGTTTCCTGATTGGCAGGATCAATGGGTGCGCGGGACAGCGTTTCAGCGTCTTCATGCTTACGGCCCGACTTATAAACGATGGTGATGTCAAATTTCTGTAGCCGCAAGCTCCACCGTGCCTGCCAGTGGTCCTGAAGGGTCGCGCCTGCTTCCCAACCAACAGAGGGCATGGTGGTCACTACATTGAAGGGACGACCATAAAGATCGGGGCGAAACTTGATCATCGCCCACACGACCGCGAGGCACTCTTTCTCCGTAGTCGAATAATTCGCCTCGGCACGGGACAGGGAGCGGCTGGCATACGCTATAACTCTTTCCACTCCATCTTGAAGCTGGACGAACACTGCGCCAAGGCCAATGCTACAAGCGTCGGTATGCACCTCAGTATCAGCATCATCGTCAAAATGTGCAAGAACGGGTGCTGACTGCAGGCGCTTTCGTAATTCAGCAAAAGCCGCCTGTTGCTCGTTATGCCACACAAATGCCGTATCGTCCCTTGTAAGGCGTGTCAGGGGTTCCGCTATCTTCGAAAAGCCTTTAATAAACCGGCGATAGTAGGCGCGCAAACCCAGGAAGCGCCGGATGGCCTTCTTATCGGCAGGAGCTGGAAACGCGGCCACAGCGGCAAGCTTGTCTGGATCGGGTCGGACCCCTTTGGCGCTTACTACATGCCCGAGGAACTTGAGCTCTTCGAAAAGTGGCACTTTTCGGGCTTAAGTGTGAGGTCTGCCGATCAGATGGCTTCTAGCACACTCCGTAGGCGGTGAAGATGCTGCTCGAACGTTTCAGAGAAGATGACCACATCATCCAGGTACACAAAACAGGCCTGCCACTTCCGCCCAGTAAGGACAGTGTCCATCATTCGCTGGAAAGTAGCCGGGGCTGTACACAAGGCAAAAGGAAGCACTCGAAATTCATAGAGCTCATCTAGAGTCACAAAGGCTGTTTTCTCGCGGTCGCGTTCGTCTACCTCGATTTGCCAGTACCTGCTTTTTAAATCGAGAGAAGAAAAATAGTGGGCGCGCCGTAGTCTATCTAACGAGTCGTCGATACGCGGCAGCGGGTACACGTCCTTTTAGGGTCGAAGCTCCTTATAGCGGCACCCGTTCGTCCCCGTCGTAGTAGGTAGCCACGTCTAGTTTTAGGGGCGAAGCTCCTTATAGCGGCACCCGTTCGTCCCCGTCGTAGTAGGTAGCCGCGTCTAGTTTTATGAATTGCTCAATAGATGGCGTTGTGTATCCGTATATGTATGTATACCCATATATACATATATATGTATACGTATAGTATAACCGGAAGCCGACTTCCGCTTCCGGTTCCACTTCCGGTTCCGCTTCCGTTTCCACTTCTGGTTCCGCATCCGGAAGCCAGCTTCCGGCTTCCGGAGAACGCTTCCGGCGTTTTATGAAAAAAAATTCCGAAAGTTGTGTCCGTAGCCCGGAATCGAACCAGGGACCCCTCGCTTCCGAACGCGCGGCACTAACCACTACGCCACGAAGCTTTTTTTTTTCTTTATTACCTTCCTTGCAACAATACATACACCCGTACAAATACAAAGCAGGTCACTTGGCGCTACACAATATTAACGCATAATTTGGCTAGACTGTGCTACTTTGAAAGGCCTTCAAAGAGGCCACCACAGACACCAAAACGTCAAGCTCCTGAATCCACTCTGGTGGTTCAATCATGTGCCTTAGGGCATCCCGGGTGTACGTAAGACTTTCAACTAGGTGTTGCCTTGCCGACCTTGCATCCACGCGGGCATTCCTGACATCCATGCGCGTTTTCCACACACTGTTTATACGCAAAAGCATTATCATGTCAGCCGGCACTCCCTCTGCGTCTGCGCATGGCAAGAAACGAATACCGAAAGGGCTTATCGGCAGTTCTTTTTTCAGAGTTCGTTTGAGAACGTCCCACAAGAAAACGGAGTCATGGCAATCCAGGAAGATGTGCTCGATAGTTTCCGATTTGTTACATATGATGCAGTTAACAGACCACGGAACAAATATGCCTTTACTTTGTAGCCATGGCTTCACAGGGAGAGTGCCAGAATGCAATTGAAAAAAGAACGTTTTAGCTGAAGGTCTAACAGGCATATTTTTCACACGTTTCAAAACATTCCGTTCAGGTCCTAAGTTGTATATCGTGCGATATACAGGAAGTGGTAAGAAAACATCTACAAGATCCCGATAGAGTTTCTTTCGCGTCACAGAAGACAAAAATTCATTCGAAAAATGAGCTTTCAGTAATGAAAATGACATAACAACTTCCTTCAGAAATCCGATTGGCGTTGGTGTTCGTTCATTTCTTGACGAAACAACCCACTCAGGCAAGGAAGAACTTAATCTCACTTGAATAACAGTACCCAGAAATATATCACTTTGATCCCGTAAGAAAAAGAACCTACTTACCATCTGTTTCAAAAACAAATGTGTTAGCCCGAGTCCCCCATTCTTCAACGAATGAAACAAGTTACATCGGCTAGTTCTTTCCCAAGTAGATCCCCATATAAATACTGCAAACACTCTATGAAATTTCTGCACCGAAACTCTTGCCATGCATAATACTTGTAGTACATAATACACTTTTGTAACTAAAAACAAAATGCACACACTAGCTCTTGAAAACATCGAGAAATTATGCCCACCCCATTTTTCTGTCTGGTCTTTACCTCTTTTTATTTCTTCGCTCCAATACTCTGCACTGTCACGATAATGTTGCAATGGCACCCCAAGGTATTTTGCAGGGATAACGCTCCAATTTATGTTGAAAAAATAGCCGGGTGTCTGTGGCCAGCTGCCGTGCCCTAAGCCTAGGCACTTAGTCCAGCTAACAGCACTTCCAGTTGCGGCACAAAAAGAAACAACCTCTTTCATAGTTTTCTCCACACTCTCTGTATCTCTGCAAAAAATTGCCACATCATCCGCATAAGCCAAAACTCTAGTCTCAATTCCTGAATAGATAAATCCACGAATAGATTGGCTTCTAATTATTTTCAAACAAAGCGGCTCTAAATACAAGGCAAACAGAAGAGGCGACAAGCAGCATCACTGTTTTACTGAAGACTGCACTTTTATACTGGCGCTTAATTTTCCATTAATTATTAATTTTGCAGTGCAATCTTTGTACACCATTTTCACTCCATCTGTTATCACTGAACCGGCTTTAACATGTTCTAAAAGCAAGAAAATGATATCATGGACGACTCTAACAAAAGCCTTTTCAAGATCAATTTGTATCATGGCCACTCGGCCCTCCTTTTCGTCACAACATTCCAGTATGGCCCTTGCTGTATGTATATTCGAAAATATTGATCTCCCTTTGATACCGCAGGTTTTATGGGGGCCCACAAGTTCTTTTATCACAGTTTGCAATCGTCTCACTAGTACTTTAGTCCGTAACTTTATAGTCCGTATTTGTCAAGCTTATTGGTCTATAGGATTCAACCGCCAAAAGCTTCGCTGGGTCTTTCGCTTTAGGAATTAAAATAACGTGCGATGTCCGAAAAGAAGGAGGCGCTTCCTTGCTCTCGTACATCTCACTTATCACACGGTGTAATGCTACAGCTATTTCCCTTTTAAAGCTCTTACAGAAAGCCCCTCCGAGACCATCAGGCCCTGGCGACTTGCCGGGACGGAGATCGTTAATCGCATCTTCAACTTCCGAAAGGCCTATTGGTCTCTCGAGCACTTCACAGACTTCATCTGATACTGCTGGAATTAAGGACAAGAATTGAGTCTTAAAACGTTCGATATCACAGGTCTTTTTCCCCAACAGACTTTCATAATAAGACTGAAATGCGTGCTCTATCATTCCAACATCATTAGTGACTTCCCCTTGATATCTTATTTCCCTTATTTCTTTGGAAGCCGCGTGTTTTTTCTCATCGCACATTGCTCGCTTGGTTGGCGTCTCTCCCATCCATAAATGCTCTGCCCGTGCCCTTAATACCGCTCCCTTGTACTTCTCTTCATCCATAACTTCAAGCTCAGATTTAACTTGTTTGATTTCTTTCGTAAATAATCCAGGCGAAGAGCTTTCTGCGCAGAGCATGTATTTTAAACTGAGGTGCAATTCCTTTTCACGTTCTTTTTCTTTATGCTGGACTACACATGCTCTCTCAATTGCGGTAAATTTAACTTCTGTCTTGAACAGTTCCCATTCTGCAGTGAAACACGCTGACGTAGTGGTGCTGAGAAAATTTTCGAGCTTATCTTGAACTGTTTTTCTAAAAACTTCATCTTGCAAAAGCTTATCATTTAGCTTCCATAAATCCCAGTTGAATTTTGATGCCCTTTGTTTCTTTCCTATCGTTGACATAACCATGCAATGATCGCTAAAGCTAACTTGTATCACTTGATAATTTGAGAATAAAGGTACAAAGGTTAATGGAGCATAAATTCTGTCTAACCTGCTATGACATTCACCTTGGTAGTGTGTATACAGGGCATGATTTTCACTTGACAACACATAACCAATATCTTCAAGGTCTTGCTCCCTGATAATCGAACTTAAAAGCAAGGCACTTTTATCGCGAACGCTGGGCAACTTAGATATATCTTCTGGAAAGCAAACACAGTTAAAATCACCCAGTAAAATGACATGCCTTTCACAATTTATGTGCTGCTGAACTTGACCAAAAAAGACTTCCCGCTCCCGTGCTACGTTAGGAGCGTACAGGCATATGGCCCGCCACGGCATCTCTGAAAAAGTAAAATCACAGAGAACCAATCTACCATCCTCGGATGACGTGACCGCTTCTACCACGGCAATGCTGGAACGCAAGAAAATAAGACAGCCCCCAGACCTACCCACCGCATGACACACGCATACGCTATATCTGGGGCGGAAGATGTTAACCATTCGCTCCGTCTGTTCATCACTCCCAATTTTTGTTTCTTGAACGGCCAATAAATCAATATTATTTTCCAGAAGGATACGATTAACTTGACATTGCCTTCTACGCGCGCCTAGTCCACGCACGTTCAACGTCGCAACACAAAGACCATTTGAAATGCTAGCTGCCATTTTAAAGACAAGATAATCTACACCATGCAGTTACCACACATCGTCCGTCTCACATCTCCTGTTTCGTTGACACGGTGGTCTAGCCAGGCGGACCATGGTTTTCGGGGCTTTAAACAGCAATGACGACGGCCAAAGCACATCCCACCCACAAACCCTAGTCCCAAGACCACAACACTCTTGCTCTCCTAGAAACGCCTCCGCTAACGCGGAGGCGTCGGGGTTGTAGTGCGGCGTTTGGCTTGAACGCCGGGCTTGGGCTTGAACGCCGGTCGGCGTCCGGGTGGAGCCTTCGGAGGAGGCTCGTCACTACACCCTTTCTCTTGATCCTTTTCTGCCTGCTCATCCGTATCCTCATGAAGCCTCTTAGCAGGCGCACTGCAAGACGCAGGCATCACGGTGTCGTAAGTGTCCTGCGTTTCCCCGGTCGTCGCTTCTGCTAAGGTGCAAGTTTCCTTGGCGTCTTTATCCTCGATCTCAACCGAGGAATTTGACTCTGCCGTGTCATCCCATGGGTCTTTCCCGCCGTCCGATGGCTTGGCCTCGTCAGCAGGTGTTGCCTTCTTCAGAGGCGTCAACACCGAGGGCTGGACATCACTCCCTTCACCAGCGGCTTCCACTGCGTCTACCACGTTCATCAGGTGATCAGTCGCGTCCTCTTTCAATGCCGCGCCTGTCACTGTTGCGTAGGTTCGCACGCACTGAGTCTCGTCGTGGCCGTAACGACGACAAAGCCCGCAGCGTAGTACGCGGCATTCGCGTCGTATGTGCCCGATGCCCCGGCATCGGAGGCATAGAGGAGCTCTGCCTGGGACGTGCACGAGCGCGACATCTTCCGCTACTCGCAGCTGGTGGGGCAAGTCTTCAGTGGTGACGCCAGCCTTCAGCTTCAGTGTCACGGAACGGGTGGTTGACCCTTTGTCAACGCATCCTTGAACCCGCCACTTGTCCCTGGTGATTTCAGTCACTTTCCCAAAAGGTGACAAAGCAGTACGAACGTCTTCGTCGGGTACTCCGTGATGAAGCCAGTAGAGCTTGAGTCGGACGCCACGGTCGCACGGGTCGACGACCACACAGTGGTGGTCCTTGACATCAAAAGCGTCTGCAGCAAGAATCTTCTTTTTCCCTTCTTCGTCCTTGAAAGTCACCGCCCACAGATGGTTCATCTGATATGCACCCAGGGCAACCACTTCCGGCATGAGCGACAGTCGTATAAGAGCGTCGCGAAAATGTTCAACCTTGTAAGGCCTTGCCTTGACATCCCCGTGCAAAAAAACTGTGTGCAAAACGGACGCACCTGTTGGCAATGATGGCAAAATCAGTTGATAGTCCTGGCCTGGTTTTTCAGTTGACCTGATACCGCGGCCCTGCCGGGCCGCTGAAACCGCTCCTTCGGAGCTCATGCTACGCACGACCGTTCACCACGGACGCAAGAAAGCAACTACTACGCCACGAAGTGCACATAGACACACGCACCACGATGGCAATAAATACCCAACATTAACGAAAGGCCGCGTTTCTAGCGCGTTTCTAACGCGTTTGTGCTAGCGCGTTACGGCCCGTGTAAGAAGCTGGTGTAAGACGCTGTGGCCTCTCCGCCTTACCTTCAACGCGTTTCGAACGCGCTGCCCAAGGCGGTGGCAAGTCAAGTTCAAGTCGAGGAGCGTTTATGAATACGGGGGGTATCCTCTCTCAGCAGTCATGTGATGGCGTCGGCAAACGCGGTGCACGTTCCGGCATGTGTAAGACGCTGTGGCCGCTCCCCCTTACTAGAGAGTACTGCACGTTTCTAACGCGTTTGTGCTAGCGTCCCCTTAAGCGCGAGATCCGATGATTCCCTCCGGAGCTTCGCCCACTCATCATCATTCACCCCGTGGATATGCTGTGAATTTTTAGTCACGTTGTTGAGCTTCCGGTAGTCGACACAGAAGCGTAGCGTTCCGCCTTTCTTTTTGACAAGAACGACCGGAGACTACCACGGGCTGTTGGAAGGTTCGATGACGCCATGATCAAGCATCTCCCGGACTTGCGTACGTATGGCTTCGCGTTCTTTTGCCGACACGCGGTAAGGCTGCTGGTGTATCGGGCATGCGTCTTCGTACGTGATGATCCTGTGTTTAGTGATGGAAGTCTGGCGTACCTTGGAAGAATGTGCGAAGCAGGTCCTGAATTCAAGCAAGAGCTTGCGCAGTGTTCTCTGGCTATCGGTGGACAGTTCAGAATTGATGTCGAGATGGCCCAGAGACGCGTCTGCTGTCTCCACTGCTTCTGACGTGAAACAGTTGTTAACGTTTGCTACTGCGTCTGCAAACGCTAACGAAGTGCCGCGGAACAGGTGTCGGTGCTCGTAGCTAACGTTGGTAACAAGCAATTGCGAATGACCAGCACGAATCTGTACGACACTTCGAGCCACACAAACACCTTCCTTCCGTAGGTGTTCCAAGTTACTTTCGGCCACCGCTTCGCCATCGCGGAAGCCACAGCATGTGACGTCGACGAGGACACTGGCTCGTGGAGGAAGCGTTACACTGTCTGCAGAAATACGAAGTACGTCGTCGCGCCATTGGCCGTCTTGCACGTCGATTGCGCGTTCGGCAGAGAAAGTGATACGACGCTCTTGCAGATCGATAATCGCGCCGTACTCCTGCAGGAAGTCAACCCCAAATAAGGACGCGGGAGCATTCGCGTAAGACAAGGCAGCTCGCTACGAATGTAGATCCTTGAATCTCAACTCTAGTCGTGCAGGCGCCCAGTGGACTGGGCGCCTGCACGACTGCCCGCAACCTAAATCACTAACGGCATAACCGTCAATAGTCACAGGTATATCGAGCGAAAGCCGCTCGTCCCATTCAGCTGCAGGCGATGTCGGATCGGTATGTTTCCGTAACTGCGTCCGTCGGAGGTCTTCAGCGCTTCGACCGTCAGCGACCTCGCCCCCAATGATCGCCTCATCACCGCTGGGGCGGAGATGAAAATCGTCTCGGAGACGGCGATCGCGACTGCCGCCTGGCAGGCGGTGGCAAGCGCTACTGAGAGAGGTAGTCCTCAATGTCCCGGGGTCACTGGCCGTATCGGGGCGGTGGCGAGTATGCGGAAAAGCCGCGAATCCCAAGGTGCCGGTATGGGCATTGGCGGTACAAGTGGTCAGCTTCACCGCAGTGGGGAGCACAGAGGCCGATGATCTGGTGTGCGCCAAACATCCGACTTACGAGGGGGCGGGCGTCTGTCGTCGACGGAGTGAACTGGTTGCTCCGAACGATGGGCAAATGGAGCGGCATGAACAACGGGCGGCGGTGTACACCCGGCGACGTACGTAGTACGGTATCGGCTGCGCCGACTGAACTGACACCGTAGGAGGAGCACGAACGAACAGCGGCGGAGAGGAAGCAGGGCGGTTCAGCGCTTTCGCGTAGTTCGCACGGGGGTATTCAGGAGGTAATGCCGCAGGGTTATCAGGAGGCAAGGTGTCACGGAGCGCCTGGTGCAGTTCGTCCTTAATAATGCTTGCTATGGAGCTTACCGTAGGGCGTGGTGTTACGGCGGCCTTTTGCAGCTCTTCACGCACTACAGAGCGGATGAGTTCTCGCAGACAGTCACCGTTGCTTCCTATGGCCGTGAAAACGTCAGAAGCAGACATGCTGTTCGCTCGCCGCTCATACAGGCTCGAGCGATGTAGAAGCATCTTTTCCATGGTCACGGCCACGGACAAGAACTCCGCGACCGCCTTCGGAGGGCTCCGTACGAGGCCAGCGAAGAGTTGCTCCTTGACCCCGCGCATCAGATGACGTAACTTCTTCTCCTCCGTCATTCTTGGATCAGCTCGTCTGAAGAGGCGTGTCATGTCTTCGACGTACGTGGTCACAGTTTCATTTGGCAACTGGACGCGCGCCTGAATCGCTCGTTCCGCTCGTTCGTGGCGATCAGCACTGGTGTAGGTCTCCAAAAGCTGACGACAAAACTAGCGCCACGACGTCAGTTGCTCCTCGCGGTTCTGAAACCACGTACGCGCCCTATCCTCCAGGTAGAAGTAGACATGTCTGAGTTTTTCCGTGTCGTTCCATTCGTTCACGGAGGCCACGCGCTCGAAGTCGACCATCCAGTCTTCGACGTCTTCGAACACTGTGCCATGAAACGTCTTCGGGATCCGTGGGCTCTCAAGTGCGTAACGGTTCGACATCGTGCTTCCCGTACCGGTTCGCGCGGTTTGAAGAGAAGCGCTGGTCATACCGGTTGATGTGGTGGGAACCGTAGCGTCGACAACTTCTGGGGACAGCCCCCTGATCCTGCGGCTGGCCCGATGCACGGGAGTGTCGACAGGCACTGGATTCGTAGCGCGGATCCTTGGAGGGGTCTGCAACATCCGTGAGGACGCGTACCCAGCACCTCCACCAGTTTGTCACGAGCCTCTAGAAGTGGTCTTGAGGGTTTAATAAACCGTAGAGCAGCTGGCTCTTGGAAAACGTGACCGTCGGGGCTGGCTCGAGCAGAGAAGGAGCGCGCGGTCTTCTTTCTTCTCTTGGGCTCGACCCACTACCTACAGGTGGCAATATATATTTAGTGTGTCATTTATTGTGCACTTCTTCATCATCTGTACATTATCATCATCATGCGTGTGCCCCTCATCTTCATCGCGCGTGCGGGCGCATCATCATCAGCGTGGTCTGTGTCGAAGGCTGTTCTGGCTGGTTGTGGACGCTGCCCTTCTTCGCCGTGTCGTCTCTCGGGCTCAATAAAAGTCCGCCATTACTGTGACGTGACAAGTGGTGGAGGTGCTTCTTGGTTCCCCGTCCTCTACGCCCCTGGCCTACTCCCTGGAGCTTCGTTCGGGCCGCCGCTTGTGCCCACTGTTCGTCAGCATGTCGCAGGACGAGCTGCCTGGCCCTTCTACCCTAACCATCACGCCTCCACAAGCCGCACTTTCTGTGATCATCAGCGGCCACCAGCGTGATCCCCATCTGTTCGCTGGTCTTCGCGGTGAAGATGCTGAGGACTGGCTGGATGATTACGAGCGCGTAAGCTCTGCTAATCGGTGGGATGATACCGAAAAGCTCCGCCATGTCTCGTTCTACCTGAGCGGTGTGGCGAAGACCTGGTTTTTCAACCATGAGATTGATTTCACCGATTGGACGAACTTCAAGCAGCAGCTTCGGCAAGTTTTTTGCACGCCGGTGGTTCGCTCCGCCCTTGCGAAGAAAACTCTGGATGCTCGCAAACAACACTCCGGCGAGTCCTACACATCGTACATCGAGGATGTGCTTGCACTCTGCTGTCGTGTCAATGTTGACATGGCTGAGTCAGACAGGATACGCCACACTGTTAAAGGTATTGGGACTGTGGCATTTAACGCGCTCGCCGTCAAGAACCCGGCTACCGTCGCTGACATCGTCTTGACGTGCCAGCACCTCGACGAGCTCGAGTCTGTACGCTTGCAGCCGGACTTCAGCGAACACCGTTCTGCGGCAGACCCCGACTTGCGCATGATGATCCGGGTGATCATACGCGAAGAACTGCAATCACAAGGCTTGTCATCTCCGTTGATGATTCCTGCTCAGCCTTCTGGTGCAGCATTGCGCGATGTCATCGGAGAGGAACTTGCGTCAATGACCTGTTCTGCGAATGTGGACCCTCCGATGCAAAATTTACCGAGCTACCTCGCTGCAAAAGATACCGAGCTACCTCCAGGTTGTCAACAAATTCTGACCATCACGTCCGACGTCATCGACCATGGCGATGTGTTAATGTTACCTTGTGCGCGTTGGCTCACAAAAGGGATAGCCATTGTTTCAGGCCTAGTTAGGTTTGATAATGGTTCTGCGCTTCTCGAAGCAAGAAACACAACGCCTGAGAAAATGCTACTTACTAAAGGCACCACTTTGGCTTGCGTTGCTGATTCAGAGCCTCTCTCTGTCGTTCCCCTCAAGGCTGCTCCCTCTGAAATCCCTCCCTCCTGCTGGACAATCTGCCTCTACCTCCGCTCTTGCTGCTGTAATCAGCTCGGACTTGACCCCTTCGCAGACGCAACAGCTCCTTGCCTTGTTAAAGAAGCATGAAGGTTCATTTGACGCCCATTCTTCGACGTTGGGACAGACGACCGTCACAGCGCATCGGACTCAGACGGCAGATCCATTGTGCGTCGTCGGCCGTATCGCGCGTCTCTAGCTGAGAGCAAAATTCTTGAGCAAAACGTCGCCGACATGCTGCAACGTGAGATAATTCGCCCCTCTGCTAGCCCTTGGTCGTCTCCCATTGTTTTGGTCCGAAAAAAAGATGGCTCCGTGCGTTTTTGTGTAGATTACCGAGCGCTCAACAAGATCACGCGCAAGGATGTGTACCCCATGCCTAGCATTGACGATGCCCTCGATTCCCAGCAAGGTGCCAAATACTTCTCCAGTCTTGATCTGCGTTCAGGTTACTGGCAAATTCTGATGCACGAAGCCGACAAAGAAAAAACAGCGTTTGCAACCTCAGATGGTCTTTACGAGTTCAACGTCATGCCCTTCGACCTCTGCAATGCTCCCGCAACTTTTGAGCGCATGATCGACACAGTTCTGCGTGGGCTGAAGTGGAAGACCTGCTTGTGCTATCTGGATGATATCGTTATTTTCTCGTCCACATTTGCACAGCACCTGCAACGTCTCGACGAGGTTCTCACGTGCATAGCCAACGCTGTTCTTCAGCTCAACACCAAAGTGTCATTTTGCAAGCAAGATGATCAAGGTCTTATGTCATATTGTAAGCAAGGGTGGTATTCGACCTGATCCTGACAAGATTTTGGCGGTGCTTCACTTTCCTCGTCCAGAAAAGACCAAGGACCTACGCAGTTTCCTCGGCATCCCTTCCTACTTTCGCCGATTTATTCGCGAATTCGCCTCTATAGCTGCACCTTTACACCACTTACTTCGTCCTGGCGCTCCCTTCGTGTGGTCACCTGAATGTGAATCTGCCTTTGACCAGCTAAAGGGCGCCCTCACATCTGAACCTGTCCAGCGTCATTGTGATGAGACTGCTCGCACACTCTTGCACACGGATGCTAGCGGCCATGGCATCAGTGCTGTGCTCCTCCAGCGAGACAACTCTTCGCGTGAAAGAGTCGTTGCGTATGTCCGCCGCGTGCTCACACCTGCCGAGAAGAACTATACCATCACCGAGCAGTAGTGCCTCACTGTCGTTTGGTCCGTCCAGAAATTTCGCCCTTCTCTCCACGGTCGCCATTTTACCATCGTGACGGATCACCTCGCCTTATGCTGGCTTTCCACACTCAAGAACTTGTCAGGGCGTCTTCATCAAAGGGATTCTTCGGCCGCAAGAATAGGACTTTGAAAGCATCTACAAGTCTGGTAAAAAGCACCAAGACGCAGACGCTCTTTCCCGCTGCCCGCTTCCTACAGCCGCACTTATCAATGGTTCCGCCACCACCTCCAGTGACGCACTCACTGACGTCTCTTCCACGGCGGTTTTGTCCTTCGCCACTCTTGATCATCTCACTTCGCACGACCATGAATATTTCGTCTCAACAACTCGCTGACTCGTACTGTCGCCGTATTATTGACCACCTTCGTGGAGCTTCGCGCCCGCCTAACGCCCGGCTTCGTCGACAGCTGACACAATTTAAGCTGGAAAACTCAGTGCTGTACAGCCATATCCACCATCCTGATGGACGGCGCTGGTTGCCCATGCTACCTCGTTGCCTTCGTGCGCGTGTCCTTCAGGCCTTTCATGACAATTTGACTGCTGGCCACCTTGGCATCCAGAAAACTTACGACCGCATAAGAAGTCGCTTCTACTGGCCTGGCCTGTCTACCAGTGTGGCGAGATACGTCGCTTTCTGCGCCATTTGTCAGCGTCGCAAACGTCCAACATCAGCTCCTGCCGGACAACTACTACCAGTCTCATGTCCTGCGGAACCATTTGAGCTTGTTGGCATCGATCTCTATGGGCCACTTCCCTTGACTCCCGCCGGTAGTCGATGGATAGTGACAGCCGTCGACAACCTGACGCGCTATGCCGAAACTGCTTGTGTAAGTTCAACATCGGCTTCCGAAGTCGCTGCCTTCATTCTTCAATCCATCATCCTGAGCCATGGCGCCCCCCGTGTCCTTTTGAGCGACCGCGGAACGGCATTCCTTTCCCAACTAGTAGGCGAAGTGTTCAAAGCCTCTGGCACCACTCACAAGACTATATCAAGTTATCATCCTCAGACCAACGGCCTGACTGAGCGGTTTCATCATACGCTCTTTGACATGATAGCCGCCTATATTCAACCCGATCACAGAAACTGGGACACAATTTTGCCATTCGTCACCTTCGCGTATAACACCGCCGTTCAACGCACAACTGGTTACTCGCCTTTCTACCTTGTTTATGGCCGTTCACCCAGTTCCTTTCTCGGTGTTTCTTTCTTCTCTGCCCCTGTCAGTCCATCTCGATCTTCCTGCGAAGAATATGTTTCCCGCCTCGTCCATTGTCGCCAGCATGCCCGCGTCAGCACCGCAGCCAGACAGCGAGACGGCAAATATCATTATGACGCATATCATCGCGTAGTATTCTACTAGCCTGGCGATGAAGCGCTGCTCTGGACACCAGTTCGCACTCCTGGGTTGTGCGAGAAGTTTCAGTGTCAGTTTATTGGCCCCTACACGGTCCTGGAAATGACTTCTCCAGTTAATTATCGCGTGACTCCTGTTGTTTCCTCAACCGACCGCCGTTGCCGCTGTACCGAAGTGGTCCACGTTTCTCGTATGAAGCCCTTCACGCGGCGTTCCCCGTACCTTTAGGCAGCGGCCAAGATGGCCGCTTTCGCGCGAGGCAAATTAGTGGGAGCATTTATTGAGCACTTCTTCATAATCTGTACATTATCATCATCATGCGTGTGTCCCTCACCTTCATCGCGCGTGCGGGCGCATCATCACCAGCGTGGTCTGTGTCGAAGGCTGTTCAGGCTGGTTGTCGACGCCGCCCTTCTTCGCCATGTCGTCTCTCGGGCTCAATAAAGGTCCGCCCTTACTGTGACGTCATAATAGGTCTGTGTCACGTAGTAGTGACGCATCTCACTACTACGTGAGATGTCACGTAGTAGTGACGCTGAAGAAAAGAGTCGTAAAACTGTGTACGACGAAACTGGTTGTTTATTGGGCGAACCTGTGCCCACAAAAGCAAGGTACACTCAAAGCACAACGATAGCGGCGAACACAGTCGGCGATCGTCGAAAATCTGATCAGCGGCGAAGCGCGTCGGCTTTTATACCTGAGTCATCGAAGGTTCCAGATTAATCCCTGATGCCCGCGTGTCTTCCAGAAAGTTCTAGACAATTCGCGTCGGTCATACAATCAGATAACATAAGCGTCGGTGAAAACAGGCAACGGAAAGAAGCATTGATAACGTTCTAGAAACTTCCGATACAGGCGCGTCCTGCGCCGAGCGATAACGTTTAACATTTGTTAGCCGGTGGAAAGCGGCCACCGGTGAAAGATAAACATGTATACGTGTCAATACCCTCCCCTTAAAAAGCATCGTCCCGATGCTACAAACACGAAAGCGAAAACAAAACCATGCGTAAAAAAACAATAACGAAGTAACGAAGTACCTAAGGTCGTCAGCGGGCGTAGAAAGGTTTAAGACGCACCACATGGATGACTTCAGGTCGTGCCCGGCGCCGCTGTGATTGTGAAATGCCGTCTGGCACGACCTCATAGTCCAGTGCGCCAATACGTCGGATTATCTTATATGGTCCGAAATAGCGACGCAACAGTTTCTCGCTAAGTCCTCGTCGGCGAATCGGAGTCCAGACCCAAACACGGTCGCCGGGCTGGTACTCGACGTAGCGTCGTCGAAGATTCTAGTGTCGGCTGTCGGTCCTCTGCTGGTTCTTGATGCGCAGGCGGGCGAGCTGTCGACCTTCTTCGGCACGCTGCAAATAAGTGGCAACGTCGAGATTTTCTTCGTCAGCGACGTCTGGTAGCATGGCGTCAAGCGTCGTTGCCGGGTTCCTTCCGTAGACCAGGTTGAACGGCGCCATGTGCGTCGTTTCTTGCACGGCCGTGTTGTATGCGAAGGTCACGTACGGAAGGATGGCATCCCAAGTCTTGTGTTCGACGTCGACGTACATTGCCAGCATGTCGGCGATGGTCTTATTTACGCGCTCGGTGAGGCCATTCGTCTGCGGGTGGTAGGCGGTGGTGCGGCGATGGCTTGTCTGGCTGTACCGCAGGATGGCTTGAGTTAGTTCTGCCGTAAAGGCCGTGCCTCTGTCGGTGATGAGGACTTCTGGGGCACCGTGACGCAGGAGGATGTTCTCAACGAAGAATCGGGCTACCTCGGCGGCACTGTCTTTGGGCAAGGCTTTTGTTTCGGCGTAGCGGGTGAGGTAGTCCGTAGCGACGACGATCCATTTATTCCCGGACGTTGACGTCGGAAAAGGCCCCAGTAAGTCCATCCCGATCTGCTGGAACGGTCGGCGAGGTGGCTCGATTGGCTGTAGAAGTCCGGCTGGCCTTGTCGGCGGTGTTTTGCGTCGCTGACAGTCTCGGCATGTCCTTACGTAATGGGCGACGTCGGCAGAGAGGCGAGGCCAGTAGTATTTTTCTTGTATCCTCGCGAGAGTGCGTGAAAAACCGAGATGTCCAGCCGTTGGGTCGTCATGGAGAGCTTGCAGAACCTCTGGACGGAATGCTGAGGGTACCACGAGGAGGTAGTTGGCTCGGCGAGGTGAGAAGTTCTTCTTTAGGAGAATGTCGTTTTGCAAGAAAAACGACGCCAATCGTCGCCTGAACACCTTCGGCACAATGACGGCCTTGCCTTCCAGGTAGTCTACAAGGCTCCTTAGTTCCGGGTCGGCTCGTTGTTGTTCGGCGAATTCGTCCGCACTAATGGGTCCCAAGAAAGTGTCGTCATCCTGGTCGTCTTGTGGCGGCGGTTCGACGGGGGCGCGAGACAAACAATCGGCGTCAGAGTGCTTTCGCCCGGACTTGTAAACGACGGTGATGTCGAATGCTTGAAGTCTGAGGCTCCAGCGTGCGAGGCGACCTGAAGGATCCTTCAAGTTAGCTAGCCAACACAAGGCGTGGTGGTCGCTCACAACTTTAAAGGGCCTGCCATAGAGGTAGGGGCGAAACTTTGATGTAGCCCAGATGATGGCGAGGCACTCCTTTTCTGTTGTGGAATAATTTGCTTCCGCCTTCGATAGCGACCAGCTAGCGTAACTTACAACCCTTTCTAGTCCATCAGTCCTCTGCACAAGCACGGCGCCGAGTCCTACGCTGCTTGCGTCGGTGTGGACTTCGGTATCGGCGTTTTCGTCGAAATGCGCAAGTATTGGCGGCGATTGCAGGCGTCGCTTCAGTTCTTCAAATGCTTCGAGTTGCGGCGTGTCCCACTTGAACTCGACGTCGGCCTTCGTGAGATACGTCAGTGGCTCTGCGATCCGTGAAAAATCCTTGACGAAGCGCCTGTAATAGGCGCACAGTCCAAGAAATCTACGCACTGCCTTCTTGTCAGCGGGCGGGGGAAAGTTGGAGATGGCTGCAGTTTTATGAGGGTCGGGGAGCACTCCAGACTTGTTGATGACGTGGCCCAAGAACAGGAGCTCCGAATATGCGAAGCGGCACTTTTCTGGCTTTAACGTGAGTCCGGAGGTTTTGATTGCTTGAAGAACTGTTTCAAGGCGCCGCAGGTGTTCTTCGAAGCTTGAGGCAAACACAACGACGTCGTCCAAATAGACGAGGCAAGTCTGCCACTTCAAGCCTGCCAGAACTGTATCCATGACGCGTTGGAAAGTCGCAGGTGCCGAGCAAAGACCAAAAGGCGTGACCTTGAACTCGAACAGTCCATCTGGTGTTATAAACGCAGTCTTCTCCCGGTCCCTCTCGTCGACTTCGATTTGTCAGTAGCCGGTTTTGAGGTCCATCGACGAAAAATACTGTGCGTTGTAGAGTCGATCCAAGGCGTCGTCAATCCGTGGGAGGGGGTATACGTCCTTCTTCGTGATCTTGTTGAGGCGACGATAATCGACGCAGAAACGTAGGGTTCCATCCTTCTTCTTCACTAACACCACGGGGGACGCCCACGGACTCTTGGACGGCTGGATGATGTCGTAGCGTAGCATTTCGTCGACTTGGTGCCTTATGGCTTCACGTTCGCGCGTCGAAACTCGGTACGGGCTCTGACGGAGTGGGCGGACATTTTCGTCGGTGATGATGCGGTGCTTGGCGACAGGGGTTTGTCGAACTTTTGACGACGACGAGAAGCAGTCCTTGTATTGCAGGAGCAGAGCTTTTAGTTGTTCTTTCTTAAGCCTGGGAAGGTTTTGATTGACGTCGAAAGTTGGCTCAGGTATTATAGTCGTCGTTGCAGGCGCACTGGAATCGGTGAAGGCGAAAGCACTGCTGGCTTCTACTATTTCGTCGATGTAGGCGACCGTGGTGCCTTTGTTAATGTGCTTATATTCGTGGCTGAAGTTCGTGAGCATCACTCTTGCTTTCCCTTCGCGTAGTTCACCTATGCCTCTAGCGACGCAAATTTCACGGTCGAGCAGTAAGTGATGATCGCCCTCGATGACGCCCTCCATGTCTGCAGACACTTCGGTACCGACGGAAATCATTACGCTTGAGCGAGGCGGAACGGTGACTTGTTCTTCAAGCACATTCAAGGCATGGTAACTGATGCTTGTATCCGGCGGTATCGCTTTGTGTGTTGAAAGCGTTATCGACTTGGACCTTAAGTGGATGACTGCACCATGTTGGTTTAGAAAGTCCATGCCTAGGATGACGTCCCTGGAGCAGTGCGGCAGGATTACGAAGCTCGCCGGGTAAGTGCGGTTGTTTACCGTGACGCGCGCTGTGCAGATTCCAGCCGGCGTTATTAGGTGACCTCCCGCTGTCCGTATATCGGGTCCTTGCCAGGCCGTCTTCACCTTCTTTAACTTGGCGGCGAACGCGCCACTGAAAACTGAATAGTCGGCGCCAGTGTCGACGAGAGCGGTGACGTTATGACCATCGATGAGCCCGTCTAGATCGGTAGACCGGCGTCTGGCGTTGCGGTTAATTCGTGGCGTCGGATCACGGCTGCGTCGGCTTGCTCTGCTGCTGCTACGTCGCGTCGGAAGGTCTTTGTTCGGCGGCGATGTGTTGTCAAGGCTGTTGCTAGGCGGCGTGCTGATATCTCGTCGTGATGATTCGCGAATCGTCGTCGTCGTCGGCGGCGGAGGATCTTCGGCATTGCGTCGTACAGCAACCGCACCTCCATCGGTTGCTGCTTTTAGTTTCCCGGGTATGGGCTGGGAGATCGGCCCCGGGTTGGGCCGGCATACAGGCGGCGATGCGGCGAGATGTAGCGGCCTGGTGACGGCGAGCGTGAGGGTCGTCGTGGTTGCCACTGGGCTCCGGCAAGGTAGTCGGCGATGTCACGTGGTCGCTCGCCAAGCTGTGGACGTGGCGCGTTGACGGCGAACCCTCGTAGGCCCATCTCGCGGTATGGGCATCGGCGGTAGACATGGCCGGCTTCCCCGCAGTGATAGCAGAGCGGGCGGTGGTCGGGGGCGCGCCAAATGTCCGTCTTCCTCTGGTAGCTGCGCTGGGCGACGGGCGGGCGTGCTGGCGGCGGCGGCGGTCGACGACGGAACTGCGGCGTTACAGGGCCCTGGCGCGAGCGCGGAGGGGGGCCTTCACGACGGGCGACAGCGGCGTAGGTCATCGCTTGCGGCTGTGGTTGAGGCGATGCCGGAACTTCTGGCACTTCCAGTGATCGCTGAACCTCTTCTTTAACTATGTCAGCGATTGTAGCCACCTGAGGCTGCGATCTTGGGAATAATTTCTGTAGTTCTTCCCGTACAACCGCTCTGATCGCCTCGTGCAGGTCATCGGCGCCCAGAGCTTGAGCTTCGGCGTAATTTGTCAGCGCATGGCGGTTGTATTGCCTGGCTCGCATTTCAAGCGTCTTCTCGATCGTTGTCGCCTCCGAAACAAATTCTGCCACAGTCTTGGGCGGGTTGCGCATCAATCCGGTGAATAGATGCTCCTTGACGCCCCGCATCAAGAACCTAACTTTCTTTTCTTCAGACATGTCGGGGTCGGCGTGGCGGAAGAGGCGAGTCATCTCCTCCGTGAAGATCGCGATGCTCTCGTTCGGCAATTGAACTCGGGTTTCCAGGAGAACTTCAGCCCTTTCTTTTCGTACGACACTCGTGAAGGTCCTCACGAAGTTCTCGCGAAATAGGTCCCAAGTCACCAGGGTGGTCTCTCTGTTCTCAAACCATGTCCGAGCAGCGTCATCCAACGAAAAATAGACATGGCGCAGCTTGTCATCGTCGCTCCATTTGTTGAATGTCGTGGTCCTCTCGTACGTCTCCAGCCATGTTTCAGGGTCTTCAGCTGACGATCCACGGAAGGTCGGTGGCTCCCGAGGTTGCTGCAGCAGGATGGGGGACGCTGGGGCTGTCATTGTGGTCGTTGACTTGGCCTTGATCGCTGTGGTCTTCTCGGGAAGAAGTCCGTATTCTGGCAAAAGTCCTTGCTGCCTACGGCTAGCTCGCTGGTCCTTGGCGACGTTGGTCTCGTCCTCCGGTTTCGGGCTTGGGTCGCGGCTTTGCGGGGGCGTCCGCTGCATGGACACAAAAGCACCTCCACCAGATGTCACGTAGTAGTGACGCTGAAGAAAAGAGTCGTAAAACTGTGTACGATGAAACTGGTTGTTTATTGGGCGAACCTGTGCCCACAAAAGCAAGGTACACTCAAAGCACAACGATAGCGGCGAACACAGTCGGCGATCGTCGAAAATCTGATCAGCGGCGAAGCGCGTCGGCTTTTATACCTGAGTCATCGAAGGTTCCAGATTAATCCCTGATGCCCGCGTGTCTTCCAGAAAGTTCTAGACAATTCGCGTCGGTCATACAATCAGATAACATAAGCGTCGGTGAAAACAGGCAACGGAAAGAAGCATCGATAACATTCTAGAAACTTCCGATACAGGCGCGTCCTGCGCCGAGCGATAACGTTTAACATTTGTTAGCCGGTGGAAAGCGGCCACCGGTGAAAGATAAACATGTATACGTGTCAATATATATGTATATATATATGTCGCTCCCCTTGTTCCCTTCCGTTCTTCCTTGCTTGTGCTATCCATAATTTTTATAGTCTGCTGAGCATGATCTACGGCATGTTACTGCCTTAACATTCCGCCTTGCGGCACAACTTTCCTGGTGATATGGTGGCATATCATTCCATCCTCTGTAAGTACTAAGAAGGATCTATCCTCCCAATAGCTGTGAATCCAGCGCAGTGCACGGCCAGCAATGCCCACATTGGTCAAAACGTCGAGGATTTCTTGGTGCGTTACATTATCATATGCGCCTTTCCCACCGAGAAGCATCGGCACCGTTAATCGTTTCATGCTCTTTTTTGTTTAATAGATGCTACCAAATCAAGCACGTTATCGACCGATGACCGACCACACCGGAAGCCCGCCATTGCATTCGGATATAGTACCTCATTATTTTCTAAGTACCATCCAAGGCGCGTCCACACCATCCTTTCCATTGGCTTCCCAACTCAACTGGCAATAGCGATGGGACGGTACGATGCCAAGTTTAATGAAGATTGAGAGCTCTTAAGTAAAGGTACTAGGCGGTTGACCTTCCACTCACAAGGAATCAATTCTTCGCGCCAGGATTCGTTGTATCTCTCCAAGAGTACACTCTGGGCTTTGTGGCCAAGGTTTCCAAGTGCCTTGTATGTGACTCCGTCGGGACCAGGCGATGATGACTTCCTACAAGTCGCCAGCGCAGCTTCTAGCTCCTCCATAGAAAACATGAGATCCATGCGAAAATCCTGTGTTCCCGCAACATCACGTGCTAATGATGCATGTCATGATGGAAAGCCAATTAGTCGCATTTACACTGAAAACAGTGACTCCATATGTTATACGCATAAATGAACAGTAATTGCTTACGAAACAAAGCGCCGCTTCCTTGGAGTCATCATCGACCGTGATTTGTCTTTGACGCCCAATATTTATTATATGAAAAAGAGGTTGACTGTAATAGCCCCTGTATTCAAATTTGTCGGCGGGAAGTCTTGGAATACATCTGTGCAATCGATATTACAGCTGCACCATGCAGTTTTTATGGGCTTCCTAAGATATAGCCTGCCCGTGCTGGGAAGCACCAGTAAAACGAACCCTCGCACACTCCAGAGTATCCGAGCCGAAGTTCTACGGACGTGCCTGGGCCTCCCAAAGTGTGCATGCACAGCAGCCACAATCGCCATAGCACGTGACCACCCTATATCAACTTACACTGCAGTTGACGCTCTAAGAGTGCACATTCGACATGTCGCAAGGCCTCCCTTTCATCATATTGCTTGCCTGCCAACAACTAGGCCGCATACGAGTTTTAGCCGTCTCCTGACTAACCCCCCCCCCCCTCATGGAGCATCGTTACCATCGAATTACGTCCCAGCAGCATAGCCTTCATTGCCAGTGCGGTCTCAGCGTTCACCTCGAATATGCCTTACCATTCCAGGCATCAGGAAGAAGGCACAAATGCCGTCAGCAGCATTGAAGCAGGCAGCATTATTGCTACTACATATGGTCCACAGTGACCGCTTACACGTTTACACCCATGTGTCGGTCATGCAGTCCAGTTGAGCAGCTGCAGTATTTGTGCCAGCAAAATCTACAGTGACAAAATTTCGGACATCGCACTTGACATCCACGATATGGTTGTCGAACTTGCAGCTCTGCGTGCAGCAATGCAATTGATCGATCGAAAAGAAACAGGACTTTTTGTAAAACTATAGAATCTGCGAACTGATGCGCTCCTTTTTTGTTATTTTTTACCTTCTCTTCTTTTCTTATATTTTTTGCCCTTACCCCATCCCCCTGTACAGAGAACTAACCGGACACTTAACCTGGTTAACCCCTGTGCCTTTCACCTCTTATTTTCCTTCCTTCCATGTTACTGCCGATTTTGATAGCCGCTTCTTGTTCTGCCCGCAAGGGAAATGCAACATTTTCTTATTTCGACAATGCATTTCAATCAACAGGTCTGTCAGATATCTCTCAGAGAAGCGTGGGTTAGTGCGGCTCGCAGCCTTCGGCGATGGCGTAACACGTATTCTTATATAATGCGTCACAGAGGCGCTCATCGCTTCTTGTGCTGACACAGTAGTCGCGAAAAAAATTGTTTATTTAAAAACACTGACTCGAGCCCAGTTCTTTAGACTCTCTACCACGCGATCAGGAAGACAGATCCTCAAACGAATTGGTATAACAATTACAGCAATAGATAATAATCATAGGGAAATAACAAACATCTGCGGAGGAATATCAGTCATGCCTGTTCCAAGGAATGTTCACCCAATTCATAACGTGGGCAGAAGGCAAGCCAGAGTCAAAGCCCTGCTAGAGAAAGCTCATAATCAGGCTGAAGAATGCTGGTTCGTCGACGCGGCTGTCATGCCCACTAGACGAGCCTTCACAGCAGTCCTTCTGAATGGCAAAGGTGAAGTCGTCAACTCGGCTTCCACGTATACCACGCAGCCAGACATTGCAGAACAAGTAGCCATCGCATTGGCACTTTTATACCAAAAGAGATCCAGCATCCACAGCGATTCTAGGGCAGCCGTCTGAGCATTTGCCAAAGGAGTCATCTCTAGACAGGCCCTGGCAATTCTCGACGGAAAGGTCGTTAAACCCGACACGATCATCTGGTTTCCTGCTTATATGGGAGAAATCAACGGTGCTGCTGCGAACCTCAACGAATCTGCCCATAATGCTGCACGAGGACTTGCCAACCCTGCAGCCACAAGGCAAAACGATGCAGAGGTTCCTGATTACAAGGACCACCTCCTCACGTACAACGAGCTAACCAAGCACTTCTACCTACAACGCAAAGTCTTTCCCCCTCCGTACAGTAAACTAAACAGAGCTCCGGCCATTACGCTAAGGCTCTTACAAACGTGAACTTATCCGAACCCTTTATTAATCAACAAGATCTATCCGGAGATCTCTACTCATACAACATGCGATAGATGTAACGACACCATAGATCTAAGGCATATGCTCTGGCGTTGCTTCGCGTTACACAACGACAAGGACAACACCGAATAGCGGTGGGACGCAGCTCTACGCTGTCTCACATTAGATGAACAGCTATGGGCAGTCCAACTGGCCCGCAACGCAGCTGATAGGCTAGGCCTTTCGGTCCCAACGTGGGAGCGGCCCGCTTCGGGCTAGGAAACTAGCACGACCCAATAGATCATAATAAAGTTTGTCCACCCACCCATCGAAACCTGAACTGTAGAGTTCATTTCCCTCCTTAGATGTGTTCATTCCTGAGCCCAGACGGGCCGATAGTGTGTAGACGGACTCAGCGGTTACACAAGGCCTAACCTTCGGTCGAAGGGAACGATCTCGGCACGGACACCTGGTGAATGCTAAAATGTCTCTATTTGAGCCTCGTAACCTTTGTACAATTATTTTTTATTACACTAAGGAAGGTAGGAGCACACGAGTCGTCTAAGCTTTGTTATCGGTGCAACAATATCACTCAGCGGCAGGCCTCCAGGGGACCGTTCGAACGTGTCCGGATGGCTGCTGGGTTTATTTATTTCGTGTCGACTCCACAGCACTGCGAAAACTCGCAGTCATGGGTGGCGTCATCACTTATAAACAAATATAAAACCATTAAAGGAGCAGGTCGTGGACATTGACATAAGAAGTGCAGTATGCGTGAACGAAATGGAGCCCTCGTCGACGCCCCCAGTGTCACATATCAAGGCACAAACGAGGTAATCAGGCACCTTTATTCCAAGGTGCGACAGGAAAGAGACATGTAAGACCACAAAATAGATAAATCTCCAGAGAAAATTGTATCAAGCATTTAATATTCAAGAGCACCTATACTACTTGCATACTGGAACCAGTGTGCGCACAGACCCAACCAGCGCAGTTTTCAGTACGAGCCAGTGAACTCCAGCGAGAACCAGCGCGTTCAGAGCACATACAGCGCGTTCCGTGCCGCCCGAGCGACCGCAAGGCTCCGGGGGTAATGTAGGGAGGGGTAGAGTGCATACTACGACGCGGGCACCCACCCGCGCAGCTGTAGTTGAAAGCGATCTGCGGCGGGGCTGAGCCCTTCGTCCTTGCGCTGACTTTTAGTGTTGATGCGAGCGGCGGGACAAAAGTCAATTCGTTCCATGCAGCTGCGCGCTTACTCACTACAGCGTTTTGACAGCGAGTTCCCACGGTCATCGAGTGAGATGCGTTCATGTTTGCTTGTGCGCGCGTGACACCATGCTTGTTAGTTTAGTTAGTATGCCTATGTTTACAAGTTTATACGGCCGATAAAACTACTATCCTTACTTCGTATAGCTCTCCACTTGTTTGCTATCATAATCGATGCTTTGCCTTTCGGGCGAAACTGAGACTTTTCCTTTTGTTAAATAAAAAGAGGAAGTCGCATGCACTTGCTTGTAATATATATATGCTCGCTTCAAGCAAGCACCCTGTATGCAACTCAGGAAAAAAATGTCTGAAAATTACGATACTCCCTAATCCTAAATTTGAGCGCAGCTGTTCACATGTTTTAATTTCACGATATGTTGAGGAAAAGAATCTGAGACCGAAATCACCGCACCGACTGACAATGGACCAGTGCCGTCAGCGCGTTCGCAGAGGAAGGGGTAGTATGGGAATACTGGCATGATAAGCAGCATAGGTGCCAGCTGTAAAAGAACTCGATGACGAACACGCGAGCAGTGGCACGAGAGCGAAGGACAGTATGGGAACGCTGGCATGATGAGTGGCATCGGAGCCAGCAGTGGAAGAAGACAACGAACGCGCGAGCAGTGGCATGAGCGCTTTCGCGCGGTTACCAAAAAAAATCCACGTTATGTAAGCGTACGCTTGCAGTTTTTTTACACGCTTACTCTAAGCGTGATATTTCTCCACACATACCGATCACGCCTACTAGGAGTGACCAGCAACCTCTCTTCGGGCTTAGCAGGCGTGATAGGGACCCCTATTCCACGCTTACAGACAGCTCCTGAAGTAACCACGCCTGAGGGGAAGGGAGATGGGTTGGGGAGCATGCCCCATCCCCCTCACCCCATCTCTGCATGCGCGGGAGGCGACGAAGAAGCTCTGGCTCTTGGCAACTTGGGTCGCTTCTCTGAAGCGAGCTTTGGTCACCAAGCTCTTCGCAGTCCTCCTCTTTAACCTCTGCTCCACCGACGCTGACTGTAAAGGTACGTCCACACTAGCGACAAAAACGCGCGCGACACGCCGCGCGCGGCGAGTGATGCTGTCGCGCGCGGCAAGATTCACGAAAAGCGGCAGCAACGCGCGGCAAACGCTCGAATGGGTGCGAGACCCATTTTTTGCGGCAGCCGCAAAACGAGCACCAATCAGAAGCGAGCTGCGCAGTTGTAGCGCCACCTGTCGTACAAGCAAAGAATCATAATGCATGGGCTCTGAGATCGAACAGTGATGAGCACGCCGTAAAATCTCAGAGGCCATGTCCAGTCAAGGGGGCTGTTTTTGTTAAGCCTTCCCACACCGCCACCGAGACGTCGACGAAGAATTCGCTTCGCAATGGAGGCGTTTTTGGAAACCGTTCGCGGATATGCGTGCGTCTATGACAAATCGAACGTCGATTTTAAGGACAAGGAGCTGGGTGCCAACCGCTGGCACATGCGGGAAAGCCGAGTGTGCGCCTGGCTCTCAGTGTCCCTGTACCGCCATATAGGGCGCACCCAAAACTTTCTCGTCCGCTTTCTGGCACGTCGACGTTGCACAAGTAAAGAACAAATAAGTATTATAGTGTTCACAGTCACCAGTAGCTCCGTGTCCGTATCCGACATGGTTGAGCGTGGCCGCAGTGGCGCAAAGAAACACAGACACTTCCAATGGAACACGAAACCGGCAGAACGGAGAGCGCGTTGTCACGAGAAGTATCGACTGGAACGAGACAACGCGGCACTCCACGCGCCGTTGCCGCGTGCCGCAAAACGCGAGTGTGGACTTGCCCGCGCGAGTCTGCCGCGCGGGCGCTTGCCGCGTGCGGCGTGTCGCGCGCGTTTTTGTCGCTAGTGTGGACGTACCTTAATGGAGCGAGACGCTATGGCAGTGGCAGCAGGCCGGCGAAGTAGAAACTGTATATACTGCAGAGAGATTGCGCAAGACGCTCTCGCAGGTGAAACTGAAACTAATCCTCTAAGAAGGGGCTTTCCAAATCCCTGGTACATTTCAACGTTGCCAAGCAATTCAGAATGTAAACAAGCCTCTCGGTATCTCCTTGCACAAAGGACGAATTAAATCTCAACCGTGATCTACGGCGCCGTGCATCCCGAGATAGCGAGCCGTGTGCAGGATAGGGACGTCAGGACAGCATTTACCCATTAAAATCGTCCCGGTATTGCACTTTTTTTACGACTGTTGGCTGAAAATACCTCATCAAATTATTTTTCACTGGCCTCTTTCTCTAAGAAAGGTGAATATTCTAAGCAGCGAAACAAATTTGACACATATTTCTTCCTGGGTTAAATCATTTAGTCATAGTATTAATTCCCAGAAAATAGGATACAGTGAAACGCAGATGTTTAAAAATAAGGTTACAGAATGATAACATCTTCAGATCCCTAAGAAAGGCTTAGTCTCTTTATGAGCTTGATTTGAATGCGCAACGCAGTCAACAAGTTCTTCAATCTTGTTTGCGCCCTTGATATTTGTTGCTTGTTCATGGCTTTATAATTGATACCACAGAAAATTCTACATATTCTGCCGAATATATTATATATTTCATATAATAAAGGCATAGGCACATTACTAGTGCCTTTTCTAGGGATATGTCATCGCTGATCTCAATGCGTTTGGCTCACAGTCGCAGATGAGGAGCCTTGTTTTCCCCGGACAATGCGACGTCCTACAAGGTCACTTAGCGGTATCTGAAAAAAAGTCTTAATTACCAGAGTATGATGCTTTAGAGGTGAAAACACAGTTCTTTTAGACTAAAAGCGGTAACTAATGACCGCTTGCTTTTTCACTGCTTTAACCTTGATTGCATTTCTTCTGACATTTCTGTTATCGTTCGCTCTTAAAGTGCTGCAGTTTGGAAGTCTTTAGAAGGAGGCGATATGCGAAAGAGGGGATCAACTCACTGCAATAATGAGAGCATGATTTGCAATCCTGGGTCGCAAGCACGCTTGTAAAGCGACGTATGGCGGTTTAGAGAATTTCAGTATTTTTGACACGATCAGAAGGAACTTTTTCAATTCTTGTTCATTTTCATCAACCCTACTTCAAAACCTTAGTTCACTTTCAAATGCGACCTCAAAAACAAAGGAACACTGTGCAAACACATAGCTGCAAGTGATTTTAGTCGATAATGCTCTCTATGAAACTAAACTTTGAAAATTCGAGCACAACTGGCAACGCATTGAAGAAACCCTTTAATAACTAAGAAAAATGAGCTAGAAAAACGTAGTTATGCTTAATTTCCAACACGATGGAAATGGATATTTTGCAGGAATGACATTCTACGTGAACTTGTTAAACATGAACTCTCACTGCGGGCATGGATGGGTTTTCAGCTGGAAATCAAGAGCTGCTTAAGTACATTTGCAACAGGCCGAGTATATACGTGTGCAGTCAACGCATTCAAACTTCCCCTATTTAAAATCTAAAATGTAAAATGTGCGGAGCCACACATAGATATCGTAATTAAGAGTTAAATTTAGGTTGCAGGTAGCATATGTGCTTGCAAACTTGCATGCAGTGCTTCTGAAATGCAGGTTACTATCAGTGGACAAATAGCTGACAAAATTATGAACTTTAGATTCATCGCCAGTGGCATACTATGAGCGGCATACGCGACAAATAGACCGATCAGCGGACTCGCCGGCTGCGGAGAAGCGTCAGCGACGGACCGCGGAGAACCACCTCACTTGTGCAACTTACAGAAAATCCAGCGCCAATCGGTGTGCGGCTAGCCGGGAAGCTTGCAATGTCTTCGTACCTTAATTTCTGTTATTGCTTAATAATGCAGCCATCGATATGCTTCTGAAAATTACGCTCAAAGATGTATGGTCACTCTTTGTAATGTTTATTAACAGCCATATTATTACCTGTTGACCTTTCGTGTTAGCCAACACATGAGATTAATTTGGCCAGACATCAATTCCCGTAGCATACTTGCACGAAGCCCACGTTCACCAGAGCACCAGGATAGGCTGGTAGTATGAAATTAATGACTGCGATGAATAACTTTCCTAACCAACAATATGTCTGCCGAGCATATACGTACACAATACGGAGCACACGCAAAGCAGAACATCAAAATTAATTAGGCGCTAAATACTACCGCAGCCACAGCGGTACAATGTACAAGTGCCCGCGATACAATCAAGCACAGCAAAGCCTTTCACAGATTGCGTGGTGGTGCACCGCTCGCTCGACGTACCTGCACAATAGCGCCGATCATCTTTCTCAAGTTTGCGATTATTAAGCCGTAATCATATTGATGCGCCATTACCAGCGCTCTGAATCAAGAGAAGAAACAAGGTGCACAAGGGCAACTCCCAGCTGGCCGTATACCCTTGCCCGAGGGGAAGTGGCAGCGGGCATGGAGAGAACAGTGAGTTCGCGAATATAAAAAAATAATACTAAAAATTTTAAAATTAAATATGCACGTTAAAATCACGTCATGGGGTGCTATGCAGGATGTGCCGAGTTTCTCGTTCACCCGAGTTTTACCCGAGTTTGCTCGATGGCAGTCAGTGAACGAAGATAGCAAGGAACGTGCAATAACAGCAGGCAAAAAGAAATGTCGAGATAAAGCCGCGTATGACAACATGAGCGCACCCTGCGCGGCACAGTGCTGCCGGGCTTCAAGCACAGAGGACTGCGCAACAAAACGCGCCAGCGCCGCGTATTGTTATCAACGTATTATCGCAATTTAGCAATACTGTCACTGTCCCGCTGTCTATCTGCACACTTGCCGTGAGCCGCTTGCCACGCCTTTCTCGGGCGCGTCAAGGGCGTGCCTCCTTTTTCGGGCATTATCTTTCTATCCTCCGTCGAATGCGAACAGGGCACATGTGGTGCATTCTTGCACCTACACTTTCCCTCAATCGAATACTTTGAAATACAACAAATAAATAACCAACATTTTACTTCTTAAAGTATCGTTTTTTTTTAATGCTGTAAATTTGTGATGACAAACGGACATATAATGAATTATGAAATTTTGTACTTTTTTGCCCCGAGTGGCGACAGTGAGGCGAAAGCTTACAAGCGGATACATTCTAGAGGGTCACACGCACGAGGGAGTTCATGCGGTGAGCAGTCGCCAGGGCGCTGCAGTGCTATGTTCGATAAAGTCAGTCATGACAACGATCTGCCCATTCCCTGTCTAATAGGGGAATGGCAACACAGCGCTGCGGCATGGCTGTTCACTGCAGGTGCTTCACTGCGGCGGCTATTAAGGCCGCCGCTTTACCAACTGAAACGACACTTTAGCCATAGAGACGCTAGCAACGGCTGTCGCTGCAAAATGGCTGTGCGGTATTCTGGGTCCGTAGTGACGCAGCACAATGAAAATGCACCAGTTTATCTGCGTGCGCGAAGTCTCCGCGATGCATTGCGAACACGAGCGTGCTGACCAGCGACACAGTTCGTCGCTTGTCACCGCTTGCCCATTAAAGGTGCCTCCGTGCGCATGTGCGCAGAATTTGAGTGTGTTGTTCACTCCAATGGGCTTGCCGATTGCCTCTGCTGCTGAGCTAACAGCGATCGCAGATGGATATCGTAACGACAGCGCAGCAATCGCATTTTGGTGGGTGAGGGCTCTTGTGTGCAGTTAGGAAATTAGACTTCGAACGCAGGAAGGTGTTGCAATTGTTTAGTGTGCCGTGCTTGTGATGACAAAATGCCATTGCACTGGGTGTGTTTGCGCTGACCGCCGACCGTGTTTGCTGCACTATATCATTGACAGAGCAGCCATCTCAAATGACAGCTGCGATACGTTGTCGTTGGAAAACACTACGCACTGCTCAAGATCGTCGTCCACCACGGCGCATCGACGCCTTGCAAGCAGCTACAGTGACGTGCGGATAATTATTTGATGTGCGCTACGTAGCCACAACGCAGGCAATGAACCGTGTTGTGGGGTCATCACAGCCCAAGAAGACATATGCATAAGGCAGCGAAAGTCGACGCTTTTTTTTTAGTGGTGCTGAGTACATCACCGATGACAGTGCGTTGTGCGTGTTTTATTTCGCCGGTCAAGATTGTTAATGTCTCTCAGTTCCGCACCACGTCGCTGTTGTCGAAAAATAAGTTGGGCGTGGCCCAACCGTGGTGGGCGCGCACAAGAGTTACATGCCTCGCTCGGGGCGTGACCTATGGTTTTGATTGACACGCGAACTCGGGCCAAACTCGTACATCGCGAAACCCCCCTCGAGTTAAACTCGGGAGCATGGCGGCGGCAGCAGCAGCCTGTGTCATCGCATCCAGCGGCGGCAAGCGTCAATATGACCATCTGGACCCGTTCAGCTACATGACCGACGTAGAGTTTCAGCGTCGTTTTTGCCTTTCCAAAACGTCAGTGCGCTGGCTGTGTGACGAGTTAGGCGAACGCCCTTGTCTGCGGAGACTGCGTGGCGGGCATATTATGCTTTCCGAGCACAGACTGATGTGACTAGGCTGCGGAGGAAAAGTTCGTGCGATCGCTTCGGCTCTCTCCTGTTTCAAGCGCTGCTCGTCCACCGCGCCCTAGCCCCAGGCCAGGTCCGGCGTCGTCATCGGAGTACTGGGGCACCTATGAGCACCTGGGGTTCAACCCGGGCCAACCAACCTGCGTAGGCGAAGTGGTCACATTATATTGGAAGACTCAGAATGGAAGCCGGGCTGCCTTCCGATGCAACAGGTGCCGAAATCAGTTTTCGCAGTTACACGGTAAAGCTGCACTGCACGGTCAGAGAGGCGAAGGACGTTACTTCGCCAACACGGACCGCCTCGGCCATCCGAACGACCACCTCTCCAGGCGGCAAATGATTTGGCTCACGTACTGCGTGAGCAAAAGCGTAGACATATGGCTGTTGAAGGAGATGACCGGCGACTTGTTTCCTCTATAGGAGCATACCATCGCCGACAGGACGAACTACCCCCCGTAAGGTCGCGAGGGACGAGCTGCTGGCGCGACCTCCATTTGGTACCCCGGGTAGATAGCGCAAATTGATGAGTGCCTTCTTCGCGGCGAGAAAAAGTATACAATCGAGGCCGCCTAATGACGGGCGACAACTTTCCGCCAGCCGCCAAAATTACGGTGGTGTTAAAGTTGGGGGGCCCATGGGTCTTCGGCATGTTCTGCGCGACCAGAGGGGTGTTGCGACTTTCAAAGTCTACCGACGAAAGGCGGCGACGCTAGGCGTCATTATTGCAGCCAATGTTCAAGCGGGGACCATTATTCATAGTGACGAATTGGTCGCATACAAATGTATCCCAAATTTAGTGGATGCTAACGGAGCTATACCTCAATCCGCATTGGTAGACAGTCAACCAAAGCGTGAACTTTTCGGACCCCATCACGGGCGTTCACACGCAAAAAAAAAAGAAAGTTATTGTCAAAAGTGAAGCACTCCCTCGTCAGCGATGGGTACAGGGTAACTGCACCGATGCTGTAGTCCCACCTGGGATGCATGTGGTGGCAGTCAACATCCACGTGCGCTGCAAAGACCCTTTCGTGCGTTTGTTAGAAGCCACGGATCACTCGGGCTATAGCCACTACAAAGACTCTTTCGTGCGGTTGTTAGAAGCCATCGCTCGACGCTTGCCAGTATGGAGGTGTATCGCAAAGTAAAAGAAAATAAAGCGTAGTTTTCTGACCCTAGTATGTCTGCTTTCCGGCATTCCTGTGTGCTTACACGGTAAGCGCGCGGCAAACCACTTATGCGCTAGCCGACGCTCACTTCGTCTTGTAGCTGGATGCGCGCGCTACTCGCAGCTTTTCTTTAGCGCGAGCAACGAGCGATCTGTTAAAAGCCCAGTGTGAAAACCAGGCGCACACCAATCTCTGCTCGGAAATGGGAGCGCAAGCACGTAGCGAGCCGCACCAATCCAATCTAGAGCAAAGGAGCAACGAGCGATCTGTTGGAAACCCAGTGAGAAAAGCAAGCGCACACCAATCGGTGCTCGGAAATGCTAGAGCAAGCACGTATCGAGCGTGCCAATCGAATCCAGAAAAAAAAAGAGGGGGGCGAGCGTCCCCTCGTGGCATAACGCGAAATGTATTTAAATACAAATTAGTCTAATACACATTCCGTGTACATCGTGGAAACATTAAATGCTTACAACCCACGTTAAGGTGAGTTAATATTATTGTACTAAATGAATTTATTTTATAACTTGCTTGTGCCTGTAATGCACTCGGTGGAACGACAAACAAGTGAAAGAAGGCACTACCATGCAACGACCGTAGATCACGTGAGCCCCAGTTTGTCGACCGCCCATATGGCAACGCCCAAGGGATAATAGCCACCCAGAGTGAATCTAGATAAACCAATGAAACTGGAGGCGTGCCGATGGACAAACTTCGTCTTGTTATCATTGTTCTTTGATCTTGGGGCGTCGCCAGAGCTCGTGAAGATCCCGAGTTTCGCGAAACTCGGGGCATCCTGCATAGCACCCATGAACCAGAAATAACGCAAGGCACGTTCCGACTTCAAAAAATTCTAAAATGACCTCGCCTAATAATTATGCGAATTGGGCACTTTGGCACAATATAAGGAACAATTAGGAAGGCTTCCACAGTCCGGCGTTAAAACTTGTTAAAAAAGGCACGAGGCTGACTATACTGCTTATTTCAATCAAAGCTCGCGTAGAATTTCCTCGCTTTCCACTAAAATACACCATTCATGGCAATTCTACACTAAACATCGTACAAGCAGCCACCGGAAATCTGACAAATATCTAGTTAGCCGCCATTTAATAAGAGCGAACCATGACTAATGTTCTTACCGTCCATAAATGGCAGGTGAGGGGCCGCAATATATGCACCATCCATATGGAAAATGCCCGTTAGCTTGCTTTCGGTATTGTATAAAATATTCACCAAGATAATTTCCATAAAATCAGGGCAACACTTGACTTCAGCCAAGCAAGAGAACAGGCTGGCTTCAGGAAGGGATATTCTACGATGGATCATATCATGTCATAAATCAGGTAATCGAGAAATCTGCGGAGTACAATCAACCTCTCTATATGGCTTTCATAGATTATGAAAATGCATTTGATTCATTAGAGATACCAGCAGTCATAGAGGAATTGCGTAATCAAGGAGTACAGGAGGCATACGTGAATATCTGGCAAATATCTACAAAGATTTCACAGCAACATTGGTCCCCCACAAGAAAAGTAGAAAGATACCTATCAAGAAAGGGGTCAGACAAGGGAACACAATCTCTCCAATGCTATTCACTGCATGCTTATAAGAAGTATTCAAGCTCTTAGACTGGGAAGGCTTAGGATGAGGATCAATGCCGAATATCTCAGCAACCTCCGATTTGCAGATGACACTGTCCTATTTAGCAATAACGGGGACGAACTACCGTAAATTATTGAGGACCTCAACCGAGAAAGTGTAAGAGTGGGGTTGAAGATTAATATGCAGAAGACACAATAAATGTTAAATAGCCTATCAAAGGAACAAAAATTCAGGATCGCCAGTCAGGCTCTAGAGTCTGTAAAGGAGTACGTTTATCTAGGTCAATCCTCACAGGTAACCTTGACCATGAGAAAGAAATTTCATGGGAATAAAATTGGGTTGGAATGCATACGGCAGGCATGGCCAAATCATGAATGGGAGCTTACCACTGTCGTTGAAAAGAAAAGTGTACAATCATTGCATTCTACCGGTGCTAACATATGGGGCAGAAACTTGGAGGTTAACAAAGAAGCTTGAGAACAAGTTAAGGACCGCACAAAGAGTGATGGAACAGAAAATGTTAGGCCTAACGTTTAAGAGACAGGAAGAGAGCGGTGTGGATCAAGAACAAACGGAGATACCTGATATTCTAGTTGACATTAAGCAGAAAAGTGGAGCTGGGCAGGCCATGTAATGCGTAGGATGGCTAACCGGTGGAGCATTGGGGTTACAGATGGATACCAATAGAAGGGAAAACGCAGTCGAGAACGGAAGAAAATTAGGTGAAGTAATGAACTTAGGAAATTCGCAGGCGCAAGTTGGCATCAGCTACCCCAAGGCAGGGGTAAGTGGAGATCACAGGGAGAGGCTTTCGTCCTGCAGTGGACATTAATAGGCTGATGAGATGATGATGATGATGATGATGGAAATGCTGCTCCTTAGGCGTCAGACCTTGGTGGATTTTCTTTCGTAAACTCACCAGTCGAACTCTGCATACATGCACCACCCGCGTTGTACGCCAAGAATGTCTGTGGAAGTGAACATGGTGATACACACAAACTCTGACAATGGACCGAAAGATCTGTGCTGCATTGAACGCAAGCCGTGACAGTCCGCCGGATAATCCCCATAAAAAGATTGTCGCAGTTTTCGCCCGAAAGGCGAGGCATCGCTGTGATAGCAAATTAGTGGACAGCTATAGACCTACACCACGGCGCTACGTCACGAAAATGCGGTGGCGCTGTCGTCGGAATTTAGTTTCGCTTGGTAGACACTCCCGCCGCCGAGCCGCCGCCCATGTCGCGCCTACCACAGCAGCCGCTGGGTTTCGCGGTGTTGTGCGGTTCCATCTGTGAGGTCTTTATTCTCTGATTTTACAATGAAAGAACGCTGTATGTGGACGAGCTGAGTTGCGTCGAAATACGCAAGAGACTAAAGTTTTCATAGTTTTCCTGTTGATGAAAACCGTCGCATGCAATGGGGCCGCCGCGGTAAAAGCGAAAATTGGATTATGATACCAGATCATCCATTATGCGCAAAACATTTCGTAACCGTTAAGCTTCTCTTATTTTGATTGGCGTGCATTAGCCGATCTTAGGATCGTTACGATCTTAGGATCGTTATTAGCGTGCCATTATAATTGCTTGCCGCACTGTGGGAAAGCTAGATTAGGATTAGCCTTGAATGTAGGTCGAGCGAGCAGATGCCCCACAAAACAAGTCACATTCGAATTTGTTTTCGCCTCAAAGAATTGAGCCACCAGCAGTGTAAATATCATGTCACACGTTCACATACGCAGGCAGCAGGGTCACAGCTGCGTTTATTTCAGTGTGGAAGTCATTCCACACTGAAATAAATGCCGACGATACCACCTTATTATTTAGGTCTGCTAGCTGTAGGGAACTGGTGACTTGCGCAAATTCAGCATTAAATAAGCTTAATACATGGTGTCAAGTAAACTCATTAAACCATTAACCACAAACAAAACGAAAGCCTTCTATTTCAACCTAAAAATTCTCGGGCTAATATTACTGACCGTATATTTATTGGAAACTCAACTGTGGATGTAACCTTCTCAGTTAAATGCCTTGGCGTCATTTTTGATGAACATTTAACCTGGAATAAACATGTCGATTCGCTCAGCGGTAAAATTGCAGGCGTCGTGGGTGCCCTTGCAAAGGTACGCTCTTTTCTGCCCACTTCCGTCAAATTATTACTGTATAACTCCTCTCTTTTTTTCACACCTTAAATACTGTCACCTTGTCTGGGGAAACACAACAGAGTCAAACATTACTAAACTTTCTCTACTACAGAAAAAAGCTGTGCGTGCTATTAGCAACTCGGCTTATGACGCACACACTGAACCCTTTTAAGAAACTTCAAGTTTGTCCTGTAAATTTGCTATTCAGTGAGCTGCTCTTGCAACGGTACCTCACAGAAAGAAAGCAAGGGAGTCACTTTATTGAGCACCTATCTAGCCTACGCAAGAACATTAAAAGTACAACCTCGTCATAATGCGACCTGGTTCATACCCCGCGCACGCGCAAATTATGGAACACAGCTACTCTCCCACTCATTACCGTCCTTGTTAAATTCACTTGGTTTCTGATTACTTACTTAATTCCTTACAGTTCTGCGACAACGATGATTTTCCCTGTATTACATTGCTTGAACCACACGTATCTCATTGTATATATTTAGACTTCTCTCCTGCCACTGTACAATGCTACCTAACAATGTCTGATTGCTGTTGCTAATTATTGTTTTTTACGCAATTTTGAAAGGGGAGTAGACCCCTGTCAAGCCGAATTGATTTTGGCTTTTTGTCTGTGCCGCCTACATCATGTATCGAATCCCGGCCACGGCGGCCGCATTTCGATGGGGGCGAAATGCGAAAACACCCGTGTACTTAGATTTAGGTGCACGTTAAAGATCCCCAGGTGGTCCAAATTTCCGGAGTCTCCCACTACGGCGTGCCTCATAATCAGAACTGGTTTTGGCACGTAAAACCCCATAATTTAATTTTTAATCATGTATTGGATGTGAAATAAATTTGATTTGATTTTGATTTGATGAACGCGCCTAAACGTGTCAGTTAAATTTCGAGCGCGAAACAAATGTACAGTGTTAGTGCAGAGTCGGAGCGATCGGACGGCCGCGTACAACAGGTAGCCACATTGCGCGGGCCTACAGCGGCGTCGCCGTAGGGCTGGCACCTTGCCGTCCCATCACCGAGCGATCGCTTCTATCGCCACTCACAGCGACGTAGAAATCGGCTACAGCTTGTTTTAACATAAATAGTTCTGAATAGAAAAAAGCTATCTCGAATTAGCGCGTGTTTCGTAAAGCAGCGCCAGTACCAAACCACTGGCGCCATCCTGAGCAACGACCCGACGGCATGTCGTCGCGCAGACGGAAACCGAAGCACCGTCTCAGCGAGGCGGCTCGACTGACTGCAATACTACTTTCGTTTGTTATTCGCACCAACGACACCGACAAAACCGATTCATTTAAGCCCACCGTTAATCGTGTTGTCAGAAATAGCCACGATGAGCAGCAGGCCAGGTCGCAAGCGCTGTTCATGTTTGCTGCACAAGCAAACATGAACGCATCTCACTCGATGACCCCGAAAGTCGCTGTCAAAACCCTGTAGGGAGTAAGCGCATCAGCAGCAGCGAGCGAATGAGCTTCGTGCCGGCGTTCGCATCAACGCGATCTTAGCGGCGAAACAAAGGAGGGCGGACTGTGCCCCACCGCAGATGCCTTCCAAGATACAGCCGCCCGAGCGGAAGCGCGTGTCGTAGTACGCAGCCTCACTCTCTCCCCCCCCCCCCCCCCCCGGAGCCTTCCAGCTCGGCGAAAGCGCGCTGCGTCAGTAAAGCGAAACCCCTCCACCTCCCTACGGGAGCGTTGTGCGCGACTGGACTACTGCGCGCGTCCTTCCTGCCCTTGCATGCGCGAGCCGCGATTGCCGGCTCACCGTCACACTTCTTTCACTCGCACATAACGTACGGCGCGCGGCGACTATTTTATCGCTCGTGCACTTATACGGAACCTCACGGTGACGGCGACCAGGCATTTGTTTCCGCGGCCAGCGCGGGAACAAAGCGCTGCGTGGGCTTCGGACTCGCTGCGCATGCGCTACTTCTCGCCTGCAGCGCCGCCGCCGCTTCAGAATACGCTCCGCGCGAGACACGCGGGCCCGTGTTCACGCTTTCTTCCTGAACATGATGAGGCAACCGGTGGAAGTGATTCGTCTGCCACTGACGCCGCCGAGAGCACCCTGTCATTCAGAATCAAATTATTTGCCATATAATAATCTTTTCACACAGTCGCTTGAAAAGGAACACACTGCTCGCCACAGTGTCGGCGTTAAGGACGACGCGCGTATACAATAGCGGTAAAGCTGCTCGAAGCTCCAAATTTCTTCGCGTCTTTTCAGAGCTGATAGTGTCTAATGCACTATAGCACAAGCCATCCGTGTAATCGAACAATGTTGGACACAACTACCACCTTATAAGCACGTCTGTACGTAACCTCAACGCATACAATGATTCTTTAGGCATTAAAGCAGCTCCACCTGTTCGAATAATTAAGTGATGCCCGGATCTCTGAAATGCAAATTTTGAAATATATTCCCTAATTAACAATAACAATGACCCTACGTTAGAGCACCGCACAGTATACCAATAAGTTTGTGGCATAGTACAGACGACAGTGTTAGTTACTACTAGGATGCAATTTTACTTAATTATATATCGTGTTAGACTAATAGCGTACTGAAATCAGTACTAGCAAACCCGTCATGACAGTTGGTTCGGAATGCAGTCGAAATCTGCTTTTCTTCTATCTTAAAACGTGTGTTGTGTCCGAAATCGTAGCTGCGTCCACGTGGCTGTGTTACAATATGTTGTCGAGATATTTCCATCATGTGAGAATATGCTAACGCAGGCCCATTCTTCTGATGCCCGTGGCAACGCCGCTGAGCTGGAAGTCTTCTTGGGTGGCCGCAGTCTTCCAGCAGCCGCGCTCGTCGTATCCGTCGTGGCGTCAGTGGCGACCGCCATTATATTGGGGATTCGTTGGACCTACTACTCTTACGGCTTTCATGTGGCTTGGTGCATGGCCGGCATACCCGTGGGCATCATCCGTTGCAGCGATAATTCTCGTACCACTGCTCTACGACCTTCGGGTTGCCTCCATATTCCAGGTAAATGCACGGTACACTAAGAAGAGCAAGCAAATGAGGGAATGCATGTGTGACACACTGAATGAATGAGGGGAGAGCCATTGAATGGTGAGTGAGAGGGTGAGTAACGGAGTGAAAGAGTTGGAAAGACAGTAAAGGAAGGTGGTTAGGGATAACCTAAGTTCCTGCTCTGAAACTACTTGGTATTGCACGTATTTTTAGAGCGCAGGTCTAAGCGCCCGTTCCAGCGGCGAGAATAGACGGAATAACCGAGCGAACAAGCGCAGCGAAAGATGAAAGTAAACGCAGTAAACGCGGATCGCAGCGGAAATGAAATATGCGAGGCAGAAAGCGGAGAGGAGGGTGCAGTGCAACCAGGCCACTATCTTGTACGCGTTCGGAAAGCCGACATCCGGTTTCGTCTCAAGGCAGCAAAATACTATAGGAGGGAGCGTCACGTGATCCCGATAGCCTCGGCAAGCCAACCTCCTCTGAACCGCCCCTCCCTCTCTCAGGGGCCCCGTGCGCGGTGCCTTTTGGGTAGGAATAGGCCCACAAGGTGCCGGGGCATTCGTGATTGTTTGGTACGTGGTAACTTTTAGTGGCGCCTGCCGTCACAGGCTTGGAGGCCCATATGCGGATGGTGGTTTTCTGCTACTGCGCGCGTCGTTCTTCGCTTGAAATGCCATGCCTTGAAACGTGGAGCAAGACTGGGGCGCCTGACTCATGAAAACAAAATTTTCAAGGCGTCACTTGTGCTTACCACTGCGGTTAGTGGAGTTGCCTGCGCTCGCGTCTCGAAATCCGTCCCACAGCGCCTGAGTGAGGTCTATTTTTTCCCACGTGCTCCTTAATAAGTTTCGTCAAATCAGCCGTTGTGCGCTTTAAGCTGCGGTGCGTATTATCTTGCTAGTTTTTGTCCCGCTGTCTTTCACCTAGGAAGAAACGAGATGTTTTGAGGGACACTTTTTGGCCGCATTTTCGATTAATAAAGGCTCTGGTGTGCGTCTTTTTTTTTGAGCGAAATAAAGGCATTTGCCTGCATTCTAAACGCCGATTCGTCACCGTTTATTCAGATTTACGTGCACTAATTTTAAGATTGTGTGGTGCGACGACGCTGTTGAGACGTGCGTCGGCGATTCATTTTCGTTATATGATAAAGCAAATGGCCCGAATTTGTGCACAATCTAGAGTTTATTCAGCTGTTTTCGAATGCGAGTATAGCTCCACAGCAGAATTATGTCCTAGAGTCAAACACTGCCAGGGGATCATTCTTCCTCTGCTAGTGTGAAACGGCACGAAAATTGAATACACAGCGGCAAGGGAAAAAATGTAAGCATTCATTTGCATTTGTGGATTCATTGTGTTGCTGGTGTACTTGTACTATGAAAAACACATTTTTATGACAACAGTAATTGTTTCATTCTTTATTCAACGTTTGTTGCACCTATAGAAGCCAGAATATTTTCACACAAATACAGAAGGAAGCCACATTTATATTTTAAATGAAGTACATTGCAAAGATTATGCACAAAAAAATTATAAACAACACGTAGGAAAAACTATTGTGCTACTGCTCTTTGGCATCAGTATTAGCATAATTGTATGCCACGGGACATTTGTATAATATTGTTATACAAAGTAAACGATATCACACGTACTACTGA
Organism: Dermacentor silvarum; assembly: GCF_013339745.2. Lineage (NCBI taxonomy): Eukaryota > Metazoa > Arthropoda > Arachnida > Ixodida > Ixodidae > Dermacentor > Dermacentor silvarum. The sequence continues at coordinate 91,267,251 of NC_051155.1, forward strand.
TATCTTTATTAAAACTGGTTAGTGGGATTAGCTATCCTGAATGTAGCTGCAGTTTTGCTTACAGTGTCTTATATGCAACGCCTTCACTACAGGGCTGTAATTGTATATTATTTATATCACAAATAGGACAGGCTTCAGTGGTTGTGCTTGTCAGAAACGTAAGCAATACATATGCAGAATTATAAAAAAAGAGTGGTAGTTCACACAAATCAAAGTTGAAGGAATTCATGTGAGGTCAGACCCACAACTAAGTATGTCAGCTTTAAAATACAATGCATCTTGCTGCAAGTAAAATGTACAAAAAGCTTATCTGTATCACATACCTACAAAACTATTAGCACTCTCCAAGCTGAGCAAATACAGAGCAAAATTAGAGGTCACGGCTCTATTACACTGTGAGCCTCAAATAAATGCATTTCACGGTATTTAAAACGCTCATTGAATGGTATACACCAAATGTTCGTGTTACAGTGAATTTGGCATCATAAAAGGCTATTCTAAAGCAAGTGAAAAAAGTTAGCACATTAAATTATTTTGGAAATAGTAAAACCGACGGTATTCCAGGTGACAGAGGCAAATTTCTATAAAGGTGAGGTAAAAGACATACAGGATCAAACTTTCGCAAATACATCGTCATCCTCAAGAGTATACTTAGCTCACGCATAATGCTTTGAGAACATTCACAGCATATCCATGTTCACACAGTTTGCTCTAGGGAAGGGTAGGCAGCTAACCTACCGTCATTGTCCACACTGTTTAGCTTGGTGCTGAACAGAACAATTTTTAAGCAGAATTAGCATGCAGGTGATTCAAGCTACAGCATTCAGCAAGACAAAAACATGCACTTGCACAATTTACAATAAGGTATCACATTTTCCCTCTATCAAAGTTGACGTCTGCATACAACTTTCTTGAACAATATATGCGCTTTGCAACGTCACTCAGATAAAAAACAATGCCTTGATATAGAACCTGGTGGACAGCCGAAGTTGATGGATAAAGTAATTAATTGTGTGGGCCATCATGAACATAATTCACCCACGAGGAAATTTGAGTAGCAGTTTTTTCCCGTACTGCGAGTCGCAGACACCCAAGCTCAGACCCCTGCCTGGGTCGGCAGAGTAGCCATGATCTCGTAAATTGCTACCGTGAGTGGTTCACTGGCTGCAGGGCTTCTCCGAGGGGCAGCGAAGTTAATTACATCGATCGAGGATGGGTTTTCAGACGAGCGTACAGAGAATTTCGATGTGTTCCAATAGAAACAATTTCTGCCATCAATGTCCTGGACCTCATTGCGAACTATCATACGCTTCAATGCTGCTGCAAACTGCTTTGCTGTTGGTTTGTCATTGCAGCCCCCAAATGATCTTATTGCAGCAAAAAATAACTCAATGTGTGCTCACTGAGCTTAGAAGAGAAGATATGCCAACAGGCCATTTTCTGTAGCCAAGTGGTTGTATAGACATTTGTCTAAGCACACCACAAAGCCAATGAAGCCCGTCTTTTGGTTGGTTACTGTCATTAGTATACCAGTTGCAGACTCCCTAAGTGAGCAAATAGGCCTTTAGTTCTTTGACATATGCAGTCACAGGAGCCACATTTCAGGACACCGCGGCCTTTTCTATTCTTCTTGCCTTGGATGTCTTGAGTTTAAAATGTCAAATGCCGTGTGGACATGTCTGATAAACTCCTCTGTTAGCAAGGAATTCGAAAATTTAGGAATTTTTCGAGCTCTGCAGTCACTAAGAGCATCTGCTACCGATTGACTAAACGTTTGAGCCAGCAATGAGGCCTTCATGGGGTGGTTTTTCCAATTAATATGTGCCTGTCTAAGTTTGTTTGCCAAATTTAGGCCCTCTGTGTACTGGATTTCATGCAGCTCATCAATGTGTTTCCACAATATGAACTGTTATTTCATATCACAATAGCCGTTTTATCAAACGGGGTTTGCCGCAGTAGCTTCAACATGTGACAGGGTTGCAACATGGCAAAGACATGCTTTTTATTCACTGGATGCGGCAAAGAAGCATCCAGCTCCATCTTGCAGCCAAGGCTGCGCAGCAATGACGAATTTGCTGCAGCGCCATCGCAGGTCAGACTCACAATGTGTGCACCTTTTTCGGCAGCGAAGCTAGCAGCTTGCAGCACCAAATTGCGCCTCTGCTCACCACCAATGCCATCCACTTAAAAGTAGCCAATCGGCACCTTTCATCTGCCATTCATTGCAACAAGCATTAAAACAAATGCATCTTTGGCTACTGGAAAGCTGTCATCATTGACATCAATGCCCATGTCAACATATCCATGGAACCTTTTTCCATCCCACTCCACATATCTCCGAATGGCGATCTCATTCACAACTAGATTGCATAATGTGGAGTGGCCATGCTTTATCTTCATAGCCAATGCAGCCATTGCCTCTGTTGAAAAGCCAGCAGCCCCATTAACGGATTGATTACACAGTGTCTGGATGCAGCAGGCATGTGTTGACAACAGCTCGTACATCTCGGTATGCTCTGGGGAATAAAAATGCAAATTCATTGAAAATGGCCTGAGCTCTGGCGAGTAAGCGGGTGACACTGCTGCACCAGACTTAAGTGGCAGTTGACGCATGAGCAAGTCGTTTTTGTCCCACCAAGACTCTGCAACATGGCGACTCTGATTTCCTAGAATGCGGTGTCAGATAAATCTTCTATGAAATCTTGGAGAGAGCAACCTTTGCCAAGCCGGTGAGGGATTGCTGTAGTCTTGATCTTATTCTTGGCCGCAGTTTGTAATTGTAACGCCATACTTCAGGCCTGAGAAAGGCCTTTTCAGGCGTGTCTTCGGCTAGCTGTGGCTGCAAAATATCACACACAGTAACAGGTGCATGAGCAACGAACATGACACAAACCACGTACGCAGAACAAAGTACTTAATTGTGTGGATACATTTTGTGCAAGCTATGAAGAATATATACTAATGCTAAATTTGAGGTCATCACGTTGTCACGACGGTTTCTGTTTACACTTTTGTTAACTTAAAAAGTGTGAGGCATCAACTGCCATCCACACGAGTTTGCTAGTGCCACCTAATTTTGTTTTGTTTGATTATTTGAAAAATACTGCAGGGCCATCTGGGCCCAGGCAGGAAAGGTAAAAGTACAAAACAACTAACACAGAAGAGGCCAATGTAGCATAGTTCAACGCGAGAGTTTCAAAGAAGCCTTTTAGTTTGAGTGGGGAAATATAGTGAGCTCATATTCCTTCACAAAAGACCACTTTGTCTGCGTGTATCACGGCTCATCGTGACCGATCAAACAAATGAAGAGCATAGAAAATTGTGAGAAAGACAAGCCTCAGAGATCTCCATGTCCATTGTGGCTTGGAGAAACCTGCCTGAATATAAGAAAAGCAAACTTCACTTTAGGAATGGTGGGGGACATCTACCACAGTCATGAAAAAGGCATGATCAAACTGCAAACATGCATTATGGCTGTATGCAGCTGAGCATCAACTTACTGGCTCATCTTGATGCTGTGATGTTCCCGTGGATGCAGGTGCTTCACTTTAAGGTTGATCATTGTTGTGGCATCGTCCTTTGCAAGCGTCTGCAGTTGCAAGCATCTGCACCAGATATTTAAGGTCCAAGAATAACATTTGGTGTGGAATGAATTTAGACAGCCTTTGCAGAGTCATGCAAAAGCCCTCGCATGATCTGTGCATGCTTTCCCTACACACCGCATCCCCTTGTGTAGAAAACTATGTTCGATCTAAGTGCGCTTGTAAAAACACATACAACTAATTGAATTTCGGGGGAAATGGAGCTGTAGTAACTTCGCAGTGCATTTTTCACCCGCAAAAATATCATAACATAGCTGCAACACATACCTAATGTAATGTAATGTCCCCTCTGTAATGCCTCGAGAGCTTGAGGGTACTACCAATAAATGAATAAATAAGACTTTCACTTCTGTAATTTAATGTACAACTGCGTTATTTCCTCTCCACTGTCATTTACCTGTTATTTAAAATTTGCCAACCAACACCATATCTTCTGAAAAAAAATGAAGAATGGTATTTAGCCTCAACACGGAAACTGATTGAACTTTGCAATATGATGAATAACATTTGCACTCACAAGCAGAGTTACTACGTGCAGAATATTCTCTACGAAATTATTGTTCTTGTTGACTATTGCAAAACTTACCTAACGTGAAGATTAATCTTTCGTGGTTTCTTGAATTAATTAGTTTTATTGCAATTTGATTGTTTTCAGCCACAAGAATACATACAAAACTCAGTCAATAATAATTTTATAGCAGGAAATGTAATTATTCGATAATACATAGTTTCACATCGTGAGCTTTTTAGGAGTGTACGCTAGCTGACAAAAGTACTTTAAGGAGAAATAAATATTTAAAACTTTGTGGGAATTCAGACAAAGTTGGAAAAAATGACTTAACTTGTATTGCACCACTCTTTTGTCAGTTATAATTCACACGAGCACGTAGTCACTAGTTAATATTACAGTTCCATTATCATAAATAAAAGAAACGTTCATTGTGCTTACCTATGGAGGACAGACCATGGCGCCGATTTCTGTTCGATTAGGGCATCCTGGCACAAAACACTTCATCACGCAGGTGCGCCTACTGCTGACGGGAGTTCTCGGTCTGCTAAGAGGCCGAAGACTTTGAGCAGATCTCGAACAATAGTGTCGACTGCGCTACGGGCCGGCACGGCCCTAAATATGTTCGAGTCTCCGGCTCGCCAGTCCATCCTTGGGCACAAGACGGGACGCATTTTTTTCCCGTAGGACAGTCGCTTCGGACCTGTACGCTCGCTTAATCGCGTGCACATTTTGCGGGGCCGAAATGCATCATTGTTTCCCAGAAGCGTCGTCAAACGCAACGAATCGTCGTCGGAAGGGCGGCTTGTTGCCTTCACACGTTTGCAGGGCGAAACGTTTCCTCGTTTCCCTGATACCGCCCCGAAACGCAACCAGTCGTCCTTGAGTGGGCTTCCCGGTTGTCGGGCGCATTGCCGGTTAACCAACGCCTTCGTTTGCCTTGGCGCCTGTCTGCTAATTAAGCGGCGAGACTCACAGCTTCACACACTTGAATTCCACCACTAACCTCGGCGCGCGTATGCCATGCCGACTATGTGCGCATATTCCGAAACACCGCAGCAGACGAAACCGAAGCGACCGAAGCGAACCGAGTAAAATCTACCGCTAAATCTACCGCTTGCCTATCAGGTGAGGGCCTATTTCCCATCATCCTATTCCTCTAAATTTTTATGACTAGGCTTCAAGACTGTCACGTGACGCTCCCTCCTAGTTTTTTTTCCTTCCTTCATGGCGGCTTAGGTCTCTAGCTAATCGCATGAGGCGAAACCGAACGTCGGCCTTTCGAACGTGTACAAGATGGCGGCCCTGGAGGCGGAAAGTGGAGGATGGTATGGCAAGAGTGAGGTGGAAAGCGGAGTGGCGGCGGCGACCAGGTACTTGTTTCCGCGGCCAGCGCGGGAACAATACGCTCATCGCGAACCACGCGTTCCCGTTTCCCGCTTTCTTTTTGAACAATGAGCGACGCAACTGGCGGAAATGCTTCGTCTGCCGCGGCTGCTAAACGAGCTGCCCGAGCTGCGCCAGCGCCGCTGCCGAGAGCGCCCTGTCGTTTCAGAATCAAATTCTTTGCCATAATATATTGCGAATTCGAAAAATCTAAGCAGCTGCGTTTGAATTTGCATTAGGGAGTGACGTAACCGTCGGCGATCATTTTTTTTTACAACCGCAACATTGTGGGGAAGGCGCTCACAGAGGCTTAACATTCTGCAAGCAGTTGTACGATTCGAACAGGCAGTTTATTCTGAATACCTTCACGCCGTCCTTGTATTACGATGTTATTTCTACTCATTGTGAAAAGCAGCGCTAGTTAAACACGGACGGACAGAAGAAACACAAGGACGTGCGCTGACTCGCAAGTGGCACTTTATTAAAAACACATGAGCTTTTATACATGAGTAATTATGAAAACTCAGATTAAAAACGGCAAATAACGCAAACAGCATCCCCACGATGAACTGCTATCACTGATACACATGTGCAAATATGCATCACCGCCCCACAGCTTAGCACGTGGCGCCAAAGCATCCGTACTAGTGTACGAACACGACCGCGTGCAAGTCCCCATGTCGCTAAAAAATTCGGTGTCGGCGCCGAAGCTCGTTCGGCGAAAAATCACTCTGGACTACAACTACGCAGGCCCTCCGTGTGGCGCCGAGGCGATACTGAACTAATTCAATTTCTCAAAGTAAAATGCGTCAGAAAAATCGTAAAGTACAGCCTCAAACACAACCTGGAGACAAGATAGCGTCGGATTGTATTTAAATGTGCGAGAAAACGATTCTGTTACCCAGAAATTCAAACACAAACTCTTTTCCAGCGTTTCTACCATTCATAAAGCGGCGTGGCCAGCTCGGTTCCTTGCAACAACCCCATCGAGACGGCACTCGCCTCCGCGCAGCCAAGGCGCGCGGAGGCGAAGGTGGAGAAAAGAAAAGAGAAAGCTGCTGTTGCCGGAGCTCTTAAAGAGCTCTCCGGCAACCGCTCTTTACTGTCATATTTGCAGGCTATTTCTTATTCTTTCATGTTTCTCGTGTTTTGCCCTTGCTTTTAATTTCATGCTTATTTCGCCACGCTGTTACTGTCAGATTTGGAGGCTAAAACTTTCGTTGTTTTCTCGTGTTTTGCCCTTGCTTTTCAATTTCATGCTGAGTCGCCACGCTGTTACTATTATATTTGAGGGTTATTTCTTCTTCTTTCGTGTTTCTTGTGTTTTGCCCTTTGCTTTGTCTGGCACGACCAGGTCTTGGTGTCTTTCCTTTAACTCTCTCCGTCTCTCTTCTTCTTTTTTTTTGGCATGTTCACTTAACATGACAGGCGTGTCCGACAAATGTGCATGTCAAACACGCTTAACAGCGACCCATAATGGGGACCGTATCAAGCAGTTGTCCACTGCCATTAATATCAAGCACGCCTTGTGAAGAACCCCGGTACCAACAAGGAATCTCCCTGCCATTGGCTCTCTTCCTGGGATTTTTTTTATTATTTTTTGTTATTTATCTATGTATTTTTTTTGTGTGTGTGGTTTGCTCTCTCTATCTCTCCTTTTTCACTTTGTTTTGGCGCCTTCTTTCCTACCTGAAGATATAAAAAGACTGTTGCGAGAATTTCCTGTATCCCTTGAAAAAGGTCGGTCCACCGACCGAAACTGTTGGGTAAATAATAAACCTAAGATAACCGCGAAGTTGTACTTCTGATTTTCCTATATATATATATATATATATATATATGTGTGTGTGTGTGTGTGTGTGTGTGTGTGTGTGTGTGTGTGTGTGTGTGTGTGTGTGCGTGCGTGGTGTGTGTGTGTTTGGTGCGTGTGTAAACAGGCGAATTCACGAGCACACAGCATAAAATAAACGCATAAGTACAAAGAGACAACCATTACGTTAGCGCTAAAGTATAATAGTGTCGAGAGGGGTAACATAGTGCATTCGCAAAAGCGGTAACAGTCTAACGGTTTCACGAACGTTTTTTGTATAAGGTATGTCCCTTGCGCGGAAGCAATGTTCGTTTTCGTGGAACAGGAACAAACATAGAACTTCATCTGTTTTCCTATTTTCGCTGCTAAGGTATACTTACAGTCAGCTCTTTGCTTCGTGTCACGTCATCTTGGCACAGAATGCCTTGAACCATACAATGCATACGTTGGCGTGTGCTCGAAGGCCCAATTTAGGCGTTATACTTAATGAGCGGCCTGAGTCCGGTTCGGGCTACAAGCCCGCGACCGGCCCGGGCCGCTGCTCATGCCGAAGCCCGGCCCCAATCCCCCACGAAACAGCTGTACGACCCGACCTAGCCCGGGCCGCAGGCCCTTGCTTTCGGGTCGGCCCGGACCAGTGCAGGGCTCTAGGACACCAGAGAGTCACCTTTTCCTTTTCCGCAGTACTAATGTTAGAAGGAATGCGCTAGAACTTCAACCTGAAATTGTTGCTTTGTGTCTTTTCACAAGCTTTTGCGTTTTTCGGGAGACCTTGCTGTATGGTTTTGAGCTTGCCGAAGTGAAGTCTCGACACAGCCAGTGAACAGTGAACCTTTGTTGGAGCAGCTTCCAGCTTTTCCCGGTGTCTCCGGATGTGTTCAATGATTCCGGAGGCTTAATAGTTTCCATGATGGCTGAAGGCAGATCCAGGACGTCCGTAGGCGGCTTCCCAGCATTAGTGGAATTCGTGAGGAGCAGGCTTCTCCCTTTCTGGCACCATGGTGGGCCGCCGCTGACGGACGTCCTGGATCCCCTACAGGCCTTCTGCCGTCATGGAAAGCATCAAGCCTCCGGAACCATTGAACCATCCGGAGACACCGAGAAAAGCTGGAAGTTGTTCCAACAAAGGTTCACTGTTCACTGGTTGTGTCGACGCTTCACTTCGGCAAGCTCAGAACGATACACTCGCTAGGTGGCATACTGTGATCAAGTAAGACAAATTATGCATAATATTTATAAGACAAGTCCTTGTGGTTTTACTAAAGTTTGTCGTATCTGGGAGCTTAATATCTTGTTCTCACCTCAAAAAAACATCGGTTAGTGATTTGTAGATGCCATGTGAACATGAAGTTGGTATGTAATGATACCGCTCCACGACGAGAACACGTAGCAATAGTCACCAGCTCAGGATAGTATAAAAAAGTAGTATAACTAGCTGTAGACAGTCGTGGAGTACACAATTTCACTACTAGCGCCATCTGCCGAGTATGGGCTAACCTACACGTGCCCACTGGGTACTGCGGATGTTCTCTCACACCCATGCTTTCGCCGCGCGCGTTGAATTTGCGTCTGTTTAACGACATGTTATTTTTGATTTCATACAAGTTTCCTGCATCTGGGATCTGGCTATCTTGTCAACACTTCGCCATAAAAAGAAACGGTCAACCAAGTGTCGACGCTAAAGACACATGGTCGACTTAAGTGCGTGTGAATTACGATACGAATAAGATCGGAAATCATTGAATACTGGACATGAAAAGAGACAGCAGAGAGAGAGAGATATATATATATATATATATATATAGTAGTAACTGGATTTTTGAATGGGCCAAGCGTATTTAGGAAAATCAGAAGCACAACTTCGAGGTATCTAGGGTTTATTTTTCCCAACAGTTTCGGTCGGTGGACCGACCTTTTTCAATATATATAATATATATATATATATATATATATATATATTCTACATTTATTGATTGAGTGATTTCAACCAGCATGTACGTTAGGGACAGGAAGAGTAAAGCAGAATACAGGCCGCTGGCCAAATGACTTAATAATCTCTGTTTTATGAATATGTATTTGAAATACTTCTAAGTGAGTTAGTGTCAGTGGAATAAAACTGCTGTGATCCACATGCGACGGTTCCCGCGGGTTATACTTTGATGATGATCTTTGTTGTCACTCTTCTTGCTTATTATTATTTTATAAATTATGAATTTGTCCTTTGTTTACTGTCGAATATGAAATAGCCAACCTATTATGACCTTGCCACAGCAACTGATGCAAAGAGAATATCACTGAAGTTGGAACTGCAGTCAATTCCAAACGAGCTTAGCGTAAAGCCGTTAATTAGTGTTGTGTGCATTTCTATTGCACGACTTATTACTGTGTCCGCGGTGAGATCGTTGGGAATGTGGGCATGTGTATCAGGGGTATGTCGCAAGAATTGCAGAGTAAATTGTTTTTCTGCCACTTTTGCTAAATATACATGTTTCCTTTGTAAAGCAAGCAACGATTTGTTAGTCATGCCCACGACAAGTTAAGCACTCATTACAATATGTCCCTGTTAGAGGTAAAATAATTAAATCTCTTTTTGCAGTTGGCAATGCTAGGTTTTCATCTCTCGCGGCCACTTTCTTAATATTTTGCTGTCGGTGTCCACGAGAGCTCTCGTGAAGCGCATCGACTCATGTGTGTTCCTGTTGTGATGCCTATGATGTCACCTCCTTTTTTAAAAACAGTACCTGAGGATGCGCTTCGACAACAAGGTCGGAATCACGGCGTGTTTTGTCTACTTCTTCCTCAGCGTAAGCAGTTTGGACTGTTCATTGTACATTCGCTGCTCATAGATGCTTAAGGATTTCCATTAGAATGTATGCGGCGTTTGCGGCGACACCAGTGAGCGTGCTCTTATGTCAACAATCACTGTCTTTCTTGATACAGCGATGTCGAACAAGCATTCTTCAGAATGTTGCAAAGACTCCACACACTATAATGCTTGCCGACGTTTTGCAATGTAGATTGATTCTCTTATAAAAGTCAAACGCACAATTAAACATGGTATGTGCTCTACATGCAGCAACTATCACGTGAATTGCTCCATGCTATCCTTCCGGTCGTAAACCTTCGGTCACAATTTGTTTACCCCCCTCCCCCCCCCCCCAGTCATTTCCCTGTCATTCGAAATTGTACGCGGAACAGCGGGCTTCCTGGGCGTGGACATTATGTCAGACCATCTAATAAGCAAGCTCAATGATTATCAACTCGATTATCACGTAGAGATTTTGCCGCACCATTCGCTTCAGATGTGCCTCAGTAGCTTTGCGAGCGTTCTGATTTCTTGATCGAGGGAAACTAGTAATATAACCGTGGTGGACTAAATTTTCTTTTCATCCCCCATGCTTATGGTGAGTCTGATGACACTACGTCGAAGAAAGTGTCCTACATTGCTGAAAACAGTATGTTCATTTACTTTATTACGGCATTTTGACCTAGATAGTGGTGTCATTGGGTGCATGTATTTTCTGTGTAATCAAACAAAAAATGTCGCAGTTCTGTCTCAAAGGCGAAGCATCGATTGCGATGGCAAATTAGTGGATAGCTATACGAAGTAAGGATAGTATATTTATCGGCCTGATAAAGTTGCAACATAGGCATACTAACTAAATTAACAAGTGTGGTATCACGCGCGCACAAGCACACATGAACGCATCTCAAACGATGAACCGCGGATACTCGCTGTCGAGACACTGGGGCGAGGAAGCGCGGCAGCAGAACGCGAGCGCATTGACCTTCGGCTGCCGCTCACAACAACTGCGAACTAAGCTGCGAAAACACAGCACTAGGCGGACTTTGCCGCCGCCGCAGATGGCTTTCAAGATACAGCAGCCGCGGGTAGCACGCGGCGCGCGACGCCCCCATATACCCTGCCTCCGAAGCCTTGCTTCTTGGGCGGGCGCGCCTCGCCGCTCGGGCACGCCAAAGGAAAACGCTCCCCCTCCCTTTCTACCCTCCCTCCGGAGCGTTGTACGCGAGACGTAGCGCTTCCTTCCTATTAGACAGTTTTTAGTTAGCGTGGTTACCGGAATAGCGGGATCGAATGCGCATGCGCAGAACGCTAAACGAGTCATACCGTTTACCGTGCGCACGCTATTTCTCAGAGTTAACGTTACCGTGTTAGCGCGTTTACGTAGTGTACGTAAAAATGGCGGCGGTCCCGGGCGCCCGCTTCGACCTCAATTGGAGTTGCTGTTGAATATTCACTTCGCTGGTAGGAAATGACTGCGTAAATGGCTTTCGCTTACCTTCAGGCAGGATCGACAATATGTTTTTATGGATAATTTAGCGGAGTTTTCGAGATCGCTTCTTGTTTCGAACGCGCCCAAACCTAACGAAAGAAATTTCTCCGAGATGTGAGCGCCATCTGTCAATAAAGTCGGAGATAGGCGCGACGACGGCATATGGCCTCTGAGATGGGAGGATTTCGGAGGCTATGTAGGCATCTTGTACTGCTTGTCTGCTTCGCTGCAGATCGGCGACATGGCATAAAATACAACGCGCTCCTGCTTCCATTGCGCTGCCTCTCGAACTTTCAGACGCACACACATACTTAGGTCCCTAGTATGGAAATTCAAAGCGTAATGGAATAGCGTCCCGCACGTAAACTACGCTATCACGCTATACTAAAACTCTCTTTCTCTGCAAAGTTCGTTTGCAGAACGGTAACGCTATTTCCCGTAACCCCGCTATTACGCTAACGCTAACTAAAACTGTGTCTTTTATCGCCCTTGGACGGAACCTCACGCGACGACGGTGGACGTCGACGGCAGAAATGCGCTTGGCAGTGTCCATATAATTGCTATCACAATAAAGTATCGAATGATCTGTCTGGTTGAGGTTGATTCATAGGTCATTAAGGGCACGAATGCCTGCTATATAGGTCAAGCCTGATCATCACGATTTCTTAATAAATGGACCAGCAACGTTCTTATTATTGCTACGCATCAGGTGCTTCATACAGAGCACTAAAAACTCTCTGAGAGCAGCCTGGTAAGCTCCTAAAACAAAGTCGAGCGTACCACCGCCAGTGGGAATCTACACGCGCTCTATTGCACTTTCAACAAGTATTCCTTCTAACACATTCTGTATAGGTCCAATGATAAAACTGAGTTGCAGGCTACCAGTGTTTGCCTCATTCCCCTTCTTTCATTCCGTCCTCTCTCTCCCTGTCATCTTTGTGTACCCCTTTCCCCATTTCCCCGGTTAGGGTAGCCACCGGACGTTTATTCTGGTTAAATCCATGCCTTCTGCCTTTCTCTTTCCTCCTCCGCCACTGCAGGAAGAACCTTTCCCGCGATCCCCTTTACGCTGTCTTGAGCAAAGCCGATTCTAACTTGCGCCTGCAAATTTCCTAACTTTATCACCACAGCTAGTTTTCTGCCGTCCTCGACTGCACGTCCTTCTCTTGGATCCATTCTGTAACTCTAATGACCACCGCTTATCCATCCTACGCATCACATGGCCTGCCCAGCTCCATTTGTTTCCTCTAATTTCAACTAGAATATCGGCTATCCCCATCTGCCCCTGATCCACACCGCTTTCTTCCTGCCTCTTAACATTAGGCCTAACATTTTTCGCTCCATCGCTCTTGTGTGCGGTACTTACGCTGATCTGGATGTATACGTGGTGAACTGATAAATAAAGCGGTGGCGGGAACAACATCGATAATAAATCTTTCTAAAGATTTTCTCAAAGCCAACAAAATACTTGACATTAACTTCAATTCTCTTCTGCCATCGTAATGGAGAGGCTGCGCTTACGGGTGTATGGGACATTGCTTAAGGGGGTATGGAGCCATTGCTTAGGGAGGTATGAGCCATGTTTTCTTACGTGACGGACAGATTTAACTTTGAAGCAATTTCATTTTGAAGAATCGCAAGCGGCAATGGCGGGCAGATCCACCGAACGAACTCGACCCATCGAACGCAAGCATTTATTGTTCAAACACAACTTGTCCCTCATCAGTGTGATCCGCTCCAAGAACAGCGGCACACGCCTTGTAAATTTTAATGCACATTAGAGTTAGAGTTTGCGGTAGGTGTAAGGAACTCTTTCATCAAGGGAAAACTGCCAGCGTTAAGCACTGTGAACGGGTACGTATATACCCTCCATTTTGTGTGGGATAAGCTTCGCTTACCATCTACTTCACCGGAATGGAAGGGCCGAGACGAATTCTTTTCTTAAATATCAGTAAATTTTCAAGCCAAGGTTAGTAAATGTAAGCATGAGTAGAGCCTTCTGTATTTTAGCTATATCGGCAAGGACATCATATTAGTACGTCGTCCTGAAGGGAACTTCGCGTTAGACGACTCTTGCACAGAGAGGACATTATAATATGATCGTACGGTCGTCCTGAAGGGACTTCGCGTTAAACGACTCTTGCACAGGAGAGTTCATAGAGCACTTGAGAGTACTTCGGCCGCTCTCGCTGATTATCGCCTCTTGAAGGCGCTAAAATGACGCCTGAAGGACGCTCCCGCGATATACTAAAATACGGGAGGCTTAAATCAGCGCTACCGTATTCCATAATGGTAATGTTTATTGTCGCATCGTATCTGGTTGGTCATTGCTTCAATCCTACACTGTTATAGATGCCGTAAATGCTCACAATGGCGTGAAGGAGTGTAACGCACAAAAAAATGCGTATTAAGAGGTTGTTTTTGTTAAATTACAAGTATTTTTACCTTTGTTGTTACTTCAGGGCCACCTATTACAAGTGCAATATCGTGTAAATTGTTCGTCTTCATTACAGCAAATTCTAGGAGCAGTGGAATCTACAGCGCGGCTATTGCTATTTCAACAGTAAGTATTCGTTTTAACACATTCTGGTATAGGTCAAATGATAAAGCAGAGTGGCAGGCTACAAGCGTTTTGCCTCATTTTTACACATTCTTTGTATGCGCGGGTTGTGTGGTAAGCACGTTCCTCATTAACCTTGTACGTGAATTATTTTTTAAAGGGCGCTAAGTTGCAGATAAGATGTATGATGTATGTTAGATGTTCGATAACATGTAAGATGTGTTGCAGATAATGTATACATCTTATCTGCAACATCACACACCGGACACAGGAGATGCAGTTTTTGTCATCTCCCACACATGATGACCGAGAAATTCACTTCAAAATATGCGCTCATTTCCAGATCCAAGACCACTTGCCTGCCTGCCATGAAAACCAATCTTTCTGCCACCGGATTTTGCTGTTACTCCAATTCCTTTTCCTCTTCTTTTTTTAATGCGAAGCATTTCTCTGCGAACAGTTGCTATTTTGACAGTATCTATCAATCTATCTATCGATCGATCTATTTATATCTAGCCGCCTACGTCTTGGTGCTCTCATGGTCGTTTTGTTAATTCGTTGGTACCAAAATTGGCATAATATGACAAGAGTGTAGACGAATATAAATGATAGGTTATGACAGGAATATCATGATATGTGTGTCATGTAGTTTATGAAAAAGCCGCCTACGTTTTGTGTGCTCTCATGGTCGTTTCGTCAAATTGGTGTGTACCAAAATCGGCACAGTATATGACAAGAGTGTATGACGAACATAAATAATACGTCACGAGATGAATATCACAACATGTGTCATGTAGGTGAAGCAGCCGCCTTCGTCTTGGTGCTCTGAAGGTCGTTTTGTTAACTTGGTATGTAACTGGAATGGGTTTGGACGTGGTACTAAGAGAAAGAAACGCTAAAGCGTGATTGCAGAAGTCATAGTCTGAGCACGACTCAGCAAAAATGACAATTACTCAGTGAAAATGCTTAACAGTCAAAAACCACTGAAATGGTTCGGACATGTGTACTAAGTGAAGGAAACACTAAAGGATGATGGTAGAAGTCATCCATGATCATGACTCATCGAAAGTGACATGACTCATGGAAAAAATAATTAACACTCAAAACCACTGGAATGGTTCGGACGTGGGCCCAAAGTGAAGGAACGCTAAAGGATATAGAACTCATAGTGACGAGCATAACTAAGCAAAATAACGACTCAGTGAAAAAATTAACACTGAAAAACCACTCAAATGCGTTCGGACATGAGTACTAAGTGAAGGAACACTGATGATGGTGTAAGTCCGTCATGAGCATGACTCAGCAAAATGACCGTGACTCCGCGTAAAATTACTAACACTCAAAACCACTGAATGAGTTTTGGACATGGGTATTAAGCAAAGGAAATACTAAAGATGGTGGTAGAAGTCATAGTAATGAGCATGACTCAGCGAAAGTGACAATGACTCAGCGAAAAAGTCAAAGGCCTGCGCAGCACAGTCACAGCGTAACTGCTGGATGATGAGATGAATAAACATTTATTAGGCCCAAAATATTTTGGTGGTGCCCACAGGTACCAGACGGGGTGGTTCCCGAGTTACGGGACCCATATGTTCCCAGCATCTCCTGGCCCCTGTCCGTCAGTGCGAGCTGAATCGGTAGGGCGGGGCTGGATAACAAGGTCTCCCATCGCTCAATGGGTTGGGATTGGGGGTTTCGCGGGAAGGGGAGGAGTGGCTCAAGAGTAGCTCAAATTTGGGTACCACGTACAACAGGGTCTTCGCGGCAGTCTGTTCGCCACGTTTTGACGAGAACTATCTGAACGTCCACCCGCGTCGACGGCGAGCTGCGCTTGTAATGTCTCTGCACAGCAGTCTGCTGAGCCCGATCAAGCCTTAGAACTGCAACTTACATGCCGGGCGCGCCGCCTTTGCAGGTACCTTAACTAGATGGCGCCACCATACTAGCGGGGGCTCCGCAGCTCGGGAGCACGTCGATTGAGCGCCTCGTCTGAATCGCATATCGTCGTCTGCGCCAAATCTCGTCACCAGATTTCGAAAATCTGGTGAAAATGTGGAGCTTTTGGTGGCCAGGCTAGCAAACTTCTAAACCAGACAACATCTGGTGAAATCTGGGGAAAACCACTCTACCGAAATACTGCCCACCGTCGCTGCTAATCCAACGTTTACCACTAGGGAGCGCCTATGGCCACCCGATAGTAAGGCTGATAAGCTACCGCTACGGCATAGTTAGAGTGCACAGTCGACCAAAGCTTCTATTTCCAACGCATCTCGAGTTATAAGGAGCTTCACTAGACGGCGCCAGCTGTTCTAGTGAATGAATGAAGTTAACACCCGCGAGCAACGCTGGGCCGCCGGCAACATGTCAAGTGGCCAGCCAGCCCACGTGCAGTTTTGGCAGTCCACAGTGTTCGAGTGCAGTTGCTCCCGCTCATTTCGCGCTTTTTTAGCCTCCATGAATTCGGTGGCCTGAGATCCACCCGGAACTTCGCAAGCAAAACGCATCGCGATTTGGTAAGCTCGTCGGTAATTATTTACTTGTTGTGACGGTAATTATTTACTTGTAAACGGCTATTGGAATCAGCCCATAACAGCTTACGCTGTAAAATAATTAACACTCAGAAACCACTGAAATGAGTTCGGACATAAATCATAGGTCATGACATGCGCGTCATGTAGGTCATGAAACAGCCGCCTACGTTTAATTTTGATGCTCTCATAGTCGTCGGTAACTTGGTCACTCCCCGCACTCTGCTTCGCATAACATCGATTCCCACAGGACGTGGGATCTGCCGCCCTTTTTTTTCTATTTAAAATAAGAGTCCTCTTCCCTGGTTTTGACTGGTTTCTGAATATTTCCCACCAGAGTAATCACGTTGGAGTGGGGTGCCCCACGTGTCGCCCCAGTGTGACGTTGGTATCAATTTTGGCCACAAGGTGTTGCAATCCGACACTGAAAACCGTGGTCTAATCCGTGCGCCCTCTCACTCGAGGATTCGCGCCACCTTACTAGTGCTCACCATCTTGCCCGTACAACAGCGTTTGTATCTTTGAAGTTGGTGACCAGATGTCAATGATCATAAGGAATGTCCCTGTCCGAAATACTAATATTTCGAAGTTCAAGAGATCATGGCTCATTGCCATTACAGCTCATGATGTGACCATGGATTTCATACACAGCGCACGCTTAAAGTGACCCATCGGGGCCGGTGAAAGAGCTGCAGCAAGCGATAAGCGTGCAAGCCGTCAAAATAGGAAATAGTGCGTACAATTGTAGTGCGCCTTTCGCTTGTTTACTACGCATCACTGTGGCATTTCATTACCATCGTTAGCTAATATTCCAACGTTGCCTAAGCGTCCTTCAAATATGAAGGTTTCCGCATTCATTCTCATCACCTGACGCTGGCATGTGCATCGAAGCCTCCGTGTGCATATGTGATATATTATAGAGGAGATCAAGCAATCAGTCAATCAATCAATTAATCTTTATATTCACAGCAGACAGCAGAGGGATACTGGAGAAAAAGCCGTAGCTTGACGAGCTCCTGAACCCTACCAATTTGAGATAAATAAACAAATGCGCATAGAAATGATGCGGGGAAAAAAAGCTTCTAAAAGCACACACACGATGCGGCATTTCTACCATGCACTCTTCATATTTGTTACATCTTATCTGCGAGTCCAGCATTTCTTTTCCGCGTTACTCCGCATATTATTACACGGACGCTTGCTTTCCTCTCTGGACGACAAAGACAACGGTCAGTTGTCGACTCCTTCCTACAGGCAACTAGGCAGAACGCCGTCATATATAAAGCTGACTCGTCTTTCTATACTTCCGGCCAAGGTCCTCCGGTCGTAGTATGACACTAATGAGAGCCCCATTTCGCAGTTGGCAAGCCATTTGGTTGCGTTGCGAAGCTCATGAGGGATTTTATGTTAATAGCGCTAGCTTGACAAGTTGCATTCTTTAATATACCGATCGGGCTGTATAAGCTCCATTTTAGTTATCCTCACTCAATATAGTAAACGATATTGGGAGTGACGTTGTTGTGTCCTTTTCCTTTTAATTTTTTGCAATGACTGCTGCGCCTTTAGTCCTGCTAAATACGTAAGAGAATAATAGTAACTTGTGACTCATGCAGCCGCAAATGGCTGTCTGCACGCGTCTAATAATAATTAAAACAAGACTGCTACAAAATTTGATCGCTCTTGGATGGCATTCAACCTATTCTTTTCGCCGCCACTGTCAACTTCTTTCGTAATTTTTCTGTGGCCGAAATAACGGGATTGGCTATTCTTTCTTTATTAACTCCAATGACTAACCAGCACTGTGTTAGAGTATGCAAGTGCTGCAGTTTGGGCACGTTGGTAATCCTTAAGGAAGAATGAAGAAAGGCGACACGAGAACGACAAAAAAAAGGCACAAGGGTTGGAAACAGCACATTTTTCTATTTGTATGCTCACCTTTTGTTTCTCCGTGTCAAGTTCATGCTTGTTTACCTTTACTTCAGATTATGTAGACGAAGCAAGTCGTATTGTGGTGCTATAATCCTTGGGCACATGCTTTTATATATTGAATTTTGTTACGTTTCATGAAAAGACGTGGTGCTTCCTATGTCCAAAACATGAGCTGAAGGCTTCTTGAAATATAGGAGCTGGGCGCCTAATTAATCTTAACCATTTACGGTAATCCGTAAATCTGTCACAGCGCATATAATTCTTTTGGGCTAGCAATACCATAAATGAAGCAATAAATGAATAAATAATTCACTCAATCAATAAACTCGGCCGAAAGAGTTCTAACACGCACACTTTTCTATTGTTTTTCAGTGTATCCAATATCACTTTTTACACGAACATGATCATCGGGCTGGCAGGAACTGTTTATACAGCTTGGTAAGTGTGACATTCGACACTTGCAATGATGGTTAGGTAATCAACGAAAAAAAAATAGCGAAGCGCTATAATAATCACTTATGAAAGTCCTTCCTTCCGAGCTACTCAGAATAATTGACTGATGCAGAATGACTCCATTTGGTGTTATGAAAGAAAGGTGGCTTTTATGACATTACAGTATGAGTTGTTTGTCTCATTTATAACCCCATGCTTCGTTTTCTAAGGAACGCTATTGGAAACTTGAATTGGTTGCTTCGCACCTTAAGTTTCGGACAGAAACACGATAATTTCACTGTAGTATTCTGACAACCTTGTGAAGTCACTTAAGGACGCTGAAAAACGGAGCCGGATTATAACCTCGCGGCTCACAGCGAATAGAGTTGTTTGGTGCACCAATTTTCCGCAAACGCGAAAAGTTAAGCCGAACGAACACATGACAACAGCGTGCACACGCGTACGCTGGATAAGCGCTGGCGTATTGTGCGTGCACTGTGCTCGGCGATTCAAACGCTATATTGGGATCGAACTGCGGCGGGCGCTCTTTGCGCCACTGGAGGGCACTGGGGTGCTATAACGTAAATATATTCCAAAGTTCTCTATTCTATTTCTGCAATCAGCGCACCCCGATTGTTGAAAAATGTTGTTTGGGACACCCCCACTTCGCTTGTCTGTGGCAGAACGTCAGGAAAACCACGAGAGCTCCTCATCTGATATGACGTGTACACACACATTATGCACGATTATATCGAACAAAAAGAAATTATTATTTACGATTCTATGCCTTTTTATCGCCATCCTTCCGCAATTGGTCAAACGTTTTGGGGCTGCGCTCATTTCTCCTGTCTCTCACGCGACGTCACCAAACCGCGAAAACTCACCGCATCAAAGTGACCTGTACGCATTACAGATGTGTTAATATGCCGAACAGAAGTGTTTTTTAGATGCGAGAGCATCTTATTCTCGGGGCAGTGTCCATTCTGCGGAGTCCGCACCCATACTGCGCATGTGCAACTCTCCCTCATTCTCCTCTCCTACGCAGGTGTGCGCTCTCCTCCTCCCCTCTCCCCCTCTCCGCCACAGGTGCGGCGCAGCAAATGATTACATATAACTCTCTCTCTCACTCTCTCCCTCTCTCTCTAAGGGTACGCCGGTAGGCGGCGCAAGTGTCGCGGCGCAGTACTGGCGGAAAAAAAGCAGGGAAAAGATGGATACGACCTGATACCTTAAAATCATAGGCAGCGGTAGAAGATAAATTTTTGAAAAAGAAAGATAATGAGAGGTATACAAAAATGCTAGATAAAGAACATGTGTAGTATACCTGATTAAATCAAGCAGGCTAGGTGACTATTTGTCGCCACCCCGTTTCAAAGGGGATGCCAATAAATCATCATCATCATCAGTATAAAGCGCGCGTTCGCTGTGCTTCCGTCACCAATTCCTAGCGCACCGTCGCTAGGAATCACGCACGATCTCTAAAAAAAGACTCAACAACCTCGTACAAACATCTCCTCTCTTCTCAATACATTCTCTCACTCTAACTTCCATTGCGTTGTGTTGCCAAGTGAAACGAAACGGAAACTCGATGCGCACTCCCCGCGATTCTTTCGCATCCACCATGGTTGCCCGTAGGGTGAGATGATGTGATTTTTTTCGAATAGCCGACGCCTGCCACGTTCCGAATTGGATAGAAGATGGCTGTCCGCCGATCGCTATGGAACTCACTACCCGGAGCTGCTGAAAAGAACTGATTTATTTGCGTATTTGCGTCTCGCATCTCTATGACGTCGTCGAGCCCTTCCCGCACGTACACGAAATCCCTCTGCAAAATTTTTCTGCGCTGGGGATCCGATTTAGCTGCGTTGTTACGCTTCCGTTGATCGTCGCCGTGATTTTCTACCAGGCACCGAAAGCGGAGCAAGAAGAAGCCGGCCAATCGCAGACGCCGGCGCCACCCTCAATTCACCAGGTTATCTACTTTCACAGCACTAGCCCGGCCCAACTTAACCATCTCCGCTTCTGCGTGCTCCTCGCCTCTGGTTACTGAATTGGATAGGAAAAATTGGCTGTGGTTTAGCTCTGGTTAAACCTAGTCGCGTAGCGATAGCTAGAGACCCCCGGCTGCACTTTGGCTTCGCTTGTAGTTAGAGATGTTCTTATTAAACTTAGTGGTTTCCCACTAGACTAAGAAAGCAGGGACGTTGTGGTCAACCAGTGGGTAAAACTGCGGCCTCAACTATGCCTGCGGCGACGCGAGCTCCCCCATTCTATACTCCGGTTATCACAGCTGCGGAGCGCGGGTTGTGACCCGAGGGTTGTGACTCCAGCGCTCAACGGCTGGAGCGGTGGCCGTGCGGCGACCTCGACGAGGGCAGTAGCCGGAGAATCGAGTCCCGTGGGGTGATGTCACAGAGGGCGTGGCGAGCGCGCCAGCTGGGGCGGTTGCCAGGCAATGGCGGACGCGCGCCTGTAGGAGCGGTGGCCGCGCGGCCATCGCGACGAGCCAAGTTGCTGGAGAATCCAGGCCCGTGGTGTGACGTCACAAGAGGGCGCGGTGAGCGCCCAATAACTGGGCGCCTCGATGCCAGCGCCGCCGTTCAGGTTAGAGACAACCCCGCTGGCGCCGCCATATTGAATCACACGAGCTGAGACTCAGCTACGCTTACGTTCATAAATAGTGTTACTCGCGGCGCACTTCCAAGTGCTTTGCCTTGATGAGGATGTTTTTTCGGTATCGCATCTGTACATCTTTATAACCAATAGCCGTTAACTTGTCGAAGGTCGAAGACGTAAATGTATGGCGCCGGGAACATGCCCCAAGTTGCCTAATTCAATCACATTTAATATGCCGTGTGTATGTTTGAATATGCGCTATTTTTTTGCGCTTCGATGCTTGGTATATAAGGTTTGCGACCGCCCATGTGTGGAAGTTTTTCTTTTTCGCTGTTGTATTTTGGTTTACACGTCACGCCTTCTTTACCGTAGCCAGCCACTCGCACACGGCGGTTAGCTTCCCTTGCGTTGCGCGTGCTCTTCGCGTTCGTTGCATTTATTTGACGATATCTACGCGCAATTTTGCTTTTTTTTTGCCCACAAAACTGTGTGCTGACAGGATTAAGCTGGTGTAAAAATAACTGCGATGTGAAAATAAGGTCTAGTTAGTGCTGTAGAGAAAAATGTAACGTAACTTGTCTGTTTCAATCTTGCGTAGTACACACAAGAAACCAAACGATGCACAAAATAAATTTACTTAGTAATGTCTACTACAGTCAGTCATGAAAGAGATATGTACATGAAAAATTATATGTACTGTGTGGCTCTTGAAGGTTATGTTGAAAGACGAGATAAAAAAATTAGCAAGGTAGGCTCGACACACAAAGTTCGGGATAGGAAGAGTTTTTTAATTTATTCATTACATGGGGGGGGGGTTTCAAGTGAGTACATCAACCTTATTTTACATAATATAAATCGAAAACAAGAATACAAACAAGAAAACGCAACCGCGGGTAATATTAATCAAGATATCCAGCCAGAATACATCAGCTACCATCGAATATGTCGCATCAGCCACATACATCGATGGCGAGTACAGAACATTTTATAAATAACCAATATAACACTGATAACTACATTGAAAAATAAACAACACTGCATACATATCGCGTACAAAAACCGTAATGAAACTAAGACAGTCAAATACAGATTAGCAATGTTTTTCACTTCGAAAATATAGTCCATGATGATGTAGGGCTGTTGACTTTAACAGACGGCGCCCATCCTGTCGATTTCCTCGTACTGGTCCTCTTCAAAGTGTTCTAAGTACAAGTAAAACAACAAAGTGGTTATTGATATGAAAAGTTGCCTTGTAAATACAGAACCCATTACAGTGCTTAAAAATAAATTTTCGCAGAAGTAATGCTGTATTTCCTCGCTTCACACGTTTCGAAGAAATGCACAGGCTACAACAGACACCATGCCAGAAAGCGCCGAAACAATTTGGTCCCATGATGCCCCTTAACTCTACTACACCTGGGCATACCGTGCACAGGCATTTAAATGCCGTCACAGTACTCACTACGATCGGGAATGAGCACGAATGACCGTCGGCTTACGAGCACCACGCTAAATATATATTCGGCTAAAAAATCGGCTATAACGTAACAACCTGAGATCCGCAGATATCTGCTGAGAAATCAGAGAAAATCACAATGCTTCGCTTGCCACGTACACAACAGCCGCTCTCCCCAGAAGAAGCACTGCGTTCTCAAATAACCAGTAGCGAAAAGAGAAACTGAGGGGAACAAAAGAAACAAGAGACCCACGATGTGTGCTTCCCGTAAAAAAGTAAAATAGGTGGTTTACATGACGATTTGTAGCTAATGTAAGACTATTTCGCGGCGAGGCATTTTCGTCAGTCCTTAAAGTAAGCGTACTAAAACGTCAAAAGCCTATGCGACGCGCGCTCGCAAACCATAGGCTACTCAGAAAGCATCGGTGCAGTGCTTAGTTCGTGAGCGAACGTAGGTACGTGAGCGAGGATCAGATAATACTTTCTTATATAGATGAAAAACACGGTGCTATAGTCTAAACTTTCTTGACACTTACCCCACAAATGTAGGAGCTATCCGTTGCCTTCCAGTGATACCGCTTTACTTGGGCTTCCCATCTCTTCCTTCGCTCTGGGTCCCGGGGGAAGCGTAAAAACGAAGCCCTTTAGGCGTCGATCCGGTGCACTTGGGAACACAACAGCCCGTCATGTCGACTCGATGCACTTGACAAGCTTGTCATTCATGCGGCTGAACACTGTCCAGCAAGTAGAAGCGTCAGCGAAGCATCCGCGCGCACTCTGTCACGAACTATAGGCACCGGCACCAAGCAATCGCAACCGCTCGCTGTGATTCAAGATGGCGTCGCAGCGAGAAAGCGGCGGCGCGGGGGCGGTCAAGTATGGCACCACCCTGAACGGCGGCGCTGGCATCGAGGCATCCTACGAATGGCAGAAGCGGTGGCCGCGCGGTGACCGCGACGAGCCGAATTGCTGGAGAATCGAGGCCGTGGTGTGATATTACAGTGCAGCCACGGCTCAAAGTGCGGCGACGGTGAAGAGGCGAAAACCTGGCGTAATATAGTTCTCGCTACAAAAATCTGTCTAGTAAGGCAATGCTATTCGCTTTGAAAGCAAACAAAAGTGACCACCTCAGAATGAGGAGAGCGTTTTATTGGCCTGCTCAAAGAACGCTGTGACTCACCGCCCCACGCTTGCGTTGGCGGTTACGTAAATTTGACGACAGGAGATTAGAATAGTTTTACCTTATAGGGCCCCTCGTTGCTCGTGCGTGCTACAGTTCGCCAAGGTACGCCATCCCGGGCTCCAAAGTTATGCTGGAAAGCCACTCCCCGTACGCGTAGCAGCCGCGCTTGTGAAACAGTGCCAGCAGCGGTTTTAAAGCGAAGCTCTCTTTGCGAACCCAGCTGCGCCTCTCTTGCTGACTGTGCCTGCCGCTGTACTTATCGCACGTTGTCGCTGATTGTTCGGCTGCTAAAGCCCCTCAATATTCCAAAAGTAGCGCTATTCTTAGATGTTGCCGCCACCGCGCTCGCCCCTGCGTTTCCTTCTCGCCGCCTCCTGTCACCCCAGCCTCCTCCGCTCCTCCATTGGCCATTCCGTGTCACGTCGAAGAACGCGTTGCGCTTTTGTATATTTTTTTCCAGAGTGCTCCTATCGCCATGTACGACCCACTGAAATCAAAGTGCTCTACGCGCGATCGCTGGTTTCCGCGGATTCCTCTGGTAGCGTGTTAGTGGTCGTCTGCTACGGAGGGTCGACATAGGCGGCGCCATTGTCGAGGTCGCGCCATAGAGTAACATACGGATTACTTGTATGTTACTCTATGGTCGCGCTAACCGCGCCAAGCGCTACCGTGAAACGGAGGAGGAGGGAAGTGGTTGGCGCTACTCTTAGATGTTGAGGAGGTTTTATCGACTGCGGGAGTGCGGCATCATCTAGGAGCAATGGCTCACACTACTTCGCCCGAAGCTATGGAAAGTTGGAGGGGAAGCCGGTCAGTGCATGCAGGTCGCTGACCGCTGGGGGAGAGGACGCGGAGATCATGGGAGAGCCGCAATGATACGGGAAGCGTATTTACAATTGCTAGTAGGTACAGCGTTTGACCGCTGGCGCCACGCTGCGCCGCTCGCGCGTACCATGTTTGTAGCCGCCGCCGTCGGAACGGAGGAGGCGTTGACGGAGAAAACGCTGGGCTGGTGGTGACTAGCCTGCTGTTGGGATCGGTGGTATTATAAACGCATCACTGTATTGATGATCCAAATATAATCTCACTATCAGGGAGGGAGCAGTCTACCTGACTTGAGCAGTATTTTTTTATTTGGGGTGTTGCTACGCTGCGCTCCGCAACACCCCAACGACCGCCGCTTCGCGTCGGCGCCCGGCACCACGGCTGCCGCCGTGGCGCCGGGGTTCAAGCGACCGCGCTGGCAAACAGTGAGAGAAAAAAAAGGGAAAAGCATGATATTTTAAAAAATGTAGCCAGAGCGGGTTTCGAACCCGCGTACGCAAGATTCGAAGCGAGCGCCGTAACCACTCAGCCATACAGGCACGCTTCCATTGGTTGCATTCGTGGCAAACCATATCATTGCGTTCGAGCGCCCTCGGTGAACGGAACCACCTAGAAACACGGTACGTGCGAGCGGCGCAGCGTGGCGCCAGCGGTCAAAACGCTGTACCTACTAGCAAATGTAGTGTTGCATACGGGGAAAGAGGGCCCCGGAGGATTTCATCTCACGTTGATCATGAGTTGCGCCCGTCTGCAGCCGCTGTGAACAGTTGTTTTTTCATTCATTTTCATTTCCGTTAATTTATCATTTCTTTAATTCAATTAGTAAGTACAAGTAATTCCCCCTTGTCGTCCTTGGTATCAGTGTTTGTTGGCTTCTTATGACATTTATGTATATATATATATATATATATATATATATATAATATTACTAAGTGAGTTTAGTTTATTCAGGTGTTGTTTAGCTTCTTTCGTCTATATTAGTAATTCGAGCGTGTGACAAGATGCTCTGAGACATGTGCTTGTTTTTTAGACGAGGCCTTGTTACCCTGCCAATGCATTCAGTTCCGAGCATGCGTATTCGTAGCCCTCTTTCGCCATTTGTGCTTTGTTTTCACGCATTAGCAGTTAGATAAAAAAATAATTTTCTATCTCGGTTGTAATTGTTATTTTGAGGCGTTCGTACAATTCTGATTAATGTGCGAACTTTCTTACTGGATGGAAAATTTTTCACCCTACCTTTCTCCTATCTTCTGCAAGGGTGGATTTCGTGCTGTCGTTTGGGCGGACGTCATTCAAGCGTCGGTGATGTTCTTTTCGCCCCTGCTCATCATCGGGAAGGTTGCCTACGACTCCCGGCGCGTGCATCCACCACTGAGGCCTCTGAGCGATTTTAAACGTTACAGAATACGCGTTTCGGTGAGAATTATTTACGTATTTAATAATACTGTCAGCCTTTTCACAGACATTTACAAGCGCTCGATGCAGTTACGGTGGATCGATCGTAACATGAACTTGAGTACAAGCAGACAAGGTACCGAGAGATCGCATGTAGCGATAAAGTTATCGGAGATAAGCCCACGGTATTTTGGTATTAACACTACGGCAACAAAATTGCTCAGGAAAGCAATGATATACACAATACTGCATAATAACATCAGAGCTCTTGCTGTGATAAAACAAAGAAGAGTTTACCTTCACGCGATCAAATTTTGTGCGACCTCTTATGAGAAAGAGAAAAAGAACTCCCCAGTCGTTCCTCCACATTATTTCATGTAATTTTGGACTATAGCACAGTATGAACTAACTATTCCACTATATGGCTATATATGGAACTAACTATATATGGCAAATTAAAGTTAGCAAAGAGTCCATAAATATGTCATGCCGCTTTATAAACAGGTGAGAATAAAGCAGGTGATATAAAATGGTCTCCATTCGCGCCGTGCACGTGGTGGGACAGCAAGGCTCTAACGACAACTAGAACGATTGCCCATTGTGACGTAGCTTGAAATTATTCGCGTAGCGAGATTCGCATTCACTTTACCTAATTATTAACCTAAGAGGTTTCGACGGTTTGCGCCGCTACTTGGTGCACCTTCGAAGAGTGGACCAGAGAGAAGAGAAATTCGCCGCGCCTCGAATGAAGCTGCTCTTCAGGAGTCGTCATTATACCTCGCCTTCCCATATCCCTGTCACAACACAAATCAATTGCTAGACGGGTCTTATTTTACGTACGAAATTGCAGCTACGTCACTCCCTGTTTCGAATGCTACAGTGAGGCTGCGTTGCCGCGGCAGCTTGCGCAACAGTAACCTTTACTGGGAAACGCATTAGCGAAGCGGTACTTGCTTCGCATTGCATGAAGGCGCAGGAGCGCCTTCGCAACAA
This sequence comes from Dermacentor silvarum, assembly GCF_013339745.2. Taxonomy (NCBI): domain Eukaryota; kingdom Metazoa; phylum Arthropoda; class Arachnida; order Ixodida; family Ixodidae; genus Dermacentor; species Dermacentor silvarum. The sequence continues at coordinate 91,294,769 of NC_051155.1, forward strand.
TTATGTGGTTCAGATGCTGGTTTTGAGCTTGTTCTTTATTGAAACATATGCTGTTCTGTATGTTGCATGCGTGATTCCAAATGATGCGTGCACTGTTCACCTGGCCGAGTGCTTATAGTCTCTGCCTTACGGGGATTGTAGTCTTTGCATTGGGGGGTATGAGCCATTGATGGCGATTGTTTACTGTCGACGTTACGCCACGATGAAATCCCGGGATCCTAGCCACAGACAGCTTCGCTGTAAGATAACTAAATTTTATATGCCTAGTTTTTCATATCCCCTTCTCTAACGTGAGTTCACAAGTGAACACTGGTACTTTCACTGCCGTGTTAGAAGTATCTTCGAAGACTTTATTAAACAAGGAGCGTTGGTTGGCAAGGAGGTGAAATGCTTGCCAGCAATAAAGTGAGCGGGCGTTATGCCACCTGGAATATTCGTGCAAGTGTGGAAGTCCACACTTCCACGAATTTTCGGAGCACGAGTCTTATAGAGCCTTGCACATGCTCCCACAATTTATTTTGTCATTAAAACTATGCGTTCCCGAATGCAGCTTTCCTTCCTCGAAGAAGGCAAAGCAAATATCAGGCCTGGAGGTTTGTCGTTGTAGGAGTAGATGTCAGTTGATTGTAAGGATATTCAACAACTGGGATTCATTGTCACCACAAGCTTCTTGAACGTCAGAATACACGATTCCGAGTACAGTTTGAATCGTCGTCAAGGTTTATGGTTCTTTTGGACACGGCCAGTAATCATCAGAGCATACGCGTTCCTGCTGTCTTTTAAAAATAATGTTCCAGCCAATTCTATGCATTTATGCATGCAATGTGCTCTAATTTCGAAGACGTTCTGCAATACCTGGAGTGGTTACGGCTGCCCCAGGCTTAGCCCAATTCTCTGGCATACAGTGCAGTTCTGCACACGGCCCTTCACCTGCTCTAGGACGTTTCAGACCCGGACGCTTTCCGGGAGGTAAACTAACACACTCTTCCATAGATGTGCGAAAATTTGCGCTGAATGAAAGTTATAAAGAGGTTGAAAAGTTCGTGTTTTTTTTCATACTTACTTTGACACTTATTCACATGGTCATGGATGTGTACTACACTTGTGGCTGAAGAAGTTCGTAATTCGGATATATCTTTTTATACTCGATGGTACGTACTTATGTAGTGGTGCACAATGCATTGGCGTGGTCTCTACTTTTCTATACTTTCCCACTTGTTGTCACGCAGTATACATTTGCCTTGCATTCACCTTTGTGAACTTGGCTTGCCAACCTGAAGTTTAAACATTACGACTTATCAGCTTGGCTCAGGTATCCTGCTCTAGTGTTTTTTTTCTGTCGTTATGTAGTTCTTTTTCTCGGAGTGTTTGTCTTTTTATTCCATGTCGAAGCAGAGGAGTAGAGAGTGTCTGCACGAGGCACCAGCATCTCCTTTCATATATCCTCCTAAGACCGCTAGTACAATACATTAGAGATTTCCTTCAACATTTTTCTGAAATTCACTCGGAAGTGATCACGCAAAATATTCATTCTACGTATGAAGTACGGTGCGTGTGTGATTCCAGAGAAGTGGTTTGCTCATATTCTTGTCATCGGCTTTCGAGAAAATTCACGCTAAATTGATCTAGACCTCTGTGTCGCCCTAGACGACCGAAAGCAACATTGAGGTGTGTTTCGAAATCACTGAGATATCGTTAAAATACCGCACGTGGCAGCAACATGGCAATTTACTTACACGTAGTTCCATCTTCATCTCTGCGTCTGAGCAATGAAATGAAATTTTTACTATAGTAAACATGAGGAGATGATGGAGATTATTTTTTCCGGGTACATGGAGACGCAGCTTTCGGCATTTCACCATGGTATTTCAATTATAGAAATCCTTTTTCAAGTTCATAACGTAACAGTAGACAATAAATACCACCTTCAAGAGCAATTATATCCCATAGGTGTGCTCGGGTCTCAAGAGGATATTTAGTAAAAAATAAGCCTCGTTCATTCCTCAGTGGCAACATAAGAACAATCCTGGCACCTTGAGCACCAGAAAAGTTTTGATAAACAGCTATCGACTTACAGGTGTCGACCAGCGTCAATAAATGGCTAAAGTTTTGCAGGTCGTACAACAAATCACTAAAGGGCGTTACTCGTTCCAACCTAACCTAACAACACACCGTTCAGGTCTTCTTTGTAGAAGTGTTGCGAAAAGTCTTGGATATTGGAGAAAGCTTGGGATATCAAACCTTAGAATTCAAGCTACAGCTGTGAGCAGCTATGACGAGCCGTCAGCGTCTCGACGACGACGACGATGTTGCGCCTCGGCTGCTCCGCACGTTCGAGCTGAGCGCGAGAGTAGAACGGCCACAAGACGGCAAGAACGGCGGCAAGAGCAACAGCGTCTGTGATAGTGCATAAATAAATGTGGGCAACCAAACACCATCCCGTCTTCCCACAAGTGGTGACCCTGGACTTCCGACGGCAACGCGCCACCTGCTCGTTCCTTCGCCAACGCACCGAGTGTCCACGGTAAACACCTTCAGCCTCGTTCATTCCGGCTGATAATGGACACCACACCCAACAGCTACGTCACACCGAATCCCACGGTACCCGAACCTGTCCTCGCTACTCTCAAGCTACCGGAATTTTGGCAGTCGGACTCAGAACTCTCTTTTCTGAGCGACGAGCCTCTCTTCCGACGACATCGAGTAGCATCGCAAACAGCAAGGTACGACTACGTCATGGGCGCTTTACCACCTGCTGTCATCGCCATCGTAAGGGACATTCTGCGCTCTCCGCCTCCTGACACACCCTACGACACTCTTAAAAAGAACTTATACGCCGGACAAACGAGTCGGAACAGCGTAGGCTGCAGCAGCTACTCACGGCGGAGGAGCTCCGTGACCGAAAGCCCACGGAGCTTCTGCGTCGCAGGCGGCATCTGATTGGGGACCAGTCTGCTGCATTGGACGCATCCATTTTACGGGAACTCTTCCTACAGCGACTGCCACAGCAGGTGCAGATGATCTTGAGCGTGTCCTCCACAGAAACCCTCGACTCACTGGCACAAATGGCCGACAAGATTATGGATGTCGGCACCGCGGCCATATCTGGAATTGAGAGACAACGTGACGCTTCCCTCTTTGCGCCGGTCCGTGACGACCGCTTGGACCGTCTCCTTCAAGCTAACGAGGAGCTCAACCGCAAAGTGGACCAGCTGGTCGCTGAACTCAGCTCGCTCAAAGCAGACCACCGAGGCAGTGCGTCACGACAGCGACACCGAAGTAGCGACTGGTCACCAAGTCTGCCTCGCACCGTCTGCTGGTACCACCACGCGCTCGTCAGTGCAATCAGCCATGCCAGTTTGGGGGAAACGCACGGGCCACGCACTGACGGCGGCCAGTGTTTCAGGCCCGCCATACAGCCGCCTATTCCACGTCACTGATCGCGTCACGAAAGTCCGGTACCTCATCGACACAGGTGCTGAAGTGTGTGTCGTTCCTCCTACGCTGGAGGACCGCCGACGACGTCAGACCACGCCGCCTGTCACTGCTGTCAATGGTTCAACCATAAGGACCTTCGGACACAGGTCCATTACGCATGAAATTGGCTTGAAACGCACGTTTCGATGGAGTTTCTTAGTCGCTGACGTGTGTGTACCAATCATCGGTGCAGATTCTCTTTGGCATTTTAAGCTTGTGGAAGACCTACGACATAGCAGTCTCCTGGATTCTGAGACCGACCTAACAGTTCAAGGGGTGACATCAAGTTTACCACCTTTGCGTCTCGTGCAAGCCCATGCCAAAGTCTCTCCGCCATGGCCTACACTTCTGGAAGACTTGACCGATCTCTTCCGTGCTCCATCTCTTGAAGACCCGGTACGCCACCATGTCACTCACCACATTGTGACACTAGGAGCGCCGGTGTTTGCACGTGCTCGTCGTCTCGCTCCTGACCGTTACAAGATCGCAAGGCAGGAATTCGAGCATATGCTTGAGCTCGGATACGTCCGCCCCTCTTCTGGTGCCTGGTCATCACCGCTACACATGGTCCCCAAGTCACCAGGTGGCTGGAGACCATGAGGTGACTATCGCGCCTTCAACAAAGTGACGGTACCGGACCGGTACCCGATACCACACATCCAGGACTTCAAGGCATTGCTGCACGGTTGCACCGTATTCAGCAAGATCGACTTAGTGAAGGCATACCACCAAATACCTGTCGAGCCTTCTGACGTACCGAAGACTGCCATAATAACACCTTTTGGCATGTTTGAATACATACCTATGCCGTTTAGTATACGAAACGCCGCGCAAACCTTTCAACGGTTCGTGGACCAGGTTCTTCGTGGTTTGACGTGCTGCTTCTCGTACATCGACGACATCCTCGTCTTCAGCACCTCAGAAGCGGATCACGAACTTCACCTGCGTCAGGTTTTCACGCGGCTCCGCAAGTACGGACTAGTCGTCAACGGACCGAAGAGCGAGTTCGGAGTTTATTCACTGGATTTCCTTGCCCATCGCGTGGATTCCCGTGGGATCTCTCAACCAGCCGCGCGCGTGGAAGCTATATTACAGTTTCCACGACCAACAACTACGACGAAACTGCGTGAATTCCTCGGGCTTGCCAACTATTACCGGCCGTTTATTCCCCACTGCGCTGCTATCTTGCACCCCTTCCATGTACTTCTGTCCGGTCAAACGAAGCCGAACGCTTCCATCTCCTGGACAGGCGACGGCGAGACAGCTTTCAGTTTCATCAAGGAAGCGCTCGCCAACGCAACACTCCTCGCGCACCCAAAGTGCGATACCAGCACGTCACTAACCGTGGATGCCTCGGACGTCGCCATTGTAGCGGTCCTGCAATAGTTGGTCGATGGAGTTTGGCAGCCGATCGCTTTCTTCTCACGGAAGCTCTCCAGACCGAGCGCCGCTACAGCACATTCGGTCGCGAACTGCTGGCGGCCTATTTGGCTGTCAAGCATTTTCGCCACTTCCTCGAAGATCGGCAATTCCATATCCTCACCGACCACAAGCCGCTCACGTGTCTTTCGACCGCTACCAACTCTTCCCACACTCCACGTGAGATCCGCCAACTTGCCTATATATCAGAGTTTACCAGCAATATCCGACACATCAGTGGCAAAGACAATCCTGTTGCTGACGCACTATCCCAAATAGAAATCAACGCAACGGTGTATGAGTGCCCGCCAGTCGATTTTTCAGCCATAGCTACTGCACGACGCGAGGACAGTGACCTTCATGTTCTACGACTCCAACATAGCTCCCTCAAGTTCGACGATGTCCAACTTCCAGGCTGCGCTATTCCACTCATTTGCGACACCTCTACCGGACGTCCCCGCCCGTATGTTCCAGCACCATTTCGCCGCAGCATCTTCAACGCCTTGCATTCCCTGTCGCACCCCGGCATAAGTGCGACTCACGCCTCGTCACAGAGCGATATCTATGGCCACGAATGAACATCGACGTCCGCCGCTAAACACGTGCTTGCCTTAAATGCCAGTAAACCCAAGTCTAGCGCAACACAGTGAGCCCACTGGGTACCTTTACGCCTCCCGACTCGCGGTTCCCTCACGTGCACCTGGACCTCGTAGGCCCTTTGCCCCCATCGAACAACAGCCGGTATATGTTAATGTGCGTTGATCGGTTCACGCGGTGGCCTGAGGCCCTACCGCTCACCGACATCACGGCAGAGTCAGTTGCCCGCGGACTCATCACCGTGTGGATAAGCCGTTAGAGAGTTCCCAAGACCATCACAACAGATAGAGGTCGTCAATTTGACTCCGCGCTCTTCCGCACTTTATCCCGGAAGCTTAGTGTCAACCATATCAAGACGATGGTCTACCACCCGATGTACCCACCCGATGGTCTACCTCTCAATGCCATGAGAGACGTGTCTCCCATTCTGCCGCGTCAACACTCACGCCCATCTTTCACCAGTCGTGCTCTCCGCGATTGCCCACACGTATTCGTACGGCACGATGCAGTTAGACCACCACTGCAGCGGCCTTACGACGGGCCTTTTAAAGTCGTCAAGCGTTGCCCGGAGCATTTCGTCCTGCTTCTTAATGGACGCGAAGAGTCTCCGTTGACCGCGTAAAGCCGGCCTTCCTCGACACCGACTACGTTCCCGAAGACGAAAGGCCATCCACAAACACCAGATGAACGCGCTTCGCAACAGCAGAACGTATACTAGCCACTCATAGAGATCGCTCCTTCGCACACTGGCTACCTCGCTAGAGGGGGGGCCCTATGGCGAGCCGTCAGCGTCTCGACGACGACGACGATGTTGCGCCTCGGCTGCTCCACACGTTCGAGCTGAACGCGAGAGTAGAACGGCGACAAGACGGCAAGAACGGCGGCAAGAGCAACAGCGTCTGTGATAGTGCATAAGTAAATGTGGGCAACTAAACGCCATCACGTCTTCCCACACAGCTATATACAAGTAGTGGTGGCATGGAGCAGAGGTAAGAACACCACGGTTTTAACCTGAAAGTCAAACGCTAATCGTAAGGCGAATCATCGCCCAGTCCACTACACTTTTCAGGCTTGGACTGGCGGAGGACAACAGCAAAAAAAAAGTGCCGGGAGCCAGTGGGGCTATGATAGTACAGGTGCAACCACATTAGGGAGACCCACTAAGCTTCAACAAAGGCGCTCCCTCACCATTGGAGGAATGTGGCCTCCCTGGTGAAGTATTCGGCCAGAACCACCTTCATGACTTTTGAAGCTAACCCGTGGACCTATGCCCTGAGCACCTGCAGAGCACCTGACCAAGTCGGCGGTCAGACCTGCAACGCGATCGAGCTGGCTAAGAATCTCTGGATTCGGACCGGCCGGCACTCGAAACTAAACCTGGCAAAGTTTAACACGGAAAGCCTCTCGAGTGAGGCAGGGCTTCTCATGCATTCACAGGGATATTGTTAACCTTAGTGAGGAAGAACTGGCGAGGATTTTACAGTGCTGACTAACGGTCGCGGCCTCTGCTACAGAGGTCTTCTATATTGTCACGAGCGGCGATCCTGTGGTCGGTGCTTGGACGATGACGACGACGACGGGTGGTTTTTCTGGTGTGCACGCGCTCCCCTGAACGATTGCTGCAGCGTTGTGCGCCTTACCCTGTAAATATATCCATTCTATATATATTCTCCCCGTAACATCTTTGGTGGACGTGCGGGGTACGCTCGCTACAACACCGGGAACTGGATCTTCGCAGCGGACGGCGCGTTGCTGCCACCACAATGATCGATCAAGCGACCCAGTGTGACCAAGACCCGTCACCGGTCATTCTCTTGCACCCTCGTGATCCCGGGACATTCAACGGCACCAGCGGCGTGGACGTCGATGCATGGCTGGCAATGTATGAGCGCGTCAGCCGCACTAACAAGTGGGACCCGACCATAATGCTGGCGAATCTCATCTTCTATTTGCGGGGCACTGCGCTACTCTGGTTCGAGACGCATGAGGCAGATCTGACGAGTTGGGACGTCTGTAAGCAGAAATTACGCGATCTATTTGGGAGACCTATCGCACGACAACTAGCGGCCAAGCAGGAGCTCGCAGTTCGTGCTCAGACGTCTACGGAGCCGTACATCTCGTATATTCAGGACGTGTTGTCTCTGTGCAACAAGGTCGACAAGGACATGCCTGAAGTGGACAAAGTGGGCCACGTACTGAAAGGCATAGCCGACGACGCATTCAATCTGCTACTGTGTAAGAACTGCTCAACGGTGGAGTCGGTCATCGCTGAATGTCGTCGTTTTGAGCTGGCCAAAAGTCAACGTATCACTCACCGCTTCGACCGACTTCCTAATACGGCTGCCACGTCCTCCTGCGAAGGTTTAGCCACGCTTCGGCAAGCGCAAGCTCCGGAAAACGTCACCAGGATCGTCCGTCGAGAACTCGAGGCCATGGCACCCATTACACCTCATGACGGTATGCAAAGCAACAACCTGGCTCCGATTTCGCTAATTCAGGCCGTGGTTCGCCAAGAGGTCGCGAATATGGGCATTTTACCCACCTTTGATAACGGTCATACTGCTACCAACCCGGTCGCCCCTGTCGTCGCTGCTGCAAGACCGAACACTACCTTCAGGCCACGTTATCAAAATCCAGCCGATTGGCGCACACCTGATGACCGGCCCATCTGCTTCACGTGCTCTCGGATTGGACACATCGCCCGCCATTGCCGCAGCCGCTGGCCCACGTCCTATCGCCCAAACACTTACAATCGCCCGGACCATGCACCATATGCCCCGTCGTTCCGTCCTGAGGCCTCAAGTGCTGAACGTCCTCCTAGGGAAAACCGGATCAGCCGCTCACCATCGCCCCAGCGCCGTCAGTCCCGCTCGCCCCAACCTCGCCGCTCTCGGTCTCCCTTTGGCCGCCTCTCGGAAAACTAGCCAGTGCAGCCCCCGGAGGTGACGCTGCATTTACGACCCGGCCTGAAAATCCTCTGATTGTCCCTTATACCCGATACAACCTTCTTGAAGTTCTGGTTGATGGTGTGGCAGTTACCGCTCTTGTTGATACCGGCGCACAAACTTCTGTAATGAGCTCGAGCCTCCGGCGCCGCCTCCAGAAAGTCCTGACGCCCGCGACTTCACCTACCGTCCGAGTAGCCGACGGGAGTACACCTGCCGTACTTGGAATGTGCACTGCACGCATCACTATTTCTGGTCGCCACACATCTGTTCTTTTTGCTGTTCTAGAACAGTGCCCCCATGACCTCATCTTGGGAATCGACTTTCTGTCCACTCACGCTGCCCTTATCGACTGCTCCGCGGGCCTTCTCCGGCTAGAACTTCCTTCGTGCCCCGACAACGTTGATGCCGGCCCACCCCGGCTACGCTCCGTCGAGTTTCTTCGACTGCCTCCGCAAGCCGCAATATACGTCCAGCTGTCAGCCTTTCCGCCCCTACCCGACGGCGACTACGTTGCCTGCCCTATTCCTGAGGTCGCCATGACACGCAACGTCGCGCTACCCTATACGGTGGTGACAGTTAGAAACAACGGCACCGCCTTTCCCATCCTCAATTTTGGCTACTCGACGCAAGTTCTTCCTCGCGGCATATCACTCGCTCATCTGACCCCATTGGCCGGCCACACGGTTTCTTCCTTGACCACAGAACCTCCACCGGATTTTTCACCGCCGTCATCGCAGTCAGGTTCGTCCTGCGACCACTTCGCCCGCATGATATCGGGAGACCTCGCTCCGGCACAGTCCGCTGCCCTTCGCCGCGTGCTGGTTTCCTACCAGGATATCTTTGACTTTGGCGACCGTCCTTTGGGCCAGACTTCCGTCGTCACCCACCGCATTCATACCGGCGATGCGAGTCCTATTCACCGACGGCCTTACCGTGTGTCAGCTCCGGAGCGTGCTGTCATCCAACAGGAAGTGGAGAAAATGCTGGGCAAAGGCATAATTGAAGCCTCATGCAGTCCTTGGGCCTCTCCCGTCGTACTCGTGAAAAAGAAGGACAATAGCTGGAGATTCTGTGTAGACTACCGCCACCTTAACCAGATTACCAAGAAGGATGTGTATCCTCTCCCGCGTATTGATGACGCGCTGGACTGCTTGCATGGCGCCAGATATTTCTCTTCCATCGACCTGCGCTCAGGATACTGGCAAATCGCTGTGGACGACCAAGACCGCGAGAAGACCGCCTTCGTGACTCCTGATGGCCTCTATCAATTTAAAGTGATGCCTTTTGGCCTATGTAACGCCCCTGCTACTTTCGAGCGCATGATGGACTCTCTTCTTCGAGGCATCAAGTGGTCCATATGCCTTTGCTACCTGGACGATGTTATCGTTTTTTCGACTACGTTTGAGAGCCATCTCACTCGCCTGTCCACCGTCCTTGATGTTTTTCGCCGCGCTCGTCTTCAGCTTAACTCGTCGAAATGTCGCTTTGGGCACCGTCAAATCTGCGTTCTCGGCCACCTTGTTGACGCTGCAGGCGTGCAGCCAGACCCTGACAAAGTCCGCGCGGTTAGTCAGTTCCCTACTCCACGGTCGGCCAAGGATGTCCACAGTTTTCTTGGCCTGTGTTCATACTTCCGTCGTTTTGTCCAGAACTTCGCGGAAGTGGCCCGCCCTCTAACTGGCCTACTCAAGAAGGACGTCGTTTTCACTTGGGGTCGTGACCAAGCGGACGCCTTTTCATCGCTCGTTGCCATCCTAACGAACTCACCTGTTCTAGCACATTTCGACCCGTCAGCCAGCACGGACGTTCGTACCGACGCCAGTGGCCGCGGTATAGGCGCCGTCCTTGCACAACAGCAGCACGGCCTCCACCGCGTGGTCGCCTATGCAAGCCGCCTTCTGTCGCCATCGGAGCAAAATTACTCTATCACAGAACGCGAGTGCTTAGCACTCGTCTGGGCCATCGCAAAATTCCGTCCGTACCTGTATGGCAGGCACTTTTCAGTTATTACAGACCACCATGCGCTTTGCTGGCTCTCCTCGCTCAAGGATCCCACTGGTCGCCTTGGCCGTTGGGCACTCCGCTTGCAAGAGTACTCATTTTCTGTTTTCTACAAATCTGGACGGCTTCACCAAGACGCTGACTGCTTGTCACGATACCCGGTCGATCCCCCTGATACACTGGAAGATGAATCTGACACCTTTGTTCTGGCCATTACAGACTTCGCCCACATAGCTGATGAACAGCGCCGCGACTCATCTTTGCGGCCTATTATAGACGGTCTCAACTCGCCACACCCTGACCCTTCCCTACGGATGTTTGCGCTCCACAATGACACCTTACACCGCTACAACGCCCGGCCTGACGGCGCTGAGCTCTTGCTTGTTGTCCCCGCGCATCTTCGCTCTACTGTTTTGCGCCAGCTTCACGATGCACCGACGGCCGGACACCTAGGCGTGTCACGCACGTATGATCGCATCCGTAGGCGCTTCTTTTGGCCTGGTCTCTACCGTTCTGTGCGACAGTACGTTGCGGCTTGTGACCACTGCCAGCGACGCAAGACTCCTGCCCTACTGCCTGCTGGCAGCCTTCAGCCCCTCGACATCCCTGATGAACCATTTTTCCGGGTGGGACTCGATCTTCTAGGGCCTTTTCCCATGTCAACCACTGGCAATAGATGGGTTGCAGTCGCTACTGACTACGCAACGCGGTACGCTGTTACACGAGCACTTCCCACCAGCTGTGCTACTGATGTAGCCGATTTCCTTCTTCACGACGTCATCCTGCGCCACGGTGCTCCTCGTCAGTTAATCACGGACCGCGGCCGCTGCTTCCTGTCTAAAGTGGTCGACGACATTCTTCGTTCTTGCAAGACCAATCACAAGTTCACCACTGCGTACCATCCACAGACAAACGGCCTTACTGAACGCCTCAACCGTACTCTCACAGATATGCTTGCTATGTACGTGTCTGAGGACCACCGAGACTGGGACATTAACTTGCCTTTTGTGACCTTCGCCTACAACTCTTCTCGTCACGACACAGCTGGCTATTCACCTTTTTATCTACTGTTTGGCTACGACCCACCATTACCTATGGACACCATACTTCATGCTCACGCAGACACATCCTCTGCCTATGCTCGTGATGCTCTTGCCCGTGCTGACATCGCCCGTCAGGTTGCCCGCGATCGCTTGTCGGCTTCACAGGTCAAACAAAAATGTCTCTATGACCGCCGACACCGGGAGGTGAACTTCCCTCCAGGATCGCTCGTCTTGCTGTGGTTCCCGTCACGTCGCGTTGGCCTATGCGAAAAACTTCTCTCCCGTTATGCTGGCCCTTACCGCGTCGTACGTAAAGTCACTAATGTGACCTATGAAATCGCTCCGCTAAATCCTACGTCGGCCTCTGCAACAATCGCGAGTGACATAGTCCATGTCTCGCGTCTAAAACCGTACCACTCTCAGCCCGGGCCCTAATTGCACCGGGACGGTGCTTCTGCCGCCGGCGGGTAATGTCACGAGCGGCGATCCTGTGGTCGGTGCTTGGACGATGACGACGACGACGGGTGGTTTTTCTGGTGTGCACGCGCTCCCCTGAACGATTGCTGCAGCGTTGTGCGCCTTACCCTGTAAATATATCCATTCTATATATATTCTCCCCGTAACAATATAAAGGACCTCTGCTACAGAGGTCTTTTATACAAAGGAGAGTTCTGGGTAGGATTTCTAGTCGATAAGGACATAGCGACCAACATTGAAGAATTCTACAGCATTATTTAGAGGGTAGCAGTCGTCGTAATAAAGCTGAATAGGAGATATAGACATATGGTAGTACAAGCATACACTCCAACGTCCACTCATGAAGATGAAGCATTTGCTTTCCCGAATTAGTTTCGAGATCTTGCATTAGGAATGAGAAAGGTACAAACACAGTACACTGCGCTCATGGGTGACTTCATTGCAAAAGTGGGGAAAAAGACGCTGGTGAACAAGCAACTGGCAACTATGGCATCGCTTCTCGGGAATGTATAAGAGAGGTGTTGCTATAATTCGCGGAAAGAAATAGACTCCAAATAATAACTACCTTCTTCAGGAAGCGAAGTAACAGCAATTGGACCTGCAAAATCCCTAATGGAGAAACAAGAAATGAAATCTTTCATACTCTCTGCCGATCCCAGCACAGTGCCAGATGTAGAATTGTTATGTAGGGTAAAGGGTAGTGATTATTGGTTAGTCAGGTCTAGTATTGATCTAAATCTGAAGAAAGAAAGAGCAAAATTAGTTCAGAAGAAACAGGCCAATCTATAAGCAGCAAGGTTAAAAGACTCAGGCTGGTGCTCGAAAACAAATGTGCATGTTTAGAACAGGCAGATGAAGATAACATAGTGATAATGAATGAAACTCTAACCAGGACGATTTCAGAAGCTGGAATTGAAGTGGGAGGTAAGGCACCAAGGCAACCAGTAGGAAAGCTCTCCCAAGTAGCCAATGGCCTAATAAAGAAACGACAAAGCATGAAAGTGTCTAACTCAAGAGGTCGGGTAGAATTCGCCGTACTGTCTAAGCTGATAAACAAAAATGAAGTAAGCGATATTCGAAATTCTAACGCCTGAAAGATTTACGTAGCAGTAAAAGATGGCGGTTGCATGAAATGATTCAGAAGTAAACTTGGCATAGGACAAGGCAAGATGTGCGCACTGAAAGATAAGCAAGGCAATGTAAAAGAAGCGGAAGGAGTCCATACTGACCAGTACAGTACCCAGAGCAGCCACGCAACCTTCCAGGGCAGTTGTGATGAACAGGATACAGAGGCTCCTCTATAACTAGCGATGAAGTTATAAGGCAAGACCATAGAGGCTTGGGCTAGTCGGTACATACTCGATAGTGAAACAGCGCAAAAAACACGACAAAACATCGCGGATTAGGAGAGTAGGCGGAGGCGCGCTGGGTTGACCTCCTCTGGCAGTTGCTACGGGTTCTGTGTGCGGAATGGACGTAGCAAGTTCGTCTCGTGATTATATTGTCCCTGCGCGCCGTATGCTGTATGTGCGAGTGAAAGCGGGTGATGAGCCGACGATGGCGGCTCAATCTCGCGCTCGCAATAGAGGAAAGCGTGGAGGAAGTGCGCCGTCTTCCTACTGGACTCGCTCCGCGACAGCCGACCGGAGCAGACGTGTTGCGGATGGGCTACTGCTCCACCCCGATAAGCTGCGAGTCGTCCTTCTCCGCCAACGCCGGTTGCTATCGCACCTCCGGCTGCCTTGGTCGCCTCATGCCGAACGGCCCGACGGGTTCGCCGCCGCCTGCGTGTAGATACTCCTACGCTTCCTGGCCCGCCGCTCCTCAGCCCAGCCGCTAAACCGGTTTCGAGTCGGACTCTGCCTGCGCGGCCCTGCCGCGTCAGGCTCTCCGACTGTCAACCGCCGCCCCGACTACTGAAATGGCCGCCGGAAATTCGCCCGATGATGCGGGCCCTTCCAGCGATCACCAACTGACACCATCGATGGTGAACCTCCCTGATGAAGACTCCGATATGGATTCGCGTGAATATTCCTCCCAAGATCCAGGCCTCCTGACATCGTCGTCCGATCCTGCTGCGAGCTCCCCTTCCCACGGGCCTGCGTGGGAATACTCTCTCAGCAAGCATCGGGCGAAGAAGCTCCGCAGGGCCACCCGGGAAGCTCAGATCTCCTCATCATTGGGTGCAGCTAATTCCGTGAGTGGCACTCCGTCCAATGTCAACGTCCCGTCCCCAGACATAACCCGAAAGCCCGGTGCTCGTCGCCCTAGACTTCCACCCCTTCCAAAGGGAGATCTGAAGGTAGTTATCCGGCCGACAAGAGGCCTAGCCCTCAAACAATACCCTAACCACGCTATCTCGGCAGCAATTGTCATGTCCTGCCAGACCCCCACCCCTGTGGAGGGGAAATACGTCGTGCGCCCCCACAAGGGCTCAAACATCCTGATAGTCAGCACCCCGCACGAGGAAACTGCTGACGAGATCTGCCAACTTACCCACCTGAAGCTGGCCAACCAAGCCCACCCGATGAGAGCGTACGTGCCGTTCTCACCGCAAACCATCAGAGGTGTCATACACGGACTGGACCCCAACAACACAAGAGAAACCCTCATGAAAGGACTGTGGGTGCGGGACACCCGCATCAAGATCCTGGACGCCCGCATCTTGGGCACATCTACAACGGCACTGCTCACCATAGACGGGCCCCACCTGCCCAGGCTGGTCTATCACGGTGGGTGTGAATACCTAGCCACCAGTTTAGGCCGGCCCGGCAGTTCTGCCAGATGTGTATGCAGTCGGGACATCGTCCGGACGTGTGCCCAAACCCCAACAAACCGGTTTGCCGCCAGTGCGGCATGCAGAACCCACCCCCCACCCTTGTCTGTGAGCCGAAATGCGGACTCTGCGGTGGTCAGCACGAAACCGGCACCAAGGAATGCCCCAAGAGACTGAAACAAGCAAGGATGCTTCAGCCGCCACCCGCCCGCAACAACGCAGAGAAGAGGCCGTCTCGATTGGACGGCCTCCCCAAGATCTACAATAATCGCTGGTTCTACTCCGAGGACAGTGACTCAGTGAGCCGCAGCCAGTCCAGGAGCCGGTCTGGGTCCGGAACCCGAGCCCGGCAACAACAGGCACAACCACCACAAATTCGGACACCGCCCACACCGATGCCGAGGAAGAAGAAGCAGCAGCAACCCGCCCAAGACACAACGAAGCAGGTGAGCTGGGAAGGCAAGGGCAAGGACTCCCCTGCTCCTAAAACAGACCCCCGAATCCCTAAATTACAAGCTATTATAAAAGCGCAAAATGCTAAGATAGCAGAACAAGACGCGAAGCTCACAGCGCTTATGGCCAAACTTGAACAAGTAATTAAACACAACACCGCGCCGCCACCAGCCACACCTCCACAGCAACCCAATGAAGTAGTGACACACCAAACGCTACAGCGAACACTACAGGACATAGAGAAGACACTAGTCAGCTCTCTCATCGAAAATGTCGCCCAACTATTCAGCGCGCTTCAAGCAAAAATCGAGAACATAGCTGCCAACCTCACGCAGGTAACTGCTACACAGAACCAACACTCCAACTCCATACAGGCGCTCCAAACTCAACGCCGAAAACGCGCCTCGTCATGCGAACAAGGCCCCTCCCGCAATCGCAGCCGTGCCAATTCCATCGGGAGCGAATCAAGCCCGCCAGCCCACCTAGTCACCCAATATGGCCCCAAACCATAAGCCAAACACTACTGAACACATCGAAGTATGGCAGTGGAACAGCAGAGGTTTCAGAAGAAAACAGGGTCTCCTGAAGCAATACCTCTGCACCACCCCCGTAAGACCTGACATTATCTTCCTGCAAGAGATAGGGGCCGACAGAACCCCTACGCTAGCCGGCTACTACACGATCCACCAACCCCACATGGCGAAGGTTGCAATCCTCGTCGCAAAAGACATCACTGTTATCGAGCACTCGTTGTCAGAACCGGAGGTTGAGCACTTAACCATAGAGATCGTACCCAACAAACGGGGCCGAAAGAGCACGTTCGTGGTTAACACGTACAAGCCACCAAGGCCGGCGAAGGCCGATTTCGCCAACCTCCTTTCCGAAGCCAGTCGACTGGCGCAAGCAAACCAGCTTATTGTAGTCGGGGACTTCAATTCGCCTCACCGGGACTGGGGGTATCAGTCAAACTCAGCAAGAGGAGTGACAGTCGCGCGAGCAATAGAATCCCTACGAATGGAACTCCTTACCGACCCTCTATATCCGACCAGGGAAGGCAACAGTGTCACCCGTGACTCATGCCCCGACCTCACCCTGATCAAGAACGTCGCCGAGGCCACGTGGACGAACCTAGGAGAAACCCTGGGCAGCGACCACTGTATACTCAGCACGTCCATATCATCTAGCAAAATTAGAAGACATCTGGGTGCCGCCCATATCACTGACTGGCCCAAATTCCGCAATGCACCCGTCCCGTCCGGTCCAATCCAGTCGATACACGTCTGGAGCGAGGACATCAGACAGGCATACAAGACAGCCACAGAAACAATACACCGCACACCGGAAGCCCCAGAGGTAGACCGCCACCTTCTCAAGCTATGGGAAAAGCGCAGCCGGCTCGTGGGAAGATGGAAAAGGCAACGGCTAAACAGATCCCTCCGCCAGCGGATTGCACAGCTCACAGAGGGCGCTCAGACATACGCCACCAACCTAGCACAGCAAAACTGGCAACAGTTTTGTGAGTCACTGCGGGGAACGCTGGGAACCTCCCGTACGTGGGCAATCCTGCGGAACCTCATCGACCCCTCTAAATCAAAATCTGAATCTACACGCACCCTGAAGCGCATTGCTCACCTCTTTCCGGGAGACAACGTAGCCCTACTTCTTGCTCTAAGGGACAAATACATCGGCACCAGCACCGCGCCACCCTGCTCTGCGACCTATCAGGGTGAGGAAAATCCGGCACTCGACGCTCCCATCTCCGAAGCCGAGGTGTACGCCGCAGTACGATCGTGCACCCGAAATACTACGGCTGGAGCGGACAAAATTAACAACGCCATGATCCGCAACCTGAGCAAGGCACAGATCAGGGACCTCACCAAGTACCTGAACGACTCGCTCTGGGAGAAGAATGAAATTCCCTCCGAGTGGAAACACTCGGAGATCATAGTAATCCCGAAACCGGGCAAGAAGCCGGCAGTGGAAGCTCTACGACCTATATCTCTCACATCGTGCCTGGGCAAGCTCTACGAGCGAGTCGTCCAGACGCGCCTTCAACACTACATAGAAGATAACGACCTTTTTCATCCATCCATGATTGGCTTCCGGTCGGGCCTGTCGACACAAGACGCCTTCCTTCTCCTGAAGGAGAAAGTACTCTCTAACATCCCGAGGGGTGGCGAACACCTCATTATGGCGCTGGATCTAAAAAGCGCGTTTGATAACGTGTCCCACGAGGCAATACTCTCCGAGCTCAGCAATCTCAACTGTGGCGAGCGCACCTTCCAATATGTCAAGACTTTTCTGTCCAACCGAACGGCAACAATAGGAATGGGTGACACGAGATCGGACCCTCAAGACATGCCCAACAAGGGCACACCACAGGGATCGATCATCTCCCCGCTCCTATTCAACGTCGCCATGATCGGCGTCGCAAGGGCTCTGCAGCAGGTTCCGAACATCGGATACACACTGTATGCGGACGACATTATGATCTGGACAAACACCGGCTCTCTAGCCGAGAAGGAAGACACACTCCAAGCGGCAGCAATCTGCGTCGAAACAGAGGCCATTCGATGCGGACTCCACTGCTCCCCCGACAAATCCGAAGTGATCCGCATACAGGGACATCACTACAAATCGCCAGGCAACCTAAACATCCTCCTACATGGGGTCCCAATCCGGGAGGTACCACTCATCCGGATCCTGGGCCTCTGGCTGCAGAGCGACGGAAAGGCCAACCACACACTCCAACTGCTCAAGACTACAACACAGCAGATCTCTAAGATGATCCGCCGGGTGGCCAGAAACAGAAAAGGCATGCGGGAGGAGGACACGATCCGTTTGGTGCAGGCACTGGTCATCAGCCGCCTTTCCTACGGGCTCCCTTACCTCACCCTGCTCCGAGCACACTTCAACAAAGTCAATGCGATGATACGCGTAGCCTACAAGAACGCCCTCGGTCTCCCACCGTACACATCCAACGTCAGCTTGGAAGCTTTGGGACTAAATAACACGTTCGAGGAAATTCAGGAGGCGGTCCTCCTGACCCAGAGAGAACGCCTCCTGTCCACAGCGACAGGCCGACACATCCTAAAGCGCATCGGCTACCCGGCGGACCTTGACGCCATCCAGTCGACCACAAACATTCCGACATCGTACCGGGCCAGAGTACACGTGGCCCCGCTCCCAAAAATTATGTCACAATCCCACAACGAAGGCAGAAGAAACGCTCGAGTGGACTACCTCAAACGCACAGTGGGACGGAGCCCGAGGACGGTGTACGTGGACGCCGCCCTATATAAGGATGCATCGAACGCAGCAGCAGCCGTGGTGGTGGACTCTTCTTACGAAGAAGTCTCCAGCATCTCCATCCCGCACTGCACCGTCACAGAAGCGGAAGCTGCGGCGATCGTGCTGGCCGTTCAGTACGGGGACGCGACCAACCGAGAACTTCAAGTAATAACCGACTCCCAAGCGGCGTGTCGGCTCCTTCTTGCAGGCAGAATACCTCAGAAATTAGCTAGGTTCACGACTAATCCATTGGCTAGAAATTCATCGCTCAAACATCAGATCACGTGGGCTCCGGGGCACTCGGGGCTGGAGGGTAACGAGACCGCGGACAGGCTAGCTCGAGGTCACACAAACCGAGCGGCCACAATCCTCGATCCCACTACTACCCTCCCCGTACCCGCGGCTTACGGCGCGCGACTTCAACACTTGCGCAAAAAACGTCAGCTTTACCCCCCACCACACAAGGGGCTAAATGCACAGGAAGCACGGGACTGGAGACAGCTCCAGACCAACACCTTCCCCAACTTACACAATAACAGCATTATCTTCTCAGAACACTACAAAGACGCATGCCCATGGTGCAACGAACGACCCACCGCCTACCACGTCACGTGGGGGTGTACAGGCCCCAAACCGCCAGACATACAAACACAACAACCGGAGGAGCAGTGGGAGGCCACTCTGTCCAGCCCCGACCTAGCAACCCAGCGCGGACTGGTAATCCAGGCGAGAGCGGCAGCCAAGGCCACTGGGGTCTTGAAATGAAGACTCCACTCGATGTACATTTTCCTCCGTATTTATTTTCTGTGTGAATAAACGTTTTCTACTACTACTACTCTTCCTACTGGGGGGAGGGGGGGAGTTTTGCTCCAGCGGCAGCTTCGTTTGGCGCTACCGTGGGAGCCCTATCTTGAAGAGGGGAGGGGGGGTTCCACTCTGGCGGCGGCTGCTACATATGGCGCTGCCGCGCGAGCGCGATTTTAAAAGTGATATGCGGTGTGGCCAATCTAGGCATCTAAAGGCGCATCCAGGGCCGATGGCTTCGTGTGCGCTCTAGAACCTATATACGCTTGCGTTCGGTGCGTTGGATACCCGCGTTCACGAAATGAAACGCTACTAACTTTTTTTCTATCTATACCATTGTATAACATACTGTGGTGCCCGGACCCGCGGCCATAGCGCACGGCAATGAAGACACAGTAGCCGCTGTGAGGGACGTAGGCATACTGACCGCACAGGTAGGTCATGCACTATGCTTTTTACTATACGTCGCTCTGCTTTTTATTGTACATCACACGCCCACCACACTTCCTCCCCCCTTAACAAAACAGATTAACAGCATATAAGCAATTACAGTTGAAGGAGAAAACCGAAACTCCGGACGGCGTTCCCTAGTGCTCCGACGAAGTCGAGGTGTGGAAATAGGCGGGGAGCAATCGGTGCGTGTTGATGTGGGGTCACTGGTCTCCAGTTGATCAAGCTCGCGGGATTGTAGTGGTTGACCTTCCAAGCTTGTAGCTGCTTCGGGTAAACCACAGTCAGTTGTACCTCCGGTCCCTGAGGATAAAGTCGAATGTGGTTCCGAGCGTGCGGTAGGGGGGCTGGAGCACTGACGGTTGTGCTGATCGGGCATCGACTGTAGTCTTACATGCATGGTCGAGATGCCGGGTTCATTGTCACCCATTATCCAATTCTAGCTCCACCTGTGAATTGTGCTGCCTGGTGACTACAACGGAAATCCATCTCGGACCTGACCGAAAATTCCTGGTGAATACTTGGTCTCCTGGTTGTGCTGGCACCCTCAGTTTCCCTCTTTGATCGTACTCCATCTTCTGAGCAAGTTGTTTTTGGGGGACTGTTTTCCTTAGGCAACATCCGTGTGACCTCGTGGGGTGTCGACCTATATGATAACAGTATTCGTGCAATTTTTGCACGAAGGTCCCCTGGGCCAACTTTCTGTAGTGTTACTTTCATAGTTTGAACGACTCTCTCCGCCGCACCATTACAAGCAGAGTGATAGGGCGGTACTAGCATCCTCTTCACGCCGTTCTTCTTCAAGAATGTCTCGTACGCTTCACTCGCGAATGCAGGTACATTGTCC
The DNA here is from genome assembly GCF_013339745.2 of Dermacentor silvarum. Taxonomy (NCBI): domain Eukaryota; kingdom Metazoa; phylum Arthropoda; class Arachnida; order Ixodida; family Ixodidae; genus Dermacentor; species Dermacentor silvarum. The sequence goes on from NC_051155.1 coordinate 91,315,352, forward strand.
GATACCACCATGTCTGGAAGTCCCTGATTCGCAAACATGACCCGTATGCACGCAATTGTACATTCCGCTGAGGGTGATAAAACAGGAAAAACTTCTATCCATTTGGAGAATGCATCAACTGCAATTAAAAACAGGAATTCCGGTAAGGTCCTGCATAATCCACGTGGATCCTTGACCAGGCCCTGTCTGGTATCGGCCACGGCATCATAGGCAGCTCAATGGTCTCTGTTGTTTTTCGCAGGCGAAGCACTCTTCAGCCGTGGTTACGATGTCGCTGTCTAACGACCGCCACCACACATGACTTCGGGCGATGGCTTTCATTTTTGTGACCCCAGGATGGCTCTCGTGCATAACTTGAGGACTTTCCCTTGGAGGCTGGAGGGTACCACAACACGGTTTCCCCAGAGCACATAGTTCTGATGCACACTCAACTCATTAAATCGGGACGCGTATGCCCTCCCCCCCCCCTCTGATGTCAAGTCTTTAACATGACCAGACCATAAATCCTGTGGCACTCTTGACAACACCGGATCTGTTGCAGTGGATTCTGCAACCACCTTTGATGAAATGACACGGCGATAGACACCCTCAAGCATGAATACCTCCGCAGGCGCCCCTGGAGAGCATTCAGTTGTTGGCAGGGGAGTCTACTCATGCCATTTGCATGGGCTATCAGGCTTCCAGGCCTTTAGCTCAAACTGTAGCTCTACCCTGCCAGCAGCAAAGCCCAGCGAAGAAGCCTCGGGGAGCATGCTTCCGGAATCATGCCTTCCAGCACCTAACAGGCCCAACAGGGGTTTGTTGTCGGTAGCCGCTGCAAATTTCCGTCCCCAGAGATACTGCCTGAACTTTGTGACACGAAACACGAGACCAAGGGTGCTATGCAGGATGCGCCGCGTTTCTCGTTCGCACGAGTTTTACCCGAGTTTGCTCGATTGCAGTCAGTGAACGGAGATAGCAAGGAACGTGCAATAACAGCAGGCAAAAAGAAACGTCGAGATAAAGCCGCGTATGACAACATGAGCGCACCCTGCGCGGCACAGTGCTTCCGCGCTTCAAGCACAGAGGACTGCATAACAAAATGCGCCAGCGCCGCGTATTGTTATCAACGTATTATCGTAATTTAGCAATACCGTCGCTGTCCCGCTGTCTATCTGTACACTTGCCGTGAGTAAAGCCCCCATATTTATAAAAGTAGCGCCATTCTTAGATCTTGCCGCCACCGCGCTCACCCCGGCGCTTCCTCCTCGCCCTCTCTTAGCCGCCTCCTGTCGCCCCAGCCTCCTCCGCTCCCCCATTGGCCAATCCGTGTCACGTGGAAGTTCGCGTCGCGCTTTTGTATATTTTTTTCTTTCCAGCGCGCCCCGACTGCCATTCTCGGGCCTGTGCGACGAAAGTGCTGTACGCACAAACGGATCAAACGTGTTAGGGACAAGAACTTCGTTGTGATGGCATGCTGCTGCGCCTTAAGTTGCCGCAACCGACAAGGCGAGGGCAAAAGGCTTTTTTTGTTTACCATCCGGCGTGCGCAAACGCTTGCTGCACACTCGATATTTGCGCCGTCTCGCATCGTCGCGTTGCTACTTCCAAAACGGCATTATTAAGACCAGTTACTGACTGACGAAGCAAAATCGTGCCTCAAAAACGTCTCCGCAGGGCGCGATCGAAGTTTTCCTCGGATTTCCTCTGGTAGCGCGTTAGCTGTCGTCTGCCACGGCAGGCCCGACGCAGGCGGCGCCACTGTCAATATCGCGCCTCGATCGCGCTGGTCGCGCCGAGCGCGATAGTGGAACGGAGGAGGAGGGAAGTGGATGGCGCTACTTTTTATATATAGGGGTTTTAGCCGTGAGCCGCTTGCCACGCCTTTCTCGGGCGCGTCAAGGGCGTGCCTCCTCTTTCGAGCATCATCTTTCCATCCTCCGTAGAATGCGAACAGGGCACATGCGGCACATACTTGTACCTACACGTTCCCTCAGTCGAATACATTGAAATACAACAAATTAAAATAACAAACATTTTATTTCTTAAAGTATCTGTTTGTTTCTTTTGAATGCTAAAAAATTGGGATGACAAACGGATATTCAGTGAATTATTAAATTTTGCACTTTCTTGCGGCGAGTGGTGATAGTGAGGCGAAAGGTTACAAGCGGAAACAAACTAGAGGGTCGAACGCACGAGGCAGTTCATACGGTGAGCATTCTCCAGGGGCTCGATAAAGTCCACGCGATAATGACACAAAGTCTCACATGACAATGAACTGTCTATTCCCTGTCTATTAGGGGAATGGCAACGCAGCGTTGTGGCATGGCTGTTCCTCGCAGGTGCTTTCACTGAGGCGGCTATTAAGGCCGCTGCTTTACCAACTGAAACGACACTCTAGCCATAGAGACGGGAGCAACGGCTGTCGCTGCAAAATTGCTGTGCGGTATTCTAGGGTCCGTAGTGACGCAGCACAGTGAAAATTCACCAGTGTATCTGCGTGCGCGAAGTCCCCGCGATGCATTGCGAAGAAGCGCGTGTTGCCCAGCGACACAATTCATCGCTTGTCACCGCTTGCCCAGTGAAGGTGCCTCCGTGCGCATGTACGCAGAAATTGAGTGTGTTGTTTACTCCAATGTGCTTGCCGATTGCCTCTACTGCTGAGCTAACAGCGATTGCAGATGGATATTGTAACGACAGCGCAGCAATCGCATTTTGGCGAGTGAGGGCTCTTGTGTGCCGTTAGGAAATTAGACTTCGAACGCCGGAAGGTTTTGCAATTGTTCAGTGTGCCGTGCTTGTGATGAAGAAATGCCATCGCACTGGGTGTGTTTGCGCTGACCGTGTTTGCGACACTGCGGCTCCGATACATCACTGATGACAGAGCAGCCATCTCAAATGACAGCTGCGATACGTTGTCGTTGGAAAACACTACGCACTGCTGAGGATCGTCGTCCACCACGGTACATCGACGCCTTGCAAGCAGCTACAGTGAAGTGCCGATAATTATTGGCTGTACGCTACGTCGCCACAAAGCAGGCAATGAACCATGTTATGGGACCATAACAGCCTAAGAGGATATATGCATAAGCCAGAGAAAGTCGACGTTTTTAACACGAAGGTGTTTTATGCCGGGGTCCACCAAGACTTCACTGACGTATTTCCGTCACGGAAATACGTCACACGAACATACACGAACATAATACAAAGAAAGAAACCAGAAGAAAAAGTTCCACAAACATGCAAAATTTGGAAATCGAACCCACGACCTCTCGGTCCGCGACGATAGATCGCCGAGCGTTTAACCCATTGCGCCACAAACGCATTTGCAGAGAGCTACACAGACGCGCCTTATATATCTAACACTCCTCCGTGTACCCGCGCTCTTGCTCGGGGCGGTGCCGCCGCCTACGAGCAGAAAAGAGAAGTACTGCATTATGACACTAACGCGCACCGACAGTGAACGCTTCGGTGGTCTCAGCACTACGACGCCTCGATGCCAGCATTCGAAGGGACGCTGGCATCAAGAAGCACTACCAACGCCACCTAGGTGGCGTTCACCGTACTCAGCACAGCGGAGCGTGGCCTCCGCAATTAGCTCTGAAAATGTTTCTGAAGTTGATCGCGGAGGCTGCAATTACGACGCGCTGTACGCGCTGATTTGACTCGGTGACGATTCAGTTACGTGCTTTGTCTTGCGCGTTGTATTAGTGTGTCAGTTACGTGCTTCGTATTTCGCGTTGTGCTAGCGTGTGCAGCGTAGTGCAGCTTCCATATGCACGACGGTTGCTCATGGTCATCGACGTTGGTAGTCGTGATGGATGAGACGTGCCACCAGGCGTCAGCGTGGGTGCATCAACGCCTAAGGGCGCTTTAGCCACAAAACACCAATAGACATTATATATCAATGTGCAATAAACATTACACTACTTCTGTGAAGACACGTTTCACTTTCGTGTTCTATACCGATTCCTATATAAGAGGGATCAACCACATTTTATTTATACATAGTGGTGCTCAGTACATCACCGATGACAGTGCGTTGTGCGTATTTTATTGCGCCGGCCAAGATTGTTAATGCCTCTCACTTCCGCACCACGTCGCTGTTGCCGAAAATTCAGTTGGGCGTGGCCCAACCGTGGTGGGCGCGCACAAGAGTTATATGCCTCGCGGGGGGCGTGACCTATGGTTTGGACTAACAGGCGAACTCGGGCCAAACTCGTACATCGCGAAACCCCCGTCGAGTTGAACTCGTGAACATGGCGGTGGCAGCAGCAGCCTGTGTCATCACATCCAGTGGCAGTAAGCTTCAATATGACCGCCTGGACCCGTTCACCTACATGACTGAGGTAGAGTTTCAGCGTCGTTTTTGCCTTTCCAAAACGTCAGTTCGCTGGCTGTGTGACGAGTTAGCCGAAGGCCCTCGTCTACGGAGACAGCGTGGCGGGCAAATTATGCTTTCCGAGCACAGAGTGGTGTGACTAGGCTGCGGCTGATAAGTCCGTGCGATCGCTTCAGCTCTCTCCTGTTTCAAGCACTGCTGGTCCACTGCGACCCAGCCCCAGGCCAGGTCCGCCGTCGTCCTCGGAGTACTGGGGAACCTGCGAGCGCATGGGGTTCAACCCGGACCAACCAACCTGCGCAGGCGAAGTAGTCACATTATATTCGAAGACTCAGAATGGATGCCGGGCTGCCTTCCGGGGCAACAGGTGCCGAAATCAGTTTTCGCAGTTACACAGTACCGCTGCACTGCACGGGCAGAAAGGCGAAGGAAGTTACTTCGCCAACACGGACCACCTCGGCCGTCCGAACGACAACCTCTCCAGGCGGTAAATGATTTGGCTCTCGTATTGCGTGAGCAAAAGCGTAGACATATGGCGGTTGTAGGAGAGGACCGGCGACTTGCTCCCTCTATCGGAGCACGCCATCGCCGACTGGAGGAGTTACCTCGGTAAGGTTGCCAGAGACAAGCTGCTGGCGCGACCTCCACTCGGTGGCCCCGGGTAGATAGCGCAAATTGACGAGTGCCTTCTTCGCGGCGCGCACAAATACAATCGAGGCCGCCTAATGACGGGTGACCACTTTCCGCCGAGCCGCCAAAATTACGGCGGTGTTAGAGATGGTGGCCCATTGGACTTCGGCATGTTCTGCGCTACCAGAGGGGTGCTGCGACTTTCAAGGTCGACCGACGAAAGGCGGCGACGATAGGCGCCATTATTGCAGCCAATGTTCAACCGGGGACCATTATTCATAGTGACGAATTGGCCGCATACAAATGTATCCCAAATTTAGTGAATGCTAACGGGGCTATGCCTCAATCTACATTGGGGGATACTATACCACAGCGTGAACTTTGTGGACCCCATCGCGGGCGTTCACGCGCTAAAAATAGAAAGTTATTTTCAAAAAGTGAAGCGCCACCTCCTCAGCGATGGGTACAGGGTAACTGCACCGATGCTGGAGTCCCACCTGGGATGAATGTGGTGGCACTCAACGGCCACGTGCGCTGCAAAGACCCTTTCTTGCGTTTGTTAGAAGCCACGGATCGCTCGGGCTAACCAATATAAATACTCTTTCCTGTGGTTTTTAGAAGCCACCGCTCGAAGCTTGCCAGTATGAAGGTGCATCTCAAAGTAAGAGAAAATAAAGCGTAGTTTTCTGACCCTTGTATGAGTGCTTTCGGGCATTCCTGAGTGCTTACACGGTAAGCGCGCTGCAAACCACTTATGCGCTAGCTGACGCTCACTTCGTCTTGCAGCTGGGTCAGCTGGGGGAGGCACCATACTCGCCGCCTTTCTTTAGCGCGAGCAACGAGCGATCTATTAAAAGCCAAGTGTGAAAACCAAGCGCACACCAATCGGTGCTCAGAAATGCTAGCGTAAGCACGTAGCGAGCCGCGCCAATTGAATCCAAAGAAACAAAGAGGGCGAGCGCCACTCGTGGTATAACGCGAAACGTAATAAACTACAAATTAGTCTAATGCACATTCAGTGTACGTCGTGTAAACTTTAAAATGCTAACAACCCACGCTAATGTGACTAATATTATTGTACTAAACGCATTTATTTTATGACTTCATTGTGCCTGTAATGCACTCGGTGGAACGACAAACAAGTGAAAGAAGGAACGACCATGCACCGACCGTATGATCACGTGAGCCCCAGTTTGTCGGCCGCCCACATGGCAACGCCCAAGGGATGATAGCCACCCAGAGTAAATCTAGATAAACCAATGAAACTGGAGGCGTGCCGACGGACAAACTTTGCCTTGTTACCATCAGTTCTTTCATCTTGGGGCGTCGCCAGAGCTCGTGAAGATCCCGAGTTTCGCCAAACTCGGCGCATCCTGCATAGCAGCCCAAGTGCCTCTTTATCCAATTGAATAATTCTTTGCAGCAGCCGTGAGGCTTCTTGATGCCAAGGCTATCGGCCGCTCTTCTCCAGTAGGCTCTCTCTGTGCCATGGCACAGAGAGAGCCTACTGGAGAAGAGCGGCGATAGGCCGATAGCAGGACTGCCCCCTGGCCATGAGGGGAATCATCAGTGATCAACACCGTGGGTTTGGAGGGATCATAATGGGCCAAGACACGGGCGGATGCGAGCAGCTCCTTGCTTTTCATGAATGCACATTGCTGAACTGTCGTCCAGCGTCACTTTGTTCCAGTGGTAAGCAAGCTGTTTAATGGCTGCAGTACATCTGATAGTTTGGGAAGAAACTTTCTATAGAAATTCACCAAACCCAAATAGCTTTGCAACTCTTTCAAATCTCGAGGTTTGGGAGCTTTCCTTACTGCTTCAGTCTTGGCGGGATCTGGATGTAGCCCAGCAGCACTTATTAAGTGGCCCAAGTACTGGAGCTCAGGTAACAAAAACTTGCATTTTGCACGTTTCAGTTTCAAGCCCACCTCTTGCAAGCGCGCTTGTACCTTTCAGACGTTTGAACAATGTTCGTCGTCATTAGCGCATGTTACCAAGATGTCATCGAAGTAAACTGCGACATGATCAAGACCTCCCAGGAGGTTTTCCATATCCCATTGAAATATGGCTGGAGCGGAAGCAACCCCTAATGGCAGTCTCGTGTATTGAAATAAGCCCTTGGGGGTATCGACAGTAACGAACTCCTGTGACGGTTCTGCCAGCTCGCTCGGCTGGTAGGCGTCCTTTAGGTCTAGCTTTGTGAACCTTACTTCGTCCCTGGGGCTTTGTGAACAATTCCTCTATGCGTGGCACCGGATACGTTTCCACAAGTATTATGGGATTTACAGTCAACTTGAAATGGCCGCATATATGCCCAACTGCCCATCTTGTTTTAGCACTGGAATGACAGGTGCTGCCCATCTGGCAGTCTTCACTGGTTGTACCACGCCTTGGTGGAGCAGTCTCCTGTAGCGATTCCTCAAACTTGTCTTTCAATGCAAAGGGCATCTGCCGAGGCTTAAAGAATCTGGGTTTGGCGTCTGGCGGCACCAAGATGCGAGCCTTAACCCCACGGAACGTGCCTAAACCATCTGAAAACACCTCTTGAAAACGGTTCACAGCTTCTTCTGCAGACGACACGGACAAGATGGATTCCGGCTTGCTGATTCCCAACTGGAATTCCTTCATCCAGCTTCTACCAAACAATGCTGGGCACAGCCCCTTTACCACGAACAGAGGTAGCCGTCTCTCCTCCTCCCCACGCTTTACAGCGACCGCAAACTTCCCGGAGACTGGTCGCATGTCTCTGCAAAAACTCTTCAGCTGTACGTCGGATCGTTCTGTCGAGAACCGAGGGGTCGCAGCGGAGCGCCAGAACAAGAGGACCAGCTCAGCAGGCTTTCAGAACGGACTAGCGCGTGCCGTGCTTGCGCCGCTGGCACGCGCCGCCCAACTTTATTATTGCGATAGCAATTATATGGACACTCCAAAGCAGATTTCTGCCGTCGGCGTCGCCGTCGCCGTTGCCGTCGCCGTCGCCGTGAGGTTCCGTATGACGTCAATGGAGATGAAATCGTCGCCGCGCGCCGCCGAACGCTGTATGTGCGAGTGAAAGGGCGCGAGGGACGCGCGCTTTCACGGGTAGTGAACGCACGGCGGAGAACAAACGCGCGTTCTGCTCTGTGCTCCCTTAAGGGCTGCAGAAGTAGGCGTCTCTTTCCTCCTCTACAATCCCCATATATGTAGAGCAAACACGCCTACTTCTGACGCACGAAAGGCCGTGGGGGGGGGGGGGGGGGGAGGGAAGGGGGGGGATGTTTAGCTGCGGCACCAAGTACCTATTTATATCAGAGGCTCCGGCAACAGTCACCAACGCCGCACGCATTTTGTGCGAACGTGGGCAAAATGCCGACGGCGTCCACAACAGTTCTGCGTGTTGCCGGTGCTGCTGCATGTCCAAGTTTATACAGCTGATAAAGCTACTATCATTACTCCGTATAGCTCTCTACAAATTTGCTATCGCAATTGATGCTTCGCCTTTCAGGTGAAACTGCGACAATTTTTCTCGTCAGTCGCAGCCGGCCCCAAGGCGCCGGCCGAGAACGCTGACCTTAGCGTTCGCGCTTAGCAGCGTCGGTGGGCGCTACAGTTCCAAGGCGGCCGATGGGAACAATTTCGTGCACTTTGTTTCACTTATGGTTGTGACGCTGACGCCCGTATCAAGTTCCATCTCTAGTGGCACGCCGTTAATGATAACCGCAATGCGCATAGGCGCCGGCCCGGCCTCCTGAAGTGCCCAAAGGTCGTACGATTCCGGCGTTTCACTCGCTCCGGGTGCCCCAAGCACTTCAACCACGGTGTTCACGCGCCTCGAATCTGCGTGCCGCGCCTGTCTGTTTACTAACTCGCAATCACTTTTGCACACTCTTGCCAGATGCCCTTGCTGCCTGCATTTGTAGCAAACTGAGTTCACGTGTTGGCACTGGCGCGCTTGATGGGTACCGTCGCAGCGGAAACACCCGCGTTCGCGACGGCGAGGTTGCACTACGTTTGTTGCCACCATGGCAGTTTCGACTGTCAATTGGGCTGACTCCGACTGTGGCGTTGAGTGAGCGCTTAGCGTACGGGAATCTTTGCGAGCAGCCTCGATGGCCCGTACCGTGCTCATTGCGGTTTCCAGGTTTAAATCGGCTGATTCCAGTAGCCGCGTTTCCAATGGCACGTCGTCAGTGCCACTGACGATTTGTTCTCGTAACATGCGGTCTCGTAATGACCCACATTTGCAGTCGTCGGCCAGTCGCTTTAACGATGCCAAGTACTCGTTCACCGCCTCTGCGTCCCGCATATGTCGTGAGAAGAACTTGAAACTTGCTACCACTTCCGACACCTTTGGCGCGCTGGTTGTTGAGGGCTTCAAAAATTTCCGCTAAATTCGGTGCGGCAGGTTTCTCAGGGTCCAGTAGGCTTCGCAGCAAGGAATACTTCGCGGCCCAGCAACACGTTAGAAATACGGCCGGCTTCTTACCGTTTGGCACATCGTTAACCGTCAGTAATAGTCCCACCCGCTCTCGGTAGTCGTTCCAGTCCACAGTATCCGCGTTGAACTCGTCTATCTTTCCGGTGACCGGCATGCTTGTTCTTGCGTCACCGTCATCGTTTACTTGAAGCATTGAGGGGCATAGGCACACTGAACACACAGGTCATGCGCTCTGCATTTTATTGTACATCGCGCGCCCTCTGGTGGTGTCAGTTACCACAGATACTTACTGTTTCTTTGTAAGTGGGGCGCAAATTTTTTTACAAATATGCTTGTAACATATTTTTCCGCCATGCTGCATGCAATGTCTGGATGTTTGTGGCCAGTCAAGTTGTCCTGAGCAACTTTTTTTCTCATTTTTACCCAAAAATCCTGTGCACATTGTGAAAATAAACTATTATTACTATTTATGAAATACAGATTAACGATACCACGCTTTACCAACTTTGAGTGTGAGGAATTGTGCGCCTGGAGTGATTTGTTAGTCCAGCGATGAAACACGCAACATACATGTTGGTCAATAAATGTTAGTCGAAGATAGGGAAACGGTAACCCGCTGTTAACCGTTGATCCGTGGGTCGATATGCCGTAGATGATCTATGGGATGATATGCAAAATTTTGGCTTCCTGGTCAAGGCTGTCGTGCACATTCTCCTGAATAATTATGATAACGAACGCGTACCTGGAAATACCTGACATAATACCTGACCTTCTATATGAAATCCCCTGAGTATAAAATGTTTAATTACCATATTTGTCAACGCTGCTGAGTATGTACCTTTATAAACACCAAAGGAGCGTTAAGAAGACTAAAGGGTGTCGCTTTGGTGCCACCACTGTGGGAGTCCGGTGTCAGCTCGCTCTCATAAGATGCACGAATGTAAGCCATCCTAGCTTGCAATGGTTTTTCAATGCTAGTCGATGCTTGATAATACAGAGCAATCTATGCAGCATTTGAACACGAAAGAAAATGCGCTTTGGTCCATTTTTTTTCTGTGGGACAATTCACAATTCACGCCACTACGGCGTCACATCTTTCTGGAGCATGGCACCCTCTGTACTGTCCTGTGACTCACCAGACGTGGCAGTGCTGGCACTGACTCTTGTAACCAATAAACATTTCTCAAGAACTAGGCACAGAAGAAAAAGACTGCACGCAAACGATCGTTTTGTTACGTTTCCGTCTTATCTCGGTTGTACTTCAGCACTTTTTGGTACAGGCGAGCATGACCTCGAAGGGACCGCAGAGCATCACCTACGATGTTACCGTCGCAGCGCATGAATACTTCTCTGCGCTGGCGTGTGCGTGGTAGCTCTACCTGTAATTCCTCTGGTCATATAGAAGCATACAAACTGTGCTTAATTGTGACTTTCACGACAGAGAATTTGTCGCTTGGAGCTGCACTAACCTTGGCAAACGTTCAACATTATTTACCGCGTCAAGTTAACATCAAGTTTGCCTTCCATTTCACTGAAAATCACGCGAAAGAAATAACAGTTCAATGGCAAATACCTGTGTGAACATAAAGACATAACGGCCCTCACACTACTGACCCCAGGCATGGTTGAAGAAGGTGGCTAAGCAGCTTACAAAGGAATACGCTAAGGAGTTCAACCTGACCTAGCTGCCACATACGTCTGCCCTGCCGAGACCACTGTTGGCACTACGCAACGCCGGCTACTGTAATAACTTGTGGGCATGGCAGCTACCGAAATAGTGTCGTCTATACAGCCTAAGCGCTGGGTGTGATTAGAACGTGGAAGCTACTGCAGCGGAATAAATTGTGTGCTGGTACTAGGAGGATCTCCCAGAGCGGATTAAGGTAGCCAGCTTCACGAGACTGTCCAACGTGCCGTCGTATGATTGTATACCGTCCACGAACATTTTCATTTAATAACTGCAGACAAATCAAGAAAGTAGGCTATCCGAATAAACTCTAGAAATTGAGGCAACCCTTCTATAACATGCAACCACAGACAGACAGATGTATTATCTATAAAAAATACAAAACATAAACGAGACCAAAACGCAGAAGTTATGTATATGCATCCGCATTAAGTAAAACAAATCTGTTGTTAAAAAGATGGTTCAGTACGTTCTTTCTACTTCGGTTCCAGAGTGTCCTTATTATGCCTCATGTCCAGCTTTGATCAATTTTCGTGTCCGCCGTTGTAGCTTGACTGCGTCCAACGCGGGTGCCATTTAACTTGATATATATATATATATATATATATATATATATATATATTATTTATTTATTTATTTATTTCGGTGAAGATATCACGTCGAACGCCAACACAGAAACACATTTACTGTAACCTAATGAGAATGCTACTGCTTAATTTTATCACTCAGGACGAATTTCGACATCACAGACGACGAGAACATCTGGAGTGGACTTGCAGCTGCAATACCCCTCTTCGTCTCCCGCATGGCGTTTGAGCAGATGGCTGTACAACGATTCATGGCTGCTAAATCACTTAAGCACGCCAAAAGGTACATATATAGCCCATTTTTAATTGGTGCTGCCCTAATGTAACAATATATTTCATCGTGGTTTTACATACCAGCTTCCTGCTGTCTTTGTGCGTGCTTCTTTCTTTCCAGAATAGCTGTGTTGAGTCCGCTGTGTGCTCTTTCATTTTTCCTTTTCGCACCATGTGCCGGAGTCGCCATCATTTATTGGTACAGAGGCTGCAACCCGCTTCTACGAGGTTCCATCAAAAGCTACGATCAGGTGATTACCATCATGTCATTATTATCCCAGATCAGTTCATTAGTATTTGAAAGAATGGCCACAAGGCCCAAGCTTCTACAAGGAAGCTAACAATAAAATGTTACGAGATGGGGACCAGCACAGTATTAAAGAATTGGGCGCTAAGCGCTCGCCTCGTTGTTCGTTGATTGTACAAGTGGCGCTGGTTGTCTTGCGAGGTCATGAGGCGAGCGTAGGTGATGCGACGTGCATGGACGGCTAGGGTTAAGTCATCACGTGCATGTTCATTCACTGGTGCTGTGCCGAATGAAATTAGAGTGAACCGCAGGCTGTGTATTTTCTCGGCCGTACAGCAGGAAAAAGGGCGAATATCTACCAGTGTTGCGGCTAGACGACTTGTAGTCGAAGGGGATATACGGTAGGGCAACGTCCCTATCGGAGTGGTCTGGCGAAGCATACTTTTTAAGCATGCATTAGAACGTTGCGTAAGACCATCCATTTGCCGATAGAATGCTGTGAGCTACCGTGCGTTCAACAAATATTCATAATGTCGGCGATGACTTTTGAGAGGAATGTGAGGAATGCAGCACCACCGACAGCAAGCAGTTGGTGCAGGGCTCCAATTTGTAAAACAGCATACAGTAGCAAATCAGCGACATCTGTGGCGAAGCTTGATGGAAGCGCCCGCGGGATGGCATAGTGCGTGGCATAATAGCCAGAGATATCCGCGTACTTATAGCCGTAAGTTGATGAAGGGAAGGGGCCGAGTAAGTCATAGCCAACGAGAAAATCTGGTTTAGACAGGAGTCGCAGGTGGTCGGCAGTGTTTTGCGGCGTTGACATTTCTCGCAAGCAGCACCGTATCTTCGGACGGGGCGAGCAAGGCCAGATCAGAAGAAGTGTCAGCTCATGCGATCGTAAGTACGAGAGACACTGTGACGTCCAGCAATCAGTACGTCGTGAAGTTTGTTAAGAACGATCAGGCCTGGCCATTAGGGCCAATTGGTCATGCGCTGTTATACAAAGGAGGCAACCTTGAAACTGGGCATGAACGCGTACCGTTTGCGCAACGGCGCGTAATTTAAAACAATTGTGCAGAAAAGCTGAGCGGAAGTGTTTGAGAACGACGAGGCGGAGGGCAGGGGATCATTTTGGCGGTAAATATACCATCCTACAGAATGAACAAGCGAATGGACGCATCGGAAGGCAAATATTCGAGACCATCAATTATAGCACACAAGAAGACGTCACGACGCTTTTCGACGGCGACGCTGAGCAACTGGGAAACGGAATAACCACGCTTCCAAATCAGTGTCAGTGATTGCCAGTGGTTCATTTACACGCTGACGAAACAAGCAGTGTGTGCAGGGTGTTAGTGGCGGGATTTTTGAACAACCACATAGGAACAATTTTGTAAGCGCAAAGCGGAGCGACCCAGTCGGCCTGTAAGATTCAAATACGAAAGCCAGCACAGGGCACGGACGACCTGCCGTATACATTCGGAAGCAACGTGAAACGTACGCGGACAAGCACAAGACATTCTGGTTCTGGATTCCATTCGTTGCGCTGAGCACAGTGCAGGTGTCAGGAGGCGGCTGGCGTGTACGCCATAGCTCAGTGGTGTCCACAATGGTATTGAGCTAAGAAGACGCCAATCACGGACCAGTACCATCTGCATGGATCTCTGCAGGAGCAGATAGGCCGCATTGGACCAAGATAGCTGGTGTGGTGAGGATTGTGAGTTGGGAGAATGCGGCAGCTTCAGTGAGAAAATAACAATGCTCAATACCAATGTGGACACGACTGTGTAAAATGCACGTGTTTCTTTAGTTCCTTACGTGGCTGTGCAATCAGCGAATTCAACAATTCGAACTAGTGACTAGCAGCCCTGTTTTCTATTTCCGATGAAAATCGCTGAAGCTTGAATGCAACCGACTCACTGCACCACAAAAATTCTGCGTAGCTCATTAAGAAGCAACATTCTTTGAGTCTCTTTGATGAGATAGCTGCTATGAACAACCTCGTGAACAGCGATGATATTAGGCGAAACAAAATATAACGCCGACATTCTTCTCCACTGCACGTCTGCCGTGAGCTAAAATGGAGGAATAGGAGTTATAATCAGTGGAACAGCGCTTTCTAGTTACCTACTTTGACGACTGGGCCGAGGGCCAACGCTTATCTACGCTGTTGGGTCTTGCGTTGGCTGACGGTTCCATCCCTCGGCTATCAACCACCTGGCTGTAGCGATTCGTGTCCGAGCGGTCATTGTGAGTTTACGTAGCTGGTGAGGTACCATGGTGCCGGGTGATCAAGAGGTCTGGAGCGACGTCCAAGAATAACAAAAAAGGGTTTATTTACAGCATTTACATTTTGAAAGATTCAATGCATGAGCGCGAACGAGAACCCTCAGAGCACTGAAGGTCCGCTTTTTAACACGAAAGTGTTTTATGCCGGGGTCCACCAAGACTTCACTGACGTATTTCCGTCACGGAAATACGTCACACGAACATACACGAACCTAATACAAAGAAAGAAACCAGAAGAAAAAGTTCCACAAACATGCAAAATTTGGAAATCGAACCCATGACCTCTCGGTCAGCGACGATAGATCGCCGAGCGTTTAACCCATTGCGCCACAAACGCATTTGCAGAGAGCTACACAGACGCGCCTTATATATCTAACACTCCTCCGTGTACCCGCGCTCTTGCTCGGGGCGGTGCCGCCGCCTACGAGCAGAAAAGAGAAGTACTGCATTATGACACTAACGCGCACCGACAGTGAACGCTTCGGTGGTCTCAGCACTACGACGCCTCGATGCCAGCATTCGAAGGGACGCTGGCATCAAGAAGCACTACCAACGCCACCTAGGTGGCGTTCACCGTACTCAGCACAGCGGAGCGTGGCCTCCGCAATTAGCTCTGAAAATGTTTCTGAAGTTGATCGCGGAGGCTGCAATTACGACGCGCTGTACGCGCTGATTTGACTCGGTGACGATTCAGTTACGTGCTTTGTCTTGCGCGTTGTATTAGTGTGTCAGTTACGTGCTTCGTCTTTCGCGTTGTGCTAGCGTGTGCAGCGTAGTGCAGCTTCCATATGCACGACGGTTGCTCATGGTCATCGACGCTGGTAGTCGTGATGGAGGAGACGTGCCACCAGGCGTCAGCGTGGGTGCATCAACGCCTAAGGGCGCTTTAGCCACAAAACACCAATAGACATTATATATCAATGTGCAATAAACATTACACTACTTCTGTGAAGACACGTTTCACTTTCGTGTTCTATACCGATTCCTATATAAGAGGGATCAACCACATTTTTAATCCCTTCCTTTCCCCCCTTTTTCTCACAGGGGAATTGACTGTTGTTGATCTCATCCAATCACAATCCCAGAAACGTTCGCAAAATCCCGCCCCTGACGTTGCACCGTTCCGCCGGATTACGCCTCCAAGGTTGCGCAACCGACCCCACATACGGGCAACCGGTTGGCGACTTGGGAACCTCAACTTTAATCCGTCCCCACGGAAAATTTTGCCATTGGCCCCTACCAAGAATGATAGGGTTTTCATGAAGATCAGCTTGACAAAGAGATGGGCCTTCATGCTAAATAGCGTTTCCACGAAGGACGGCGTTGTCGTCGTCTCAAGTGAGCTCTTTTGTATGACTGTCACAGTACATACCGTGACGGAAAAGAGCGACGATGTCGTTAAACGATGCACGAGACTGATGACTCAGAATTCGTCTCGCCCATCAGCTTTGAGTTATCGGACAGCCGAAGATAGAAAACATAATCGCATGTTCATTAGTCTCAAGAGACGCTGGTCAAGTCGCCAGCTCTCTGGCCTTGCAAGGCACCGAAGGGCATGAAGGGCATTTCGTTGCCGCAGGTGTGTCGGTGCAGCATTCTTATTTTTGTTGAAAACAGCCGCCGAACAAAAAACGGAGAAGAACGTACCTAATGAATAATGTTAGAAATTCCAAATAGGCTCTTTTAGTTCCGACGTTATAAGCACGTAATTGAACGAATGGGTCTTCATGCGACATGCTAATTTGATACAAAAGTAACTTCTATGAAACACGCATTAGACTGATTAGGATGCATCCATTACTGCGCGAGATGGCCGCACCATAAACGGCCACATTCGATGCCAGAGTCTCGGAGACCGTGGGGGCCAGCTTGGCGGCACCAAGTTCTTGCATTCCCCAATAATTTGCGCTCGTAGAACTTCACCTCTTTGACTGATAAACATTATTGGCATACTTTTGAGCATACTAGACGGGGACAGGAAACTAGACACAGACAGCGATAGTGTGTGTTCACTTTCTTTTCCCCGTCTAATACGCAGAAAAATGCCTCAATAATGCAAAACGAACTAGCTCAACGATGAACCTTGGTGATAAATATTATCGAGCGTGAAATGAAGAGGCGGGCATGGGGAGACGCAAATAAGCACCGAAAACACTCAATTCGGGCTATTTTTCTGCACGAAGTGTTACATCTGCTTTTATATATTTGTCAATCTAAGAAAACAATACTTTATCCAGAGAAAGAGGCGCAAAGCTTTCTTGTCATTTCCACGCGAACATGACACCACCTGACTCACGCACTCTATCTATTCCTTTCTGATATTAAAGCGCTACATGTCGCCCAAAGCCACGGCTTTCAGTCGTTGCATGCTGGCCTTGTGCTTTGCCTGTCCACCGCTTAGAAAACTGCATCCCAGAGACCTTTAGGAAAATCCAAAATTTGGAAATGAAACTTCAAAATGGTATGATCCGAGAAGGATCGTGTCTGTGTTGTTCTTACTCGAATGATATGTAAATGTCTCGCTGCGTGTCGGGTTCTAAACGCAGTTATGAATCTGATTCAACACTTGAGACAATGTTCTACGGGATATTGTTTCGTGGATAATTCATGGTATTATACGCTGGCTGTCACTGTTAGTGTGATGCATTTTGCCTCTTACAAGCGAAATTGCGGTAGGTGTAGGTATGTTCCTGTCTAGCTTCGTCTGACGCCTCTTCAATAAAAAAGTTATCGCAGTTTCACCTGAAAGGTGAAGCATCAATTGCGATAGCAAATTTGTAGAGAGCTATACGGAGTAATGATAGTAGCGTTATCAGGTGTATAACCTTGGACATGCAGCAGCACCGGCAACACGCAGAACTGTTGTCGACGCCGTCGGCTTTTTGCCCGCGTTCGCACAAAATGCGTACGGCGTTGGTGACTGTTGCCGGAGCCTCTGATATAAACAGGCACTTGATGCCGCAGCTAAACGTCGCCTCCCTTCCCTCCCCCCCCCCCTCCCCTGCCACGGCCTTTCGCGCGTCGGAAGAAGGCGCGTTTGTTCTACATATATGTTGATTGTAAAGGAGGAAAGAGACGCCTACTTCTGCAGCCCTTAAGAGAGCACGGCGCAGAACGCGCGTTTTTTCTTCGCCGTGCGTTCACTCCCCGTGAAAGCGCGCGTCCCTCGCGCCCTTTCACTCGCACATACAGCGTTCGGCGCGCGGCGACGATTTCACCTCCACTGACGTCATACGGAACCTCACGGCAACGGCGACGACGACGGCGACGACGATGGCGACGACGACGGCGACGCTGACGGCAGAAATCTGCTTTGGAGTGTCCATATGATTGCTATCGCAATAAAAGTAAACTATTATGCGTGTCCGACGGTCGCATTTCCACCACGGTCTCTCAGTGCAACAGCTCAATGCCTGCTTTTATTTATTCTTCACTTTTTTTCAAGAAAATTTACAAATTAACAAGTCTGAATAGAGATAAAAAATCATGTGGTTGATCCCTCTTATATAGGAATCGGTATAGAACACGAAAGTGAAACGTGTCTTCACAGAAGTAGTGTAATGTTTATTGCACATTGATATATAATGTCTATTGGTGTTTTGTGGCTAAAGCGCCCTTAGGCGTTGATGCACCCACGCTGACGCCTGGTGGCACGTCTCCTCCATCACGACTACCAACGTCGATGACCATGAGCAACCGTCGTGCATATGGAAGCTGCACTACGCTGCACACGCTAGCACAACGCGAAAGACGAAGCACGTAACTGACACACTAATACAACGCGCAAGACAAAGCACGTAACTGAATCGTCACCGAGTCAAATCAGCGCGTACAGCGCGTCGTAATTGCAGCCTCCGCGATCAACTTCAGAAACATTTTCAGAGCTAATTGCGGAGACCACGCTCCGCTGTGCTGAGTACGGTGAACGCCACCTAGGTGGCGTTGGTAGTGCTTCTTGATGCCAGCGTCCCTTCGAATGCTGGCATCGAGGCGTCGTAGTGCTGAGACCACCGAAGCGTTCACTGTCGGTGCGCGTTAGTGTCATAATGCAGTACTTCTCTTTTCTGCTCGTAGGCGGCGGCACCGCCCCGAGCAAGAGCGCGAGTACACGGAGGAGTGTTAGATATATAAGGCGCGTCTGTGTAGCTCGCTGCAAATGCGTTTGTGGCGCAATGGGTTAAACGCTCGGCGATCTATCGTCGCGGACCGAGAGGTCGTGGGTTCGATTTCCAAATTTTGCATGTTTGTGGAACTTTTTCTTCTGGTTTCTTTCTTTGTATTATGTTCGTGTATGTTCGTGTGACGTATTTCCGTGACGGAAATACGTCAGTGAAGTCTTGGTGGACCCCGGCATAAAACACTTTCGTGTTAAAAAAATGCATGAATATTATTAGAAATTCAAAGTGCGGTCTTGTCAACACAAGATCCCGTGAATTGACACTCTCGGTGGAATAGAGTTTATTTTTAGCGGTCATCGGCAGGAAAATTGTTTATCCTATTTTTCTTTAATATTTCTACAATGTAGTTCTTATATTTGACGCGTTTAAAGATACCAACGTGCTCTTTTAATAGCTCGATTCCAGAAAAAATGGGGCGTCGATCACCATAATTTGTTCGAAAACGCGGAGTACAAATTACAGTGCCTCTTCACGCACGCCAGTTAGGCTAGATACACATGCCTGGCACAAGGAAATGTGAGAGGCACAATTTTACCCCTATGCGTCCCTTTTGGAAGCTAGTGCTTTGAGAAGCTGAGTAACATTTATCAGCCTTCGGAATCGGTTCAGCTTATTGCGTGCACCACACTCGCGATCGTCTCTGTCGTAATGCAGCGGGTTGTAGCCTGTTATTGCGGCAGCAATATAGGCGGACCTCACACACTTTGTATGTATCCGTCTGACGAGAACCATAGCCCAATGCCGAGGGTAATGCGGTCTACAATTGTGGGCCGATCCCGCAGGCAGCGCAGTCTACCGCAGCGCCTCCAGGCGCGATCTGTCACGAGCGAAGTAGGTGAGGAGCAGGCACGTGATGCACGTGCGAGACCAACACCACCTAGATAGTACAATGCCTGTTCAAACCGAGCCATGACGTCACGCTACCTGGCCCGACTGTCATAGAATCTAATGGGGATGCCCCCGAGTAAGCAGCGGTGATTTCGACGTCACTGCTTTCGTCATGCCAGGCTTGGCAATGGAAATTTCGGCCCAGGTAGCATGACGTCATGGATCAGAATGAAGATGCCTTGGGCTATATAGGTGGTGTTGGCGAGACAGTTCAAATAGCGATTTTGGCACCACGGAAGCATGCGTGCGATGGTGACCCAATGGCTAGAGCATCAGTGTCGCGGCTGGCACCGTTCGTCGTCGACGCGAAGTCGATCGACGGCGTATACAAGCCGGTTGGTCGTTCCGTACTCGAGCGAACACAGTGAAAGAGTCAGAGTCGGGAGAAAAAAAAAGAAACAAGATATTTATCGACTGACAACGACACACAAATTAATAACATAAACTAATAATAAAAAACATAAGGAAATTAACACACCTGAACATAATATAGTTCAATGATGACGACAAAGAAATATGACGAGCAATTAACAGTGGATATAAAAATGAAACAGATCGCGGATCAAATATACAATAATATACTTTACAATAGTTCACTAAAACAAAGTTCAAAAGAAAACAAATGATGTCATACGCGTGGCCGGGCAGCAGCAGCAAGTCCATAAACGCAAAGCTTTCCCGAAGAATACCGGTGAGCCAATCTTGTTGAGGTGGATGCGATGGCTGGGCTGGGTTTCGCGGGAGTCTAGATCTGATGAGTTCTTTCAAGCAGGTTGAGCTTCGTTGCAGACGTCGGTTTGTCGTCTCGTACGCCAACTAGTTACGCGGAGCTCCGACGTGGCTAGGCGGCCCAGGCGATACTGGACGGCACTAGCCCCCCGACTGCTTCTCAGCAGATTACAGGTTCAGCTTCTAGACTGAATACCAGGGCCTAAAACCTGCGCCTTAATAGCCTCTCCTTTCCCTAGTTCGCTATGTCAGGGAACTGCAGGTATGCAGAGTTCATCTCATTATTTCATGACTCCTTCCAAAAGTCTTGGCCGCGCCCCTTTTAATCAGGGGCGAGGGAACGGCTGATCCCCCCCCCCCCCTTAGGTGGCGTAGGTTGCCCGTAGGTGGCGGAGATGGCTTAGGTGAAGTCCCGGGCACGCCCATAATAGGTGTGTCACTGTCACTGGCGGCCGCATTTCGATGGAGGCGAAATTAAAAAATGCCCGTGTGCTTGCGTTGTAGTGCACGTTAAAGAACCTCAGGTGGTCGAAATTCATCCGGAGCCGTCCACTACGGCGTGCCTCATAATCAACACTGGTTTTGGCACGTAAAACCCCGGAAAGAACAACTCAAGCTGGCGAGAGCTTCTTTGAAGAGCGGCACATAGCCAATGCATTCGCCGCATGGCACCGCTCGCTAAATCCTTTCGTTCTGTTGCATCTTCTGTTGTTTCTAGGGTTGTAAGTGCATTCGACACATTTTGCTACATATTTTGAAGTCTTGCAGGGAAGAATAAGCAAGTCTTAGTACACCATCCTACACGCTTTCGAGTGAGGGTGCCTCAATCATACCAAAATAGCAAACACACACATTACTCACGCCACCCTATACGCCTTATAATAACAAGTGCCCAGGCTCCCTCACTTGCAAACACTGCGGGGCCTATCTATCAAGTAAACACATCTTTTGGAATGCCCTGCGAAGTCCACCATCAGAAAGATGCAGGTGGCACTCTACCTCCCA
This sequence comes from Dermacentor silvarum, assembly GCF_013339745.2. Classification (NCBI taxonomy): domain Eukaryota; kingdom Metazoa; phylum Arthropoda; class Arachnida; order Ixodida; family Ixodidae; genus Dermacentor; species Dermacentor silvarum. The sequence continues at coordinate 91,336,609 of NC_051155.1, forward strand.
AACTACACCACAACCAGAACCTGGCAGCTAGGACGAGTGTCACGAGAGTTTGAAAACTATGGTGGCAGCTTCTGGCGCAGCACGTCAAGAGCGTGATGGGCCAGAAGGCATGGGTCTAACAGGAGGCCCGGAATGGGGCCTTAGTTCCTTTGTAACGTTATGTTATTTCTTTCTCTCTCTCTTGCTAAAGCGTTGGCATGAACGACGCTCATTTAAAATCGGCACATACCCTGTAACATACTCCGATGACGAAGCAAGCGTAAGCCTGTGTTACAGATTACGTACATGTAAACACCAACTTTCATGGCGTCATCTTCTTATGCAGTGTACGGCAAAAGTACGCAAAAGCCTTCACCTGATAGCGATTATGTTTCCCCTATAAAATTTCCTCCTCACAGAAGTTCTTCAGAGATATGCCTTTCACCTGATGCATGAACGGATTACACTGCAACACATTGAGTTTGAACTCCCGCACCGTTTCATGTAACTACATCGTTGAAGTTAAAAGCGTAGTCGGAAATTCATCCGCAATGAATTATAGCTTATTTCGGAACCATTATTGGTCTGCTTTCGGAGTAATAAAGAAGCCATGTGTTGAGCTACGGACTTTTAAAGTTTCAAGAAAGTGAGCAGTGGTGAACTGATTATCGCCTGTATGTTACAGTGCGTGTACGATAGTCATCTTGGTTTGCTTTTTATGGCCAAGATTTCGTAACAAAGTGGATTAGCTCTGCACGTAAAGAGTTAACTGTCTTAATTGGGTGCTGCCGTCAAAAGAGAGCCCTGAGTTTAACCTGAGAAAATAACAAAACAGGCTGTGAATTCGTGTCACTATAGGGGAATATTTGAAATTACTAATACCCATTGAATATTAAGCACTAACTCTTCGTATTTCTATTCAAAAAGCAGCCATTCGTTGTTTTCTAATATTTGAAACTAACCAACTATTTCACAACGGCCAGGTGAAGTAAGGTTTTTGTTTTATATCTGTTCAATGGAGAATCACGAATTATCAGACGTTACACAATGACAAAAGTTTTAGAAAAAATTATGCGTGGCCCTGCTATCGCAATCAGAGACCAGCGGAGCTGAGGAAAGCATAGTAAAGCAGTGGCATACCACATACTTAGTCTAACTTTTGCTAGGCTTCCCCCATCTCCGCTGGTCTCTGGTGTTTGCGATAGCAGAGCCACGCATAATGTTTTTGACATGCCGGTGCAGATTGAGCATTAGCACCGTTAGTCCCAAGTCGTTGCATGTTGCGGAAGTTCCTGAGCACCCGCAACCCAGGATCTTCTAGTCTCCTCTGTTTCCAGGCGCTCAGTATTTTTTTAATTTCGAAAGCTTGCCCTTAGGAATAATACAAAGCATATCAAAAATACACGAACAGACTTGACTCATGCAAAAAAATCTAGAAGTGAACGACGATATGGTCCATGAATCCAACGTTCAAGGTCGGGTGGGCGGCCAGGCCGAAGGCCTGTTGCCCGTAGTTGGAGGAGACGGCTTACGTGACGTCCTGGGCACGCCCATAACAGGTGTGTCACTGTCACATTTTGAATTGTAGTGTCACAAAATGGCACGATTTATTTATTTATTTATTTATTTATTTATTTATTTATTTATTTATTTATTTATTTATTTATTTATTTATTTATTTATTTATTTATTTATTTATTTATTTATTTATTTATACTGTCGATCCCATCAGGGATCATAACAGAAGGGCATGTACATAGTTGTCTTACAATATAACGATAACTGTGGGCGGGCATTGGTTGACGCGGTGTGAAAGCAGGGTGCGTTCGAGGCCGTGCGACGACGTCGGCGTACGTGAGAGGAGCAGCTACCGGATGCGACCGAGGGGGCACTGACACAGCGTCGGCAATTTCTGCTTCGATCGCCTGCCGAATAGCGGGTGACAGGTAAGGAGCAGGACGGGGCTGGGGCTGTTGCTGAGCAAACTGCACCAGTGAGAGCTGCCGAGCTACTTCCTCGCGTATGAACGCCTGGAGCTGTGGCAGCAGTGTTGACTGGTCCGAGTGGACGGCCAGGCCTGCGTGGCTGTCGACGTTAGTAACCAGGCGACGAGTCAAGGCCCACTGTTTCCGGAGTTCATCGTAGCTCTGACACAGTTTGATGAGTTCCGCTACGCTGGTCGGGTTTTTTGCAAGCAGCATCTGAAAGACGTCATCGTCAATGCCTTTCATGACGATTTGATTCTGTCAGATTCGGGCATCAAGGCACTGACGCGCTTCGAGAGGTCGAGAACGTCCTCAATGTAGCTTGTGAACGACTCGCCCGGCTTCAGGGCGCGCTGGCGCAAACGCTGCTCAGCGCGCAACTGGCGCACGGCGGGGCGTCCGAACACATCTATGAGGGCGGCCTTGAATGCAGACCAGGTGGGAAAATCTTTCTCGTGGTTTTTAAACCACAGATGAGCCACATTTGAAAGGTAGAAGAGGACATGTTTCAGTTTAGCGGTGTCATCCCATCGGTTGTGGACGCTTACCCTATCATAAATCGATAGCCAGACCTCCACATCACTGTCGTCGGTGCCGCTGAAGACCACCGGATCCATCAGGTAAGGCACCCCAGAGCCGATGACGGGTGGAGGGGGCGTGGACGGAGGGGCCGTGGACGGCGGGGCCGTGGACGGCGGGGCCGTAGATGGCTGGGCCGTGGACGGTGGGGGCGTGGTGGCGTCTTCGGGCATAGTTGGACGAAGCGTACGGGTGCGGAGTTCCAGGATGGAAGCTTGGCAGGTCGTATCCAGCACCTTCCACCAATTGAAAAAGAATGCTTAGCCATCGTATGGCCCTTAGCAAGTTCCGCCGTTACTTGTACGGCCGCCCGTTTGACGTCGTCACAGATCATTACGCCCTTTGTTGGCTATCAAATTTGAAAGACCCATGGGGCCGCTTTGCCCGATGGGCTCTTCGACTTCAAGAGTTCGACATCAACGTCGTCTACCGCTCTGGCCGCAAGCACTCGGATGCTGATGCTCTGTCACGGTCTCCTCTGCCTACCGATCTTAGTTGCCTGTCAACACTAACACCCATCGTCTCGCCTCTCACCATCGACAGAATTGCTTCAGAGCAGCGCCACGATCCCTGGATAGCGGCCCTCCTCGGCCTACTTTCTGACACGCCCACGCCGCCAGCCTCTCGCGCACTCCACCTCCAAGCTGTTCACTTCACGATTGGCGACGACCTTCTGCACCGACGGAACTACGCATCTGACGGCTGTTATGATCGGCTTGGAACTGCACGACCCACCTCACCCGGTCGAGATTATATCACGGCCGTAAATGCCTACTCGTCATACCGCGCAGCCGGCGCTCCACTATCTGCGCATATTTTCACGTTGACCCGCAGTGCGCCCACGCTGGAGTCGTCAAAACATATGAACGACTTCGTCAGCGCTACTACTGGCGAAGAATGTTTACATACGTCCGCAAATTCGTTCGCTCCTGTACGTACTGCCAACGTCGGAAATCTGCGCCTTGCCGTTCAGCTGGAGCTTTGCAGCCCCTTCCCTGTCCCGCCCGACCATTTGATCGAGTGGGCATTGATCTTTATGGTCCGCTTCCTATGACACCCGCCGGTAACCGCTGGATCATCGTCGCCGTCGACCATCTTACGCGATATGCTGAAACTGCGGCACTACCTACCGTCACTGCGCGCGACGTCGCCTCCTTCCTGCTCCGCTGTTTCATCCTCCGTCACGGCCCACCTCGTGAACTTCTCAGCGACAGAGGGCGCGTCTTTTTGTCTGAGGTTGTCCAAGCTCTTCTGGCTCAGTGCCACGTTATTCATAGGACAACCACCACCTATCACCCCCAGACGAATGGTCTCACGGAACGGTTCAACCGGACCCTGGGTGACATGCTGGCCATGTACGTCGCATCTGACCACACAGATTGGGACCTTATCCTACCATTTCTTACGTTCGCCTATAACACTGCAACCCAGACTACCACTGGCTTTTCTACCTACTTTTTGCTCTACGGCCGTCACCCATCCCACACCGTGGACACCCTACTACCCTACCAGCCCGATGCTTCTGAGTGTGTGCCCGTTTCGACTGCAGCACGTCATGCCGAGGAGTGTCGCAAGTTAGCGCGCCACTTCCCCACCGCTGAGCAACAGCGCCAGAAAAGGCTCCATGACGCTCACTGTGAGCAACCTGTCTTCTCTCCCGGCGACCTCGTCTGGCTGTCAGTACGTACCTGCGCATGCTCCTGGCCTCTCTTCAAAACTTCTTCCCCGCTTCGATGGACCTTATCGCATTGTCCAGCGCACGTCTGCGGTGAATTACCTAATCGAACCACTGACACCACCCTCTGACCTCCGTTGTCGTGGACGGGACATTGTTCACGTCGATCGACTTAAGCTTTACCGTGAGCCGCTCGTGATCACTTCTGTTTGAGCCGCCAGGATGGCTGCTTTTTCTCCCGGGGGTGATTGTGATGAAGAAGACGTGCAACATGCTCTGCAGATGATGCATACAACCAACAGTAGCAGCATCGTGATCGCTCCGCAAAAGACGACGCCGAAGTCACCGCAAAGAGCGCTGCCCGACGTAACTGTTTAGCCGCCCGTTCTGTGCCAGTATATCCGAAGGATCTACATCTACGCCTGTATCAATAAACCTCATTTCATAACAATTAACGCAATATTTAGTTTACATACACTTCGGCATTGACAATTAGCAAAGACAACCAGTATGGTTGGCAGAAATAATAAAGCAATAAATCGTATTAAAATGAACGAGAGTAATGAAAAAGGGATACAATTGACAAAGGTGAATGAAATCGTAGCATTGATTAGAACATATACATTGCATATGCTTAGGAATAACAAGAGGCAATGAAATAAGCTAACAATTATAAGCGGTAAAGAATGGTAGGCAGTAATAGCAAAATAATACAAGGCAAAAAACTTTATAATAAACAACTGGTAAAGAGGTAAAAAGTTACCATAAATAAACAATGGAGCTCAGCAATGACAAAGTACAAAGTATTAATATTAGGTTTACACAAGTAGTGATATCTATAAACAAATTGGGATATACAGTGCAATAGAATAAAATGGCACAGAAATGCACAGTTATGTTTAGCACAGGTAGGTTAGTTCACTTCGTACCATTAAAATCACCTGCGATTATTAATCTGGACCCTGATGCATATTGCTTCGTGTATTCATGCAACCGGCGCAGTGTTTCGAGGCCGGAAGAAGGACTGCGATAAACGGAGCCCACGACTGCAGTGCGAGACGCAAAACACAGCTTACACAAGATAGCCTCAACGTCCGCAACATCGGGTAACACTGAAAACAGGATCCCCTTCTTTACTAGAATGGCCACGCCTCCGTCTGTGTCGTCCAGTCATTTCGGATGATGACGTAGTTGGAAGGGGCTATCTCAGGATCTTTAATATCAGCTGTTAGCCAAGTCTCTGTTAGTGTTAGAAAGTCTGGTTCGTATGTAAGACGGAATGCTTCAAGGGAATCAGATTTTTTTCAATATGCTGCGAGCATTTATGTTCAAAAAGGATAAGTGGGATATCATGTTCGGCGGGAACGCAGGCTTCGAGGGTTTTTTGGATCAGGATTGACGGGACCAGATTTCAAAGGGGCTATACTATTATTTTCCTCATCCCAGTAGAACATATCGCCATTTATTCGCAGTTTATCATAAATTAGATTCACTTTGTCACCGGGTTTTGCAGAATTCCATAATTTTCTTCTTAAATCTCTTACGCGAAGTGAAAAATCTTCGGAAATCGAAAAACCGGATCCCTTTAGTTTGAAAGAACTTCTCAAGATTTTCCCAATGAAATCACCGACATAACAATTAACACTCGCAAGAACATTCTCGCCGTAGATGTCGTGCATGCAACCGCGTTTGGCATCTTGCGTACAGTAACCGACCTGAACGGAATCAAAGTGCGCTCCCACATTCCTGTCCACAAGGATACAGCAACAGGCGTCATCTATCACGTAGATGTAGCAATACCGAATGAAGACTTGCCTATCTTAATCAAGACAGCGACTCCTGATAGTACCATCATCCAGGTATCTCGGATTGGCAATTCATGGTGTGTGAAGATAGTCTTCGAGGGCGACACCATACCATCTAATGTCAAGGTCGGCCATTTCCGCCACCCCGTAAAGCCGTTCATTCCGAAACCTCTGCAGTGCCACAAGTGCCTTCGGTTGGGTCACGTCAGAGGTGTTTGTAATCACGCTGCAGTATGTGCACGCTGCTCTGGGTTCCACACCACGGAATCCTGCCAAGCAACTAAATTTAAGTGCCGAACTTGCAAGGGATCTCATGAAGCCACATCGAGAACTTGCCTCTGAATCAAGAAGGGGTGGAGTATTCTTAAGGAAATGGTAAGGGAAGGCTCTACGCACCGGGAAGCAGCAGTTTCTGTGAAAAAACGGCGCTCCCGCCGCCACCGCAGACGTTCCCTAAAGAACGCGAAAAACCCCCCACAGCGCCAACCTAGTCCAGCAGCGTCATCATCTCGAATTGAGAAACTGCTGTCCTTGCGCGAGATCAGACGCAACGTATTGAATGACAAAGAAGCCCAGAAAATTTATTATGACGTTGCCTGGCCTGCACTGCCAAATGCACGCCCACCTGCTGAGCTTGAGCGACGTACGTCTCCTTCATCGAACGTACCTCTTCCTTCCGACAAGTTGCCTGAACAGGATGTGCAGGTGGTTTTTTGGCTGAAGTCATTAATAGCTGCGATTCGCACACTTTTGGGAAATGCACAAACTTCGACTGCTCGATGCGCTTGACAAGTACTGGATGCTCTCGCTCCTGTACTTGAAAGCTTACATTAGAAACATGGCTCGCCCACTTCTGCAGAGGCGACCTTTTCAACAACACGTCAAGAATGCCTCAATTTTTCAGTGGAATGCGAGAGGCCTGTTATCACGTATTTCTGATTTTCGCCAATTTGTATATGTAAATTGGTTTCCGGTGCTAGTCATCTGTGAACCAAACGTGAACAATATCCTGAGATTATCAGGATACGAAGCTTTCACCTCCGCCACTTGTGACGAAATCAGCAAGGTCCTCGTTTATGTTCGCAAAGAGCTCACCTACGTGGCCCAGGCCGTGCCTCCTCATGACGACAACCAATATGTGTGCCTTAGCATAAAGAAGAAGAGTCTCTCCTTCACGCTCGTCGCAGGCTACATTTCCCCATCAAGCCGTTTAGACTACACAAGGCTTGAAAATGTTTTGACACGTCGACCTCCAGTCCTTGGATCATCACAGGAGATTTTAATGTCTATCACCCACTTTGGGGAAGTACAAGAACCAATTCAAGAGGTCAGACTCTTGTATCTTTTGCCTCGGACCATGGCCTCTGCCTTTTGAACGACGGCAGTCCAACATTCTTGAAAGGGTCGTCGTATAGCAGCTGCCTAGACTTTACTTTGGTGTCGCGATGCCTTACTTCGAGCGTCTACTTGTTTACTGACTTGGAAACGCGCGGAAGTGACCATATTCCTACTTACGTTGCCATCAAAGGTCTAAGCAATGATGGTTTTGATGGCTAAGCAATTGATTGGCCCGCATTTCAAGCCTTGGTGAACGCCGAATGCCAGAGAGGCCTTGCACGTAGCATAGAGCTTGTGATTGCGGACGCGATTCATGCTGCAACGCGCTGTTTCTCATGGTCACCAGCTCGCACTGACTTCGACATTGAATTAGAAAGGCTTCGTGCAGTACGTCGGCGTGCCGAGAAGAAATACAGACGCACAAAGTCGATTCTAGACTTTAGGGAGGCCAGGCGCACGCAGAAGGAAATACGTCGTCACATGGGCAAATTAGACAACGAACGATGGCATTCATTCTGTAACTCGTTGGACCCCCGCAAAGCACTCTCTCGCGTATGGTGAACTCTCCAGGGCCTTCGCTCTTGTGCTCAGCAATGCCACCCCTTTAAGGCACTGGCGCTCCACCAAGGCTGTCGAGAAGTGGATGTTGGAGAAGGCTTTTGTGCGGAAATTGGAAGCGACAGAATGCTACAAAAGGATCTTGAATTGTACGAAGTTCCCCTCATGCAAGTTTCGGCAATGGACGGACTTTTCTGCATGGAAGAAATTGAGGCTGCTTTAGCCATTTGCAGGCGTTCCTCAGCGCCCGGACCCGGCAACGTAACATATGCTGCTCTCCGCCACCTTGATCATGAAGCACGAGAGATCCTGCTGCATCATCTCAATGTCTCGTGGAGTGACGGTGTTGTTCCCCCTGAGTGGAAGCGTAGCCGTCTTGTACCAATCTTAAAGCTCGGAAAGTCTCCCCTTGAACTGAAATTCTATCGGCCTATTGCTCTCGCCAGCTGCGTTGGCAAGTTGATGGAAAGAAAAATGCACACACTTAGAGAGGGAGATTTAAAAAAAAGGAAAACACGCAAACACACACACACACACACACACACACACACAAAGGAACTCAGGAGCGTCACAGTCGTTCAAACATTGCATTTTCTTTATCTTTCTGTCTCCCCTTACCCTTTCCCAGTGTAGGGTAGCAAACTGGATATTTACCTTCCGGTTAACCTCCCTGCCTCTCGCATCTCATTTATCTCTCTTGATGGAAAGGATGATCCTCACGCACCTCGAGTGGTTTCTTGAACATTCCAATGTTCATCCAGACGCGATGACAGGTTTGCGACGTGGCCATTCGTCGGTTGACAACGTCATTGATCTGGTGTCGTCGATTCAACAACAAAAATCATCCAAACGCATCTCAGTAGCGCTATATTTAGACGTGAAGGGTGCTTATGATAATGTCTCCCATGAAGCAATTCTTGACGCGCTCGTGGCTGCTGAAATCGGAGGCCGCACTTTTCGGTGGATTTGTAGCTACCTGACCCAAAGGAGCTTCTTTGTAGTCACTGAAGATGGTCAAACTACCGACCACTATACCAACCGTGGGGTTCCACAAGGTGGCGTTTTGAGCCCATTTTTGTTCAACCTGGCTCTGATTGGGCTGGCGGAATCCTTGCCACAGCCTGTCAGTCTATCAATTTACGCAGATCTGGGCTTCCGGAGTAACTCACCCGCAAGTTCGCTCAAGGTTACAAAAGGCTGCAACGATGACGTCTACTTATCTTCAAAGACAAGGTCTCGACGTTTCAACAGAAAAATGCGCGTTAGTCGCCTTCACGCGAAAATCGATGGCCGAATATCCTGTGTCTATTAATGGCCAGCCTATTTTGTACAAAAAAAAAACATCGGTTGTTAGGGATCACTGTTGACCGCGACCTCTCCTGGAGCCCCCATGTATCCTACCTAAGGAAAGGACTCCTCTCGATCAGTCACCTCTTCAAAGCCATCGCCGGAAAAGCATGGGGACCGTCGGTGCGTTCTGTGCTGCAACAGCACCCCGGTGTTGTCAAGCGCCCGGAGGACTAACCTCAGAGTGCTTGAGAGCATTCAAGCTCAAGCACTTAGAACTTGTCTTGGCCTACCACGATGCGATTCAACAGCTGCAACAATTGCCATCGCCAGGGAACATCCCATCAGAACGTACGTCGCCACAGACACCCTTCGAAATCATCTTCGACACCTTTCCCGACTAGAGTCTCAATTCCTTGCTTCTCTCTCGGAAAGTAGACCAGATGCAACTTTTTCAGGCATTGTAACCTCCTATCGATCTTCTCTTCCATCGGACTTCACGCCTGCCGCAATACCACCTTGTCTTTTGTGGTGTCTCCGGCAGCCACAAGTGCGGCTCTCTATTCCAGGAGTTACAAAGAAGTCCGACTAGCCAACTTGTGCCCTGAATCAAGCTGCTCTACATATGCTGCATGATTCCTACTCTGATCGAATTCACATTTATACACATGGCTCTCCGACTCTGACCAGCTCTACTGCTGCGGTAGTTATTCCGTCGGCATCATTCTGCAAGAAATTCAAAATCAGCCACGTCATAACATCGACAGGGTCTGAACTTGCCGCCCTCTGTAGCGCAGTGCTTTATGTGCACGAACAATCACCAAATAATTGGGCTATATTCTGTGACTCAAAGGCAGCCCTACAGTCACTTTTATCAGCTCTGCGCCGCAGCCCACATGAACAATTGGTAGCAGAGATGCGAGTACGCTACCATCAAGCGGTGGTCAGAGGCCACGACATTGTATTTCAGCGGCTACCTGGGCACTGCAACATCACTGGAAATGAATGTGCCGACAAAGCTGCCCGTGAAACACATGACGAATATGAAAGAATTCCAATACCACTGTCAAGAACGGATGCAGCGCGGCTCCTCAGCAGCCTTGCCCATACTATAACTCTAAGAAAATGGCATACACCACAGTTTAACAACCGGCGCATATATGCCATGGACCCACAGATCCAATTACGACTTTTACCCGGTTTTAAACGACATGAAGAAAGCTTACTGTGCCGCCTGCGATTAGGAGTATCTTTTACGAAATCCTATTCACTCTTAATTGGTATGGCGGACAGTGCCAACTGCAGCACATGTAGTGTTGAGGAAGCCACCAGACATCTCTTATGTGACTGCCCTAGATACGAAGAAGAGAGGATTGCCCTTCGGACTGCTTTGGGACACTTAGACAACAGACCTTTTACGGAGGAGAAGATCTTGGGCCCGTGGCCTCGTGCGTCTTCTATGTACAGGGCTACAAATGCGCTGCTGCGCTTTTAGGGGCGAAGCTCCTTATAGCGGCACCCGTTCCGTCCCCGTCGTCGTAGTAGTAGTGTGTAACCAGTAGTGTGTAACCAGTCTGAGAAAAATGAGAGAAAAAATTCCGAAGTTGTGTCCGTAGCGCGGAATCGAACCAGGGACCCCTCGCTTCCGAGCGCGCGGCGTTAGCCCACTACGCCACGAAGCGGACATGGACACACGCACCACGATGGCAATAAATACCCAACCATAGCCTCCTCAAAAAAAAAGTATAGAGGAGGCTATGACCCAACCATAGCCTCCTCTATAAGTATAGAGGAGGCTATGAGCCAACATTAACGAAAGGCCGCGTTTCTAGCGCGTTTCTAACGCGTTTGTGCTAGCGCATTACGGCCCGTGTAGGAAGCTGGTGTAAGACGCTGTGGCCTCTCCGCCTTAGCTTCAACGCGTTTCGAACGCGCTGCCCAAAGCGGTGGCAAGTCAAGTTCAAGTCGAGGAGCGTTTATGAATACGGGGGGTATACTCTCTCAGCCGTCATGTGATGGCGTCGGCAAACGCGGTGCACGTTCCAGCATGTGTAACTGGCTGCGTAAGACGCTGTGGCCGCTCCCCCTTACTAGAGAGTACTGCAAGTTTCTAACGCGTTTGTGCTAGCGTCCCCTTAAGCGGGAGATCCGATGATTCCCTCCGGAGCTTCGCCCACTCATCATCATTCACCCCGTGGATATGCTGTGATTTTTTTTGAAGTGCACAAGCCTGCATGACCACCTGTGACGAAACTTAGCGATGAACTGTGAACTTCTCTCTTCCTTCTCCTCTTTCAATCCCTTCTCCCCCTTCCCCAGTGCAGGGTAGCCTACCGGGCTCAGCCTGGTTAACCTCCCTGCCTTTCCCTTATGACTTTTTTCTCTCTCTCAAGATTTTAGTTTTGTCCCTAAAATCGAGAAGTTTAAGAATTATTGGTCTGGGCTTAGTGGTATCTGGCCTTCCTAATCAATGAACACGTTCGATACTTTCAGATTCAAGTTTGATGACTTTTTGACAATTTTTTCGTTTACAGCAAGTTCTAGCGCGTCTTCGTGTTCTTTGTCCTCATCTGGCGCACCATACAAAATTAAGTTTGATCGTCTTGAGCGATTTTCCAGGTCGGCCAGCCTCAGTTCTAGGGTCGTAACGACTTTCTGTAGATTTGTGACCGTTTCCGAGCAACACGAAATCTTTTTGTCTATGTTTGTAAGTTGTTCGAGTTTCTTGTCTATTGCGGTTAGTCTTACTTCCTTTATTTCTTTCAAATCCTTCAAAACTTGGTGCAGTTGCTGGGAAATTTCAGGTGTATCAGGACCAGGGTTTGTTTCTACATCACCTGCTAATAGCAATAGGTTGACGAGATACACTATGTCAAAAATTAGTTCTCACAGCAGCCCAAGGCACAGCAGCACAATTAAAGCAACCTCGTTGGAACGCATGCAATATTCAATGCGTTTTCTTACCTGCGCGATGAACACAAACGGGTTATCCATGTGTCTTTGTGGTCAACTGCCGTGCCCTATGGCCCACGCAAGTGTGTTGTCCCTTCTTATGGAATGAAGCGCTTGATGCGCCACCAACGTCGAGTTGAAGACCGAACTGGCGCTCATGTGGTCGACGAAGTGCGCTTATAAAATAGGCCGTTGCTATGAAATGTCAGCAGGAATGTCTCGGCGGTGCAGCGCGGTCTGGAACCGAATGCGCAGTATGCACGTTTTCCATCTGCAGGCTTCGTGGCCCACCGGAGTCATGGCCCGTAGCTATCAGCAGCAGGGATGCAGCGATCTGCGCGATGAACACAAACGGGTTATCCATGTGTCTTTGCAGCCAGCTGCCGTGCCCTATGGCCCACGGAAGTGTGTCGTCCCTTCTTATTGAATTAAGCGCTTTATGCGCCACCAACGTCGAGTTGAATACCGAACTGGTGCTCAGAGTGGTCGACAAAGTGCGCTGATAAAATAGGCCGTTGCTGTGCAATGTCAGCAGGAATGGCTCGGTGGTGCAGCGGTCTGGAACCGGATGCGCAGTATGCACGTTTTCCATCTGTAGTCTTCGTGTCCCACCGGAGTCATGGCCCGTTGCTATCAGCAGCAGGGATGCAGCGATCTGCGCGATGAACACAAACGGGTTATCCATGTGTTTTGCAGCCAGCTGCCGTGCCCTATGGCCCACAGAAGTGTGTCGTCCCTTATTATGGAATGAAGCGCTTGATGCGCCACCAACGTCGAGTTGAAGACCGAACTGGTGCTCGGAGTGGTCGACAAAGTGCGCTGATAAAATAGGCCGTTGCTGTGCAATGTCAGCAGGAATGGCTCGGTGGTGCAGCGGTCTGGAACCGGATGCGCAGTATGCACGTTTTCCATCTGTAGGCTTCGTGTCCCACTGGAGTCGTGGCCCGTTGCTATCAGCAGCAGGGATGCAGCGATCTGCGCGATGAACACAAACGGGTTATCCATGAAGTGTGTCGTCCCTTCTTATGGAATGAAGCGTTGATGCGCCACCAACGTCGAGTTGAAGACCGAACTGGTGCTCGGAGTGGTCGACAAAGTGCGCTGATAAAATAGGCCTTGCTGTGCAATGCCAGTAGGAATGGCTCGGTGGTGCAGCGGTCTGGAACCGGATGCGCAGTATGCACGTTTTCCATCTGTAGGCTTCGTGTCCCACCGGAGTCGTGGCCCGTTGCTATCAGCAGCAGGGATGCAACGATCTGCGCGATGAACACAAACGGGTTATCAATGTGTCTTTGCGGCCAGCTGCCGTGCCAAATGTATGGTCTCCCTATCATAGGGACCGTGGTACTGTTGTGCCCAGAGAGCGGTCACAGACGGGGTGAGCGCGACCCCGACACGCAGCCTCTGTAACCCACTTACACATTTTCCTGAAGATGCCTGCTGACAACCTCCCAACAGGGAGGTCTGACCCACATGGTGGTATAAGAGCTCGTGTGGTACGTCTGAGGTTTTCTTTTTTCCAGAGCAGTTCTCCGCAGGCGTCTTCAGGAAAATGCGGAAGTGGGTACGTTATGTTCTCAGGGTGGGTTTCCAAATCTGCTTCAAGTAGACCCGGCAGGGCAGCTCGTGGCACCCACTGGACGCGTATCACTAAATTCGTAGTGGCAGCAATGCGGTGAATGCTATCGGGGAACAGAGAGGACCAAGATAACCTACGTATGTCGTGGATGGCTTGAGTCGAGTCCGTGCGAATGATGAGCTGAGCAGCTTGAACAAAAGGGAGCAACGCGGCCAAACCGTCCCGTATGGCGGCAAGTTCGGCAAGATAAGCTGGCGGTGCAGGATCGGCAACATACGAGCAGGTCTGGCTTGCCTCTGGAATCAATGGGCACACGAGAACTGTGTGAATCGTGTTACCATTAACACTGGCGTCAGTGTGTGCTACGATGTTCTGCGTAATATCGCGATGAATTCAACTGGCCACATTCACGAGACTCCAGATCTTCAAACCTGCTGAGCCGCCGCCAGAGGCATCGGCTGCAGTAGTAGTGATTTTATTGAAGAAAGTGACGCTTATTTCTGCTGCCCAATAGGGAGCACGGCGCAGCGTCGGGGGAAGGGGAAAAAGGAGATAAAGATGTTGAAAGGAAGGGAAGAGAAGAAGAAGCAGCAAGAGTCTCATCTGATTATGGAGGAGGCTGGTGATGGAGGCGGTGGCCTGCTAGGGACGAGCGCTGCAGTCACGGACACCGGGTGCGTTCGGCGGGAACGCGGGGAAAGGCGGTCGGCGTCGGTATCAGCTCTATGCGTCCCACTACCACCTGACCAATGCCACCTACAGACAGACAGACAGACAGACAGACAGATAGAAGAACTTTATTTTATCCTGGGGGGAGGGTGGACTAGCGACCCTCCTTAGGCGTCACCCACGTCGGTACCGGGAGTCCAAGACCCCCTGCCACCTCGCAGGCCCCCTGGATCGCCCATAGCTGGCTCCGAAGGTCGGAGCTCGTGATTCAGGTGTAGAAGTCGGTCTCGTCGATGCGATGGACCCTGGAGTTGATTTGTAAGCGGGGGCAGCGCCACATGATGTGACCAAAGGTGGCTAATTCGCCACAGAGAGAGCACTGAGGGGTGATTTCCATGTAGCTGGCCATAATGGCTGGGGACGGAAAGGTGTTCGTTTGGATTAGTCGGAAGGCTATCGCCTGGCATCTGGAAAGTTCTTTGTGCGGAGTGGGGAGGGTTCTCCTACCTAGCTTGTAGTGATTCGTGATCTCATTAAAGGTGGTCAGTGTGTCTCCGCCGGTATCATCTCCAACTCCCGCCCCACACCCGTCGGGGTGCGGGAGGCCCGGTCGAGAAGGACCCGATGCGCCGGGGCGGCACGCGAGTCCTCGCGCCCGGGCGTGAACCATTTTGTTGGGGTTGGGGATGCCGTCGACGGCCCCACTCAGATGGGCGGGAAACCACACCAACTCGTGAGAGTACACTTTGCAGTGAGTCAGAATCATGGCGGCCTTTTCCGCGATGTGATTCGAGTCGAAAGCCCTTACGGCAGACATGGAGTCGGTGAAGATGGTGAAGGTACCTTTCATTGTCATAGCGAGCGAAATGGCTACTTGCTCAGCGATGCTGGCGGACTTAGTTTGAACTGTAGCAGCATTGAGTAGCCGCCCTTCTTTGTTAACTACCGCTAGCGTGTATTTGTCTGCAGTCATCCTAGCGGCGTCTACAAAGATTGCGCCATACCCCGGCTGTCTAGCTTCTCTAGGATGGCCTTAGCCCTGGCTTTGCGTCCGCCCACATTGTGATTCGGGTGCATGTTTCTGGGTAGCTGATGAACTACGATAATTTCTCTAATTGCTTGTGGCAGTGGAGTTGCCCTTTCAAAAATAAGAGGCGAGTTGATGCCTGCCTTTTCGAGAATCGTTTTGCCTACAGTGGTGTTAGAGAGTCTGGCGACCTGTGCCATACGCTGAGCCTCGATCAGTTCGTCTATAGTGTTGTGAACACCCAGAGATAGTAATTTAGCTGTGCTAGTTCTCAAGGGGAGACCTAGCACCCGCTTGACCGTTTTCCTGACGAGTACCTCGAGTTTTTAACACGAAAGTGTTTTATGCCAGGGTCCACCAAGACTTCACTGACGTATTACCGTCACGGAAATACGTCACACGAACATACACGAACATAATACAAAGAAAGAAACCAGAAGAAAAAGTTCCACAAACATGCAAAATTTGGAAATCGAACCCACGGCCTCTCGGTCCGCGACGATAGATCGCCGAGCGTTTAACCCATTGCGCCACAAACGCATTTGCAGAGAGCTACACAGACGCGCCTTATATATCTAACACTCCTCCGTGTACCCGCGCTCTTGCTCGGGGCGGTGCCGCCGCCTACGAGCAGAAAAGAGAAGTACTGCATTATGACACTAACGCGCACCGACAGTGAACACTTCGGTGGTCTCAGCACTACGACGCCTCGATGCCAGCATTCGAAGGGACGCTGGCATCAAGAAGCACTACCAACGCGTTCTCGCAGAAGCACTACTAGGTGGCGTTCACCGTACTCAGCACAGCGGAGCGTGGCCTCCGCAATTAGCTCTGAAAATGTTTCTGAAGTTGATCGCGGAGGCTGCAATTACGACGCGCTGTACGCGCTGATTTGACTCGGTGACGATTCAGTTACGTGCTTTGTCTTGCGCGTTGTATTAGTGTGTCAGTTACGTGCTTCGTCTTTCGCGTTGTGCTAGCGTGTGCAGCGTAGTGCAGCTTCCATATGCACGACGGTTGCTCATGGTCATCGACGTTGGTAGTCGTGATGGAGGAGACGTGCCACCAGGCGTCAGCGTGGGTGCATCAACGCCTAAGGGCGCTTTAGCCACAAAACACCAATAGACATTATATATCAATGTGCAATAAACATTACACTACTTCTGTGAAGACACGTTTCACTTTCGTGTTCTATACCGATTCCTATATAAGAGGGATCAACCACATTTTTTTCTTCTCTGCCGCGCTTCAATTGTGCCTGGAGGCCACATAGTTTATGTGACTGAGAAGGAACGCATGAAAGAGACGAAGAAGATTGTCTTCTTTGATGCTGCCCTTCTTCCCTGAGACCTTTTGTATGAGGCGGATGGTGGCCGCTGTGTGTTGTTGCAGCTTCTCTATCGTGGCTGTGTTTCTCCCGTTTGCAGAGACTAGCATGCCCAGAATACGTAGTGTGTTTGCCCGAGGGATTTCCTCGCCGTCTGTCGTTCTTAGGTGTATATCCACCTCCTCCACCCGAATCCAGCCTTTAGGTCGGCGCCCCATACGTATAGGCTGGTATACCAGCAGCTCTGATTTGCTGCTGGATAACCGAAGGTTCATTAGTCTTATGTGGTATTCCATTATTTCGACCGCCTCTTGTAGTGTCTGTTCCGTTTCTCCCGTCGAGCCCTGAAGCGACCATAAAGTAATGTCGTCGGTGTAGATGGCTGAGCCTAGCTTTTTCATCATGTCAAGTTTCCTGGCAAGGGGGGACATGCCGATGTTAAATAGCAGTGGAGAGATCACTGCGCCTTGCGGCGTCCCCGTACTACCGAGCGTGTACTCCTTGGATTGAACGTCCCCTATCTTAATGGTCGCCGTCCTGTCTTTCAGGAAAGCCTTAATGAAGTTATGAAAGCGGTATCCAAGCCCCATGTGAGAAATGGATGCCAGTATATGACTGTGGTCAATTGTGTCGAAAGCCTTAGTCAGGTCCAGGGCCAATATGACCCTGGGGTCCCTGGCCGAGGCGTCCAAAACCCGAGTCTTAATGAGTAGCATGGCATCTTGCGTCGAAAGGTGCGGGCGAAAGTCTAGCATATTCGACAGGAAGATGTCACTCTGTTCGATGAATCTCGAGACCCGGTCGTTGATTACATGTTCAAAGATTTTTCCGACGCATGATTTTAGTGAGATAGGTCTGTAGTTTTCCAGTGTGGATTACTTGCCTGGTTTGGGTATGAGGATTACCGAAGCCTGTTTCCATTCCTTGGGGTAAGTGCCCGCGCGCCAGTGTTTGTTGAACATGTCGGTGAGAAAGTCTACCGAATCATCGTCCAGGTTTCTCAGCATGCGATTGTTAAGCCCGTCCGCCCCAGGGGCCGACGTACTGTTGAGCTTGTGGAGTGCGTGCCTCACCTCCCATGATGTGATATCGCCATCTATTTCATGTACCTCCCCTCCTTCGTAAGCGGACTGCTCGGGCTCGTCTCTCCCGACTACTATTCGCAGGTAGCATTGTGCGAGTTCGTCCATGAGTTCATATTTGTCCCTCCCCTCGAGTTCCCTGTGAATAAGGCGCTCAATGGCTGACCGTTGTGCACTGCGGGTGTTTCCTGCCTTGAGGAAATGTTTAAGCAGATTCCATTTACCCCCTACCCTCATCTGTCCGTCGACTTTGTCGCACACCTCAATCCATTGTTTCCTCTCCAGCTCTCGCGCGTACTGGGCTATCTGCGTATTAAGCCGCGCAATACGTTTCCTGAGCGTTCGGTTCAGTTTGTTCTTTTCCCATCGCTGTTTGATGGAGCGCTTAGCTTCCATAAGATGTGCAAGGTGGCTGTCCATAACCTCAATATCGGCGTCTGTTTCTACTTCTTTGGTGGCGGCAGCGACGTCAGAGAGGAGTTTATCCCTCCAGTCGTCATAGCCACCCTCGCAAAGAAGATCCTTCCTGCTGACTCTGAATTTGTTCCAGTGTACTATTCTGTGAGTTCTCGTACCTTTGCAACTAGCGTATAGGCACGTCTCCACAATGTAATGGTCTGAGCCTAGGTCTTCCCCCCTATTCGTCCATGTTTTGTTGCCTGTGTAGTTGATAAAAGTGAGATCGGGTGAAGAGGGTTTGGTCACCGAGTTACCCATGCGAGTGGGGAAATGTGGATCTGTAAGCAGAGTGAAGCCATGATCGTGAAGGGATTTCACGACCGATTCTCCCTTCGGTGTGTTCGCCCCATAGCCCCATGTGGTATGTGGTGCGTTAAAGTCTCCTGCTACAAGTAGGGGAATCCCCGCCTTAGCCGCTATACTGGCTGCCTTGGCTATGAGCGCGTAGAAGCGTTCTCCCTTCTTCTTGGGCGAGCTATATACATTGAGTATAAGGAAGCCCGTTCTAAAGTGTCTACCCGGTAGGAGTTCCACGCACATGTATTCCGCGTTCGATCGTTTATCCAAAATTCCATGGTCTATGGTGGTTATGCCGCGCTTGACACAGGTCGCCACACCTCTGCCATTCTCCCCTTTGCGAACCGAGACTTCGTATCCGTTAATAGTTACGTCCTCTATTATGGTTTCTTGCAGGAGTATCACCTGCGGTTTCTCTTCCTGAGTGCGCAGGTATTGAGCCAGTATTGCTTTTTTGCGTCTGTATCCGCGGCAATTCCACTGCCACACGCGCAGATCCCTGTGTTTTTTATCGTCCCCCGCCATTTTTGCTGAACGGTTTTGACTGGCCATCCGGCTTCCCGCTGGCCATGAGTATGTTGGGTTGTGAGTTCGTGCGTTGCAGCAAGCCCTGTTTTTTCTCCAATTCACAGATTCTTTGATTCTGCTCCGTTCCCTGTTTCTTAAGATCGACAATATCCGTGCTGATTCTGGTTATTGCCTCTGATATCCTGGCTAGTGTCTGGCTAATCTGCTGTTGGAATGCCTCGAAGCCATCCGGCTGCGGGGTCTCTCCTATCGCCCTTCTTTTGCGGCCCACCATGCTGGCCTGATCCCGCTCCTGTCGTGGCGCGGAGACAGCCGCCCGTATTTCCGCCATCTCTTTTCTCATCTCACCCACGAGCTCTCTAAGCTGAGCATTTTCTTCCTTAATCTTTTCCAGCTCCTCACCCTCTCTTTTTTTCTCTTGCAAACTGCCCCCGCTTACCTGCGATTTGGGTGCCGCACTCTCTTCTTTTTGAAGCTGGTGCTGCCTGGCTCTCGTAGTCTCTGGTGGCGGGGGTCTGTCGGCCCATGTTGCCGTGGCAGGCAGGATCGGACTACCGCCCACTGTGAAGGGCTGAACCCAGCCTTGCTGCGTCATCGCTGCACCGCTGGGCATGAGTTGAGGGAAGTCCATGGAGTTTGACTTGAAGGTGCGCGCCTCGGCGCGCTCTCTTCTTCTTTGTCTGATGATGAACGGCGTTTGGTATCGCTGCTTACATACTTTGTCGCCGGTGGGGTGGCCTTTAATTCCGCAGAGCTTGCATCTTGCTTGACATTCGTGGCCGTCCGCGGGGTTTGTAATTCCGCAGCCGCGGCATACCTTGAGCGTAGGCGTCGGGCAGACATCGACACGATGTCCAATGCGGGCGCAGTTGTAGCAAACCTCGATCTGCTTCTTGTACAGGTAGCATCTGTACAGGGTCTGGCCAACTCGCTCGAAGTCCGGCACTTCGTCCCCATCGAAGAGGACAATCACCGAACTCGTTTCCTTGATGCGATTGGCTTGTCGCGCCGAGGGATTTCTCCGGTTTACTATGAGGGCGTTGAGATCCACCTCGCTGATTCCCGGCTCTACGTTGCGTAGCACTCCCTTGACGAACCCGTCTCCGGCAACAGTATACACGTTGACTTCGTGTTCTTTGCCGTTGACCAAAATTGACTTGATTCTCAGTAGCTTCTTTGCGTTGGATTCCTTTTCCGTACAGACGACCACGATGTTCTGAACAACGTTCGGGCACACCACGTCGGTCTCCGCTTCCATACTGGAAATCCCCGCCGCTCTGAAGATAGCCGTAGAAACGCCGTAATGGCTGGCTTTTCTCAAGTCGAGACCGTTGCGCGGCCTCACAATGATCTTTTGATGCTCTTCCGGTAGCCCCGGCATTCTAGAAGCTGCGAAAACCTTCCTTCTCAGCGCCGGTATGCGCCGACCACTTTTGGCACCAACGCGGCCACCATCTTGAGCTATCCGAGGGCGATTCAGAAACTCGAACGCGTCCGCCTTTTTTCTGCCCGTAGATTTCCTTTGAACGAGGTTCCAAGCACCATCGTTCGCGTCGTCCTCCCGAAAATCTTCGCCGTCGATTTCGATCGGCTGCATGCTTTCTCTAAGTGGCGCCGAGACGCTCCTTGCCGTGTTAAGCTTAGCTGCTCCGCCGCCACCGGCGACGGGCGTACTCGTCCTCAAGCCTAACCCGGAGTGCGAACTTCCGAGTCGAAAAGGATCGAAAAATTGTCAAAAACTCATTCAAATCCGTCAGTCCGCACCTCCCCGTGATCGGAGAATCTTGCTGGGTCCATAGAGATGAAAATCCGGGTGAAAATCGGCACATGCGAGATTGAGAAAGGCGAAAAAGCTGGAGCGACGCGCTGGTCCTCCGCTATGCATCTCCTACCAAGCGTTCCTCCAATGCCACCTAGGAAAAAAAAGGTTCAGGCCCACTCACTCTTCCGGCCGTGAGCTGTGGCGTCAGTTAGTCTTGACCGTCGTGTTCGACCGCACAGACGAGCCTACGCCTGCTCACGCCATTGGAACAGCTGCATTACTAAGCTTCACGAACCCTTTCAAGTTCTGCCGGTGCTGTTCTTGGTGAGTGAAGAAGACTGTGTCCGTCTGTGTGTGTGCGTGAACTGTGGCATGGATGTGTGATGCGCTTTATGCACGGGATATTCACGTAGTGTACGGCTGCAAACTCGCACGATGGGGCGATGCTGCGTGCCCAACTGTCGCGGCAACTATGACAACGGACCGAAGGTTCGCGTGTTCTCCTTTCCAAAGGACGACCGAAGGGCAAAATAGGAGCGTGCCTTTCGTCGAGACGACATCGACATCCGTTCTCTCCGTGATCCGAAGGTATGTGCACATCCATGCTACATCCTTCTGAGTCATTCCTAAGGGCACCATCTCATACATGTCGCGTTCCTGCCCCAAAATAGTGATCTTGTGTGCACTTCTGAGTTAGCGTAAGCCTTGGCATTCGAAAATTTTTAGCTGAGCGTTGCTGACGCTCACCAGCGCGATGATGTAGCGTCCCGAGACAGTGATGGGAACTGCATGGATTTCGCGTTGTCTTGTGTGTGTGTGTGTGCGTGTGTGTGTGTGTGTGTGTGTGTGTGTGTGTGTGTGTGTGTGTGTGTGTGTGTGTGTGTGTGTGTGTGTGTGTGTGTGTGTGTGTGTGTGTGTGTGTGTGTGTGTGTGTGTGTGTGTGTGTGTGTGTGTGTGTAAATAAAGAACAAAGAATGAATAAAATTTATTTTACTTGTTTCATCAATTCATTGGGCCATCAAACATTTCTCTTATAAATCGGTCGCACGTTTTATAGCGTACAATCTTATTTTTAAGTGGAATAAAGCGGCGTTGCATGTAGGCTCCCTAAGCCTCCCGTGCTCTCGCTCGCTCGGTCAAGACGCGTGACGTCACGGCGGCGGTGAGTGGGCCTGAACTTTTTTAGATGCGAAGCATCTTAAGGTCGGGGCTATGTCACTCCCTCCACCGTGAGGCGTCCACACCCCTACTGCGCATGCGCATCCTTCTCCCCTTCTCTCCTCTCCTCGTATCATCTCCTCTCCTCTCGGCATTTCTCCTCTCCTCTCCGACGCTCCTCTCCTCCGGATTGCGCAACGAATGGCAACACCTGCGGCTCCGCGCGCGATAGTGCGAAGCTGCTTAGGTTAGAGGCGCGACGGTAGGCGCCCCAGAGGCACTGGCAAGAGTCACCAACGCCGCGCGCGTTCGGTGCGAACGCGGGCAAAACGCCGACGGCGTCGACAACAGTTGTGCGCGTTGCTGCTGCATGTCCAAGTTTATACAGCTGATAAACTACCTTGAGTCGACCCCATGGCTGCTTCGCATACGACTCAGGGTTCCCCTACGGGAAGATGGTGTAATTTTTTTTTCTAGATGGCATTGACTTGGCTCACTCCTCCTCTCCACCTCGCATCCGGTATGCTGCGCGATGCTGTTTTTATACTCTGCTTTCACTCTCTCTCTCTCAACTCTCTGTCCTCTAGCTCGGCGGAGCTGCGGACGACGGAATGATAATTATAGCGAGGTTCTAACCGCTCCGCTGTAATATTGCGGAACCAAAACGGCAATGCAAGCTTTGTTTTCGTATTCGCTGTGGACGCCTACATAAGGACTCGTGATTCTTCCTTGTTGTCTATCCTTTAGGCTTTTTGGCATTCTAGTTATGTAGCAGTTTTATCATTTACGCTACAACCAGTGATGTCTTTCTTGCAACGGACCTTTTTACGCGTGTCTATAACACACAAGTCCTTTAGCAGCTTCTTTATTTACACAACTTCTGATCCCTTTTTCGACAACCACTTATGTAGCGTTACCGGAAAGCAAGTAATAGAGGAGCCATTCGTTTTTGCAGAGCTAGTTTACAACCAGGCCCTTAACATTCTGGGAAGCTATTTGGGCAGTTTTTAATGACAACCAGTGATCTGGTGTACAAAACAAATATTTTTCCTTTATAGTTGTTTTTTCTGCGGTAGTTCGCACAGGAGTGATGCCTAACAATACCGAAATAAATATTCATGCTGTAAATGTATGCGTCTGCGTTTACTATGCAATATTCGATTTGATATTAGATACTTATTTCTATTCAATATGTATTCGAAAAATTTGATTATCCTCTATAATTATCACCGAAAAGGAAATGGCTGCTCGTGTGCGTTCCTACATTTCTTCGTCCTCATCCATGTTAGCTCTTTTTTGTCAAGTATGAACTATCGCCAACTAGGCCAAGGTTTTACTGTTGTGGCCATGGCTTAACTGAATAAAAATGAATTCGCTACCGCGATTACCCTACTCTGTATGTTGTACACATACAGTGCTGCTGTGCTCTGTAAAAATATCTCAATGAAAATATGTGCCATTTTTTCCACCCGATCATTTGTCCCTTAACGCTGTAGAAAAATTCAATAGCCCTACTAGTGCACATAAGTGCGGCCCGATCCGAACAAACATCGAAATTTTCCCTACCATCTTCGCCGCGTTGCAACGACTTCGCGGTTTATAAAATCAGCTGAGTTTCCGAGTTTCCGTCCATATTTGCGCATTTTCGATATGACATGACCACGAATTAATTTGATTATTTACCAGGTGCTTCCGCTCTACATCAAAGAGAGCCTGTCCGAAGTACCAATGCTAACAGGCCTGCTCTTGGCTGGGATACTTGGAGCTTCTACGAGGTGAGAGGCGTCTAAATGTAAGAACTTCACTTCGCATCACTGTTCTATATTGTTCTCCACTATAGCGTCTTACGCATCTGCAGCATCATTTGTTCGCTTGACCATAGGTCCTACTATGCGGCGCCCATGCGCGGACGTCCTATTGGTGCTTATTTCTTGAAAGTTCGAAAGTATCGGACTAGGTTCTTACTTTTTGCGACCATATACGTATTTTATTCATCCGACAGCGTCACTGGAGTGTAGTGTATTTTGTAACTAGGGCTTTCCTAAACATCTCCCATCAGTTTCCAGATTTCAATCTACGAAATAAGCGTCATTTAAATGCTTGACAAAAGTACTAAATCGCATTGCTTTGATGTTGTTATGTCTTTATTTATTTACAACATATGCTGCAGCGCCGAAGCATTACGGCAGGATAGTGGATACCAACAATAAACACATTGCAAATAAGAAAACAGACAAACAGTTAAAGAGATCACTATAAAACGAGGCACTCGCAATTTCAGAATATGCTACACCCGCCATAAGAACAGCACAATGCAAGAATAACCCCATTTATTACAGATTATTGATCAGTTGAGCGAACCGGACACCATCAGCTATGACTACCACCTCTGGTAATGTGTTCCTTCACGTATTGTTTTTGCGAGGGAAGAGAATTTATGTAATCTGTACGACATTCAATTTCTCTAAATTCACATCTGTGACCCCCCCTGCTTGAGAGGTAGTGGGAAGGCTTGATATGTTCCAATTTGTCCATATGAGTTGAGTAATTATAAATTGCATGCATTGCTTTCAGTCGGATTTCCTTCGGCCATCTGTCAAGAGGTTTCATTCCAATGGTAGCCTTCATTTTTGTGACACTAGCTCCGCGGGAATATTGTTTTAATATAAACCTCATCGGCACGGTTTTGTAAACGTTCGATTTTATCACTGAGGCATTTTTCATGGAGGTCCCACGAGATGGACGCGTATTCTAAGTGTGTTCTTACTAGTGATCGGTACGCCACCATTTTCAGTATTTGAGGAGCGCCACGAAGCTTCCGAATAACGAGGCTAAGCATGCTGATAGCTTTATTACGGCGTTTATAATATGGTGACTAAGTGAAAGATCTTCCGAAGGAAACACACCTAGATATTTTACTTCGGGTACTTTTCGGAGTACATTATTACCGGCTGTGTATCTTGTGTTCAGTATGCGCTTCCCTTTGCTAAATGTTACGTGGTAGCTTTTATTGGTCTTTAGACCTTGTTCCCACGTATTACCCCATAAGGCGATATCTCCATGACCTTGTTAAAATCATTGCATGTCACTGTTTTTACTGAGTGCCCTGTATATTAGGAAATCACCCGTGTATAATCTGCCCCCGGAAGATATATTAGACGCGATGTCATTGATGAAAATTAAGACTAATACTGGCCCCAATATCAAGCCTTGTGGCACACAGGGAGTTCCACAAATTCAGATTGTTGGCCACCCATGGCGATGCATTGTTTACTGTTACTAAGATAATCTCCATTTCATTTCAAAATATTTTGATCAATGCTGAGAGCAGACAGTTCATGCTATAATTCATGAGAAACAGAATGGAATGTTTTACTATGAAGTCTATAAATATTGCATCTGTACGCAATCTATTGTCAGCCACAGTGGCAAGGTCATGACAAAGGTCCATAATTGGGTGGTACATGAAACACCAGCGCGAAACCCGTGTTGTTTCTGGAAGAAAAAATGATTAGTATTTGAATGTTTCATCATATTACTGTATACAATATGTTCAAGTATCTAGCAAGATATACAGCATTAAAAAATTGGCCTATAATTGGCTACTGTAGACATCTGGCCACATTTATGAATGACTACAACCAGTCGTCTTCCATTCTTCGGTTACAATTGCAGTTTCAAGCGATTTGCGATATATTATGTACAGGTATTGAGACACAATATCAAAGCACTCTTTTAGTGCTTTCGCAGATATCTGATCTAGACCAGCTGTTTTGGGGTCATCTAATGAACGTAAACATGTTCTAATACCTTAATGGTGATTGTTACAGGAGGAATTAAACCTTGCATGTTGCCTTTAAGAGTAGGTAATTTACAATAGTGCTTTAGTTTCAAGAAAACTGATCTAACGTTGTCGCTGAAGCAGCTAGCTTTTTCAATATTATCTGTTAATGGTCCTCCTTCATGCAAGATACTGGGGGTACCGGTTTTTTCTTTATGCGTTCTCTTAAGATAGCTCCAGGATGATCTTGGATTGTTTGTTGTAGCGTTTGCTAGTCCGGAGAAGTAATCCTCATTCGCCATTGCTATAGCACTTTTGTGTGGGTTAGCGCAGTTAAAGAAGTTTATCAAGCCCTTTTATACTGCGATTCCAGTTCCTCCAGACTGGGCAGAACAATAGTATGGTTTATTTTATATTTATGGTTCAAGTGAGAACGCCTTTTATCAGCTTTTTCACATCACTATTTACACAGGACTTATTGTCTTGCGCATACTTAAGGGAATGTATATTTCAGCGAGGGCAGATAGCAAGTTTCTGAAAATGGTCTAGAGGGTATCGATGCATCTGTCCTGCGATTTATGAATATATTCATCCATTGCTTCCTCTAGCCCATTTATAATTTCATTATAATTGGCTCTGTTATACATATATACTTTTCTAATTTCATGGCAAGTCAGAATTAGATGCGGAAGCATGAACGTAGCATTTACTATGCTGTAGTCGCTAATGCCACGAAGGAAACACACTTTTTCCCCAATGTTTTGGTCATTATAAAATTTAAAATCTAGGTGCTGTTTCCGCGCGTAGGCGAGGAAACGTATTGCTCGAGGCCGTATTTAACGGTACATCATAAACTGACGATAAAGCTCCTACTCGGGGTGTCTCTTCGTCCTGCTGTATGTTAGGTAGGTTGATACGCTCCTGCAAGGACGATATGGTCATCAGAAAGAGTGGCCGGGATATAGCGTAAGCTGTCTATTTCACCACGGGCTCCAGATGAACGATACAACGAACCTCGAGCAAGGGTACCTGTACTCTTCAGGTGACACCATACCCATTCCGTTTCATTGGCAGTTATGTAAATATTCATACTGGGCAAGGGTTCCTCAATCATTAGAAGTAGGGCTCCACCACGACGACTCCTGTCGTTTCTATAAACTCGATAGTTTGAAGGAAATAGTGTGCCATTTTTAATTGGCGCATCTAGCCATGACTTGCTCGCAAAAACGAATCGGGATCTAGTGCCCCCAGTAGCCCGTTAATGTGAGCAATGTTTTTTTTATTACTTTGAGTGTTTAGTAAAAAAAAACTTAGCACTCTGTCACCATGTTTTTCGGGTTCTTACTCTGCTGTCACTTTTTGTTATTTTACCTACAGTCTCTGCATCGCTATCCTAAGTATAGGTTTCACCATCTATGATCAGCTTCTCATGCACAAGCGACACTTTGTCCTTTCCATTATTCTTCCTTGGTTTTGGAAAGCACCAGAACTTCCATCGGTCTTCCCTCAGACGGGCCGAAAAGTGCCTGGAAATACTGTAGTGTGTGTCCTTAAGTTTCCTGCCATTGCTGAGAACTTTCTCGGTATCTTTATATGATAAGATAATGGCAATAATGCGATGGTTGCGGTTTAAAGAATGATTCGGAATCATGTGTGCTCTCCGGATTTGTCCTATGGTGACTTGTAATTTGTCCCGGAAAAAAATTTCCTGACTGTATTTTCTGATGTTTCCCAGATTTAACGCGGGTCACCATCCTCTAAGCCATCAATGAAAAGATTCATTCTTCTGATGCCGTTCTCCAGTTCGTCTATTTTCTTGGTCAATGCTTCTGCATTTTCGGACTGTATTTGAACTTGGCTTTAAAACTGCACAGTATGCTGATCCGCATGGTCAAGCTTTTCCGCTCGAGATTCTAAGGAATTCCCATATCGCTGATTAGTGTTTCCATCTTTGTTTGCTTTTTTACTATCTGGCCTAATTTACTAAAATTAGTATTTTGGCCATCACGAAAATTCTTCAAAATATACTAACAGGCTACTAACAGTAGTCTAGCAAGAAATGGTTTCACAGATATGAACAAATTACACACTCTTTGTGGGAAAGGCAGCAACAACAGAAACCGATCAGGCAATTACAGGCAACAGAAACCGATCAGGCAAAACAGGCAATGTCTGCTCTAGCCTGCAAAATGCAGAAAGGACCAGTTAAGTGCATGTTGTCGTGATTGCTGCCGCGTTTCCCACTGGAGATCGGAGTGTGGTGCGGGTTGCTTCTATGGCGCCCCTTCAGGATGTCAGCTGTCGTCCCCGAGCGAGCGTGGCGTAGATATTGCCGCTGACGGTGTTCTGTCATCCAGCCATGACCCCGGGCTGGCATTCGGGAGAAGTTTGTCGGTAGTTATCTCGTTCCGGCTGCGGTTTCGTGGTTGCCGCGATAGTGACGTTTCCATAGATGCTGATTACAGAAAGCAGCAGCTGCACAACGCAGAAAGGACCATTTAAGGGCATGTCATAGCGACTGCTGCCACCTTTAGTACTGAAGATCAGATCAAAGAGAAAGACATTCAACAAAAGCTAACACCCTCATGGAGCCCAGCGACCAAACTGATTGTATTGCACCAAGCTACTTACATCAAATAGTCACCGCCCAAGCACTCCGTACAGATGTTTGACCAGCGAAGCTGAAACGTGCGGCCCTGGTGTTTATCGCTGGGTTAATCCAGACGGTGCATTAAAAGAGGGCTTGGTAGGCTGTCGGATCCTCGGCACGCAGTTGCGCCTTGCGTTCGGCCACCCGAGCCTGTTCTTGTGCCCGGACTGCAGCATCGACCCGGCTAACACGAGCTCTCTCACCGTGCTGCTGTCGGCGCTGTTGTTTGTGAGCTGCCTGCTGTTACGGAGTTCGTACGATGCGCGCCTTACCACGTACCCCATGTTGAAGTCCGATTGAAAGTGCTCCATGCGCGCTCGGCTGCGGCAGAGAAAATGACGTCGCTGACGGCGCAGCCAATGGCGCGCCTATCTTTCTATTTTACGTGTGACGAGGGTAGTTCAAGGGCGCGTTAAAGGTACCGGAGCCCACCGCCCGGAGACCACAGGGGTACGTGCCATTGCGTTTGGACCCCTTCTGCACTATCACCAGGATCGGCCCACATTTCTGCCCACATCGGACGGACAAAATTTGGTTTCGCCTAACCATATACAGCTTCGCTATAAAACCTGGACCGCACTTCCGGATTCGGTTTTGGGCGTGAACGTTTTCAATGCTAGCTGGTGCGCATTACGCCGGCTGCACTGATCGGTGTGGCATTTGTTTTATTGCGATAGCAATTATATGGACACTTAAACCGGATTTCTGCCGTCGGCGTCGCCGTCGTCGTCGTCGCCGTCGCCGTGAGGTTCCCTATAGATAAAATCTTCGCCGCGTGCCGTATGCCCGAGCGGAAGCGTGCGGGGACGCGCGCTATCACGGAGAGCGAACGCCCTCAATCTCCCACGCGCAAGCAAGGAAGCGGGAAGCCAGCGCCGGAAGGAGCGGGGGGGGGGGGGGGGGGGGGGCGCCCTTCCACTCTGCCAACAACCGCGCTCGTCGCTCGCTCGCACCGTCTCTTATCTCCACACGGCTCTGACCTTTATGTACCGTGCATTCGCCGCTCAGTTTCCGTTGAAGCGATAGACCGCACGTACCTTCGCCGCTGCGGCGTATCCGCTTGCTGCCGGAGTTTTGACGGTCGTTGTCTGCAGTCATTCAGTGTGATCTATTCATGTTTGTTTGTGCGCGCTCACACCACGCCTGTTCATTCAGTTAGTAGTAGTCGGGCCACATTTTCCAACGCACGCTACACATGCAATGCTGCCCGCATCGGCAGTACAGCGCTACAGGTGTGTCCCTTCGCACGCGCTGCCCACGGGAAGCGCTTCTCATCAACACCACCGTTTCACACGCGCCTTCTCGTGGTCATCGAGTCTCTCTTCATGTCGGTCTACTTACGCCGCAGCACACCTGCTTACTTAATCAGCTCATGTTTACTACAATTCATATTGCTACCAAAGCCGCTCACCTTACTTCGTATGACATTGCTTTGTTGCTATCGCATTCATTGCTTCGCCCTTAGGGCGAAACTGTGACATTTTTTTACTACTACTGCTCAACCGAAAGCTGTCTTGGTGAGGAATCATTTTCTTTTAGTAAAATAAGTGCGAGCGATTTTCAATAGACTCCATCGAACCTGTCTTCTGTACAGCATGCAATTTCATAAAGTGGACTCAAGACGGCTTGTGTAATGAGGAAATGCTTATTTTGCCCCACATAAATGCTCGTTCCGGGCTTTTTGTGCATTCATCCAATGTTGTGGCACCAGGTAAGCAGCAGTTTTTCCCATACGAAGCTGCACCGGAGGGAGGAATCAGCTGACAAAAGTAAATTACAAGCATGTGTCATTTTGGTATTCAGAAGTATATAAGAAAATTGCTTGTAGAGGCTAAACGTCTGAATGTGGTGAATCGACGACATTACAAACAAAAACAATTCGCTTTCACAAACATGGCATACAAAATACCCTACTCATTCTAAACAATACCGGGCCTTATTTCCTGCACTTCAAGAGCACAAATACATGGGCGACAGCACGTTTTCGACGCAACTTGGCGGTACGCCACATACATAGGGGTGGCCACAACAGAGGCTCGCAGCCAGACCATGCTAGACGCTAGCAGAATGCCTTCTACTTGCACTCAATACAAGTACACGGGTGCAAAGCCTGTTTTCTGTCTTTCAGAAGACGGCCTTTTCTAATTAGAAGTTCCTGGTTTTTGAGCTCATTGGCGTTATCTTTTGCGCGTTCTGCCAGTACAAGCTAGAGCACTGCACGGGCCGACTTTTCCAGCACGGGCCCGGCCCGGGCCCGTTTTTACTTTGGGCTGCCCGCCCGAGCCCGATCAAAACATTTATAGCGAAACCCGGGCCCGGCCCGGGCCCGGAAATATTCTACCTTACCCGCCCGGCCCGGCCCGCCACCCCTCTACCTTAGGCCCGAGCCCGACCCGAGCCTGGCTCGAAACAGGTCCGAACCCGGCCCGAGACCAAAAAACCCATGTTCTTCAGAGTTGAGACGCCCGAGAATAACCCGCTGCACGTTACATGCACACCACCAGAAAGCCCGAGCGCGGCCCGGGCCCGCGTCAAAAACACTGAGCCCGGCCCGGGCCCGGGTCAAAAAGCACACGCCGTGCCCGAGCCCAGCCCAAGCCCGTGAAAAAACTGCTCTACAAGGCCCGGCCCGGCCCACGGGCCGGGCCGGGCCCGGGCTTTCGGGTAAGCCCGAGCCCGTGCAGTGCTCTAGTACAAGCAACACACTCCCGAGTTATCACCCTGAGCAATCGCACGTAGTGTTTTTGATAAGCGCGAGTACCGAAAAAGGTATATGCTGTTGCGGGGGACATAAAGAGAGTCACAAGCTTGTCCCAGTAACATTTTGTACACACGAAACTAACTGCGTCACAACGGCCAAGCTGCTTTGGCTAACTGCGTAACAACGCTGGGTGTGGACAACGTGCCTCAAAAGTATCCCAAGAAGTAACGAAATTAGTTACCATAACGTTGGGGGTCAGAGAAATTGTCACAAACTTGTCCCAGTACCAGTCAGCGCAGGCGAAACTAACTTCGTCTCAACGGCTCAGCTGCTTTTCGCTAACTGCGTCACAACGCCAGGTGCGGCCAACGTACCGCAATAGTACCCAAAAAGTAACGAAATTAGTTACAGTAATGTTCGGGCTCAGGGAAATATTTCGACCGACTCGCCGTATTATCATGCTACGCATCGAAAAATGCACAGCTTTCAATGGATCTATTTCGCCAGCGTCTGCAAGCGTGCTCAGTGACAATATGGCGAGCGCTTCGCCAGTTTCATTCCGGCGATGCCAGACTATTCTCGTAGCACGAGAACGCATCTCTCGCGCCCGGTTTTCTTAGCAAGCGCGATAGTATGCGAAGCCAAGCGCCCTCGTATTCCCAGTAATTGTAAAAAAAAATTGTCGCAGTTTCATCCAAAAGAGGAGGCATCAATTGCGATAGCAAATTAGTAGAGAGCTATAGGGAGTAAGGATAGTAGTTTTATCAGCTGTATAAACTTGGACATTTAGCACCACCAGCAACGCGCAGAACTGTTGTCGACGCCGTCGGCGTTTTGCCCGCGTTCGCACCGAACGCGCGCGGCGTTGGTGACTGTTGCCGGCAACGTTACGAAAGTAATCTAGTAACGGTGGTTGCCAGTGCCTCTGGGGGCGGCTCTGAGGTTTTCGACGAGATCAGAATGGGACACTCGTCGAGCAGCGTCGGAAATCTTACCCACCTTCTCACCTCGCAACGTTTTGGTGCCGCAGCTAAACGTCGCCTCCCCTCCCTCCCTCCCGTCCCCCCACGGCATTTCGCATGACGGAAGAAGTCGCGTTTGCTCTCTATATATAGGGATTGTAAAGGAGGAAAGAGACGCTTAATTATGCACCCCTTCAGGGAGCACGACGCAGAACGCGCGTTTGCTCTCCGACGTGCGTTCGCTCCCCGTGAAAGCGCGCGTCCCTCGCGCCCTTTCACCCGCACATATACCGTCCGGAGCGCGGCGACGATTTCATCACCGTTGACGTCATACGGAACCTCACGGCGACGGCGACGCCGACGGAATAAATCCGCTTTGGAGTGCCTATATAATTGCTATCGCAATAAAACAGAAGAAACACGGCGGCTGGCAGGAACACTTGTGGTTTTGGGTCTACGACATCTAGCCTAACTTACGGGCACGCAATTGAAGTTGGCTTTCATTGTAAGCGAATATTCTTGTTTTCTTTATAAATTTCTGTTAAAAGGGTGCAGTGTGCGAACGAAATGTAGCATATTTATGGTGTTTATGTTTCCATGAGAAATTAAAAAATTATACCTATAAAAACCAAGCAGACGAAAGTCTTACGAAGGTCTTGAAATATGGGATGAGGGATCGACACGTCGCGTTGAATAGCTGTGCGCTCTTCTTCAAAATGTGGTCCATAATCAGCTAATGCAAACGGACGTGCTGGGCCAAAGGGCGTCAGTGCAAAGACTTAGTGTTTGTAATTGGGCATTAAAATAACCATGAATGATTAATCACTGATTGTAACAGTGCCGGTGGTGGCATTGCTATCAATGTTGACATGCGGTCTTTATTGGGGCGAGAGTGAAACACCACCGAGGAGCATCAACAGTACGGAAATGTGACAACGATGGTGCCTATAGTAGTAGTTGTAGTGCTAGTAGAAAACTTTATTTGATGTTTTGTAACGAAGTCCCAGAGGGTGTATCCCTCAGTCCAGGGCCCCATTTGCTGCTGCTATCCGGCTGGCCTGGTCGATCAGGTATCACTGGTCGTCGAAGGCTGTGCTGGAAAGAGTGGCTTCCCACCGGGATGGGGAGGGGTTGGGTATTCTAGGTAAGCCGGGTGGTTTGAAGAATTCCCACGTAGAATCGTAGAGGTTTGGGTGTCCACCGCAGAAAGGACAGTTGTCGGGGTACTGGCTAGGGTAAAAAGTGTGGCGGAGAGCAAGGCTGGGGAACGAATTAGTTTGGAGCTGGTGCCATGCGGCTGCATCTGCACGGTTTAGCTTCACGTGTGGGGGAGGGAATGTTGTACGGGATAGTCTGTGGTGCTGTAATATATGCGTGTATATTAGCGGTATCGTTTCCACCTTGTCTGGGTTGGACTGACCTTTCACCGGTGCCGGGAGGGTTAGGCCTCGGGCTGTCGCATGAACGCGCTCATTGCCAGGGAGAGACGCATGCCCAGGTGTCCAGACTAGGTGAACTAGTGGAATATTCGGCTTCTGGTGCATCATTTTATGGGCGATCGGTGAAATCCGTCCTTGTGCGTAGTTTCGACATGCTTGCTGGTGCCTGTAAAGCACGCTTGCTAGGTGTTCCACCTGCTATTACATAAAAGATGTATGCGACATCTACGAAAACGTTCCTCTCTAGTACAGCCATAAGTAAAATTAGATCGTTGGGGACGCGACTGCGATTACTTAGCGCTTGCGCAGGTTCCACATGCAGAGTGGCTAACTGACCGACACCACAGTTCAAGACATATTCAAGCATGTCGTACTGTCTCATGATCATGCTTCTTCTTCGTGTCGGGCTCGTAGGGGCCGCTACAATATTACAAGTTGGATAAAGATTCCGCACTGTTTAACTCCTTTTTAGTAACACTGTTTTCGTCTCTGTTTCCGCAGCACAGTTTCGTCTATTGTCAACTCACACGCCGCCATGTTTTACATCGACATTGTCCTGCCTTATATCAAACTTGGTGAACGCAAAGCCGTCATCGTTATGCGTCTACTAGGTAACATTGGAATTGTTTTCATATCATTTATTTTATTCCTACCATGTAGCATCAATGTTTCGACGTACTAACTAGAAAACATCAACTGCGCGGAACTTCACACGATTCGACGTGCGCATCAGAGAAAGTTTACGTCAAGTGGAGCACCGCATTCGTGTGCTGAACACGAACCTTTACACAGGTCCACCATAATAGCTATTGTAACATGTGTAGTTATCAGACCAGTGGCCAACAAATTTATTGCAAAACGATCCCTAAATTGCTTTCCAAATATTATCAGAGGCCTCTGACATCGTTTTCCAGTCGCAAATACTGCACTCTATTCCTATTCTCTCAGCAAAAAATGATTGTCATATGCGGCCTTTGAAATGTTTTGCAAATTTTCCAACATAAAAGTTGTTCCTCATGCTTTATTCGCGTCTGAATAAAGTCTACGTTGATTTCATTCGTGCAACTGGTCGTATGTCCTTTTTGTAGAGCGTAGCTCTTAGGAGCCCGTTCCTGTGTTTCGCGTCGGGGTCGACCCTCGGCGTAACCGAGCAAGCGAGCTCAACGAAGGATGAAAGAGCGAATGCAGATCACCTCTTGGGATGAAAGACGGTGATAGCGAAGAGAGCGCGAGGAGGAAAGCATAGCAGGGGGGTGCAGCGGAACCATGAGGCAGAAAGCGAAGAAGGAGAGTATCGCGAAATCGTGAGAGGGAAAGCGTAGGGCTGCGCAAGACGGGCTCTGCGGTGACGACCGCTATGAGATAGCGCCAGCGTACCGCGCCGTCGTCTGCTCCCCGGTGGCATGCATTGAGCGCGTCATGAGCGAGGTCTATCTGCGGCGTCTGCTGTGAATCGCGCCCACGTGTCACCTACACGCTGCCTCTCACGATCTCCCGATTAGCCAGGCAGTCGCGCCACACTTCGCTCCGTTCGCAATGCGCCGCACAAGACAGATTGTCCGCGCCAGACAAAAATTTGTCGCAGTTTCACCTGAAAGGCGAAGCATCAATTGCGATAGCAAATTTGAAGAGAGCTATACGGAGTAATGATATCAGCTTTATCAGCTGTATAAACTTGGACATGCAGCAGAACCGGCAACACGCAGAACTGTTGTCGACGCCGTCGGCGTTTTGCCAGCGTTCGCTCAAAATTCGTGCGGCGTTGGTGACTGTTGCCGGAGCCTCTGATATAAATAGGCACTTGGTGCCGCAGCTAAACGTCGCCTCCCTTACCCCCCCCCCCCCCCCCCCCCCCCACGGCCTTTCGTGCGTTGGAAGAAGGCACGTTTGCTCTACATATATGGTGATTGTAGAGGAGGAAAGAGACGCCTACTTCTGCAGCCCTTAAGGGAGCACAGCGCAGAACGCGCGTTTGTTCTCCGCCGTGCGTTCACTCCCCGTGAAAGCGCGTGTCCCTCGCCCCCTTTCACTCGCAGATACAGCGTTCGGCGCGCGGCGACGATTTCATCTCCATTGACGTCATACGGAACCTCACGGCGACGGCGACGGCGACGCCGACGGCAGAAATCTGCTTTTGAGTGTCCATATAATTGCTATCGCAATAATATAACGCGAAATGAAATCACGTATAGAGCTGCGCTCAAATTTCACATTAGGGAGTATATAGTAATCGTCGGTGAATGTTTTTCTTTATACCGGTAAATCAGCACACCTATTGTTGGCATTATTAGTAAAAGGAGCGCCATTTCGCAACACCGGCTTGCTTCCTTCTTTGCCATTGAAAAAATGAATGAGCGGGCTAATTATAGCTTCTCTCTTAGCCTCATGTTCATCGCACGTGTGATCAGTTTATTGTCGAACGCCGCTATTTCTTCTTTAGAACTTGTTCTAAGTTTCCGCTCCCGGCTTCTATACACCTCTGTTAATAATCAATTAGTTTTTATCATGAACTTTAAATAGTCATATACGGTCCCCACAACCAAACTAGACAGACAAACGACATACAATTACGTTCTCTTGGGGAAATTTCCACTAATTAGCCGCAGAGGAACTTAGGTTATTATCAGAGAATTGGAGTCATACTTGATAGTTTAAACTACGCCGTCGCCAAGTCGAAAAAATGTCGTATGCAACAGTTATGAGAGAAAACATAGAAGCCGTTATGTGGGCTTTTCTTTCTCCTGCGGGTAGGCCAACACTTTTTTGCGAATGGTGCCCGTATCGTGCCAAAGACGAAACCTTCTTATTGTTAAAACCACCATGTTTGCTTTTATAGAATGGTTTCTCTCAAGTAAGGCCTCCTCATTTGTGTGGCGGGAGTTCATGTTAAGTATGCCGATCACTCTGTAATACTTATTCCTTCACAATCGAGCCATTCTGGCGCCAGACAGCTCTCATTACTTTTTTATAAAAACTCTGGAGCAGTTATCTGAATGTGAAAAATATTCAAGGGGCACTTAGTTATTCCTAGGTGGATGAATGCGAAAGCACTGCGACCACCAAATGTCGAAGGTTCGGCTTCCACCAATACTTGTGGGTTCGATTGCCTAATTAATTCTAGCTTAATTACCTGTGCCTTAACGCCAATGGTCGTAGGTTTGACTCCCACCAATGGTCATGGATTCGAGTGCCGTAATGAACCCTATCTTAATTCAACCAGTCTGAATTAACTTCGTCTTAATTCACTGTACATTAAGTAACTTCGCCTTAATTGAATTTGCCTTAATGACGTCATCAACTGTCTCGATTGTTCACTTGGGCTCACTTGGAACACTTGGGCTTTTTGGACCATCAAGGTCACGCCAACGCCCCGATTTTCCGCCTCATTAGCCACATAATGCTTTTGCATTAAAATGCCCCAGTGCTTCGAAACAGATAACAAAAAATTTGGAGGACGCTTAAGCTTCGCCCTTAAGAGTGGAACGCGATAGCATTCAAAGATCCCTGAATGCTTGTCAGGCTTCCCGGCAACTGTAGATTTCTTTCTCCACCTTCGCCTCTGCGCGCCGCTGCCGTTTTAGGCTGCCGAGGAGGCGAGCGCCATCTGGATGGTGTTTTCGTAAGTAAGCTACCAGGGCGCGCCGCTGTTGCTATGATGAAAATTATGGGAAAGGGGTTTGTGTTTCAGCTTCCTCGTAACAGAATTATGTTTTCTCGTACATTCAGATTACAATCCGACGCTATCCATGTCTGTAGGTTTTAGTTGAGTCGTACTTTACGATTTTTCTGATGGACTTTGAGAAATTCAATTTTGTTCACTAACTCCTCTGCGCCACGAAGAGGGGCTGCGCGGTCGGGGTGCTTCGGGATGATTTTCTCCGCCACGGATGCCGACACCAACGCCGGATTTTCTGCGACACGGGGCCCTTAACGCTTTCCCGTTAAAAGCGGACAGAGGACGTCACTGCACATGCGCTCACCTACTTGTTTCTGATTTATTGCTGCCGTGATTTATTTTAGCTGCAGCAGTAACATGCGATTGCGATGAATGAATGAATGAATTAATTAATTAATTAATTAATTTTTATTTCCTTTTTAAGAAAGAGAAGTATTTCATTGGTGCTGTCAGTGCAGTGACTAGAGCAAACAGTTAGGAGCGTACGTAGGTTTGAATGGTCAATATTTGTGCACTTGAAGCTCAATCAAATGAAAACAATGAAATATGCGAAATTATCAAGGGCTCGTCGTTACTGTTTGTGCACGCTGCATACATCCCAATGAATACTGTTCCAGCTCTGGCCAGCGGCATTGTGATGACCCTCGGTGCCGTAGCCACGCCCTATATTGGCACCGCTGCTCGGGTAGG
Organism: Dermacentor silvarum; assembly: GCF_013339745.2. NCBI lineage: Eukaryota > Metazoa > Arthropoda > Arachnida > Ixodida > Ixodidae > Dermacentor > Dermacentor silvarum. The sequence goes on from NC_051155.1 coordinate 91,374,554, forward strand.
TGCGACACCCTTTGTTCGCATGAGAAGCCCATGTGTCGCTTCTTCGCTCTTAGTGAGCGTACCTTTCATTTATTTCAGATTTTCTCCACCTTTTACGCCTCTGCTTCTGGTCCGTTCGTCGGGCTGGTCTTTCTCGCCCTCTCGTCGCCGTGGGTGAATTCAAAGGTTTGGCCGAAGCTACCTCTCGCGTCCTTTAACAAAAAAAAAGAGAGTGCGCTGGGGAACCAGCTCTGCCGAGAATTCAGCCTCGTCTATCGTGAATTCTCGAAGGGGGGTGATTCCACGAGAGATCAACGCGGGTCCAAAAATTCATATTTTAGATTTCATTCAATATTTTATATTTTGTGCGCGTATCACTCGGTAGTACGAAAGTGAACTTGCCTTCTTTGACAAATGGATACTTTGAGAGAAAAAAATTATCGAAATTCTTCAAGTTGCAGGCGCCATTTTCATGCACCGGGCATTCTCGCAAATTCAGAACAATGTGAAATACAAAATATTACGACTACAAAGAATGCATTTTCTTGTGTAAAACGTATACGTAAATAAGAGTCAGCAAGCGTTGTTTGAGTCTTCTGTGCAAAACGGAAGTGTTTTAGAAAAAAATTCTTAATTTGCTACACTTTTCGAAATTTGCTATATTTATGAATTTTTATCTACTAAAATAATCCATGTATCTTTTGAAATTTGGTGGGCTATGAGACCTTAACCTGTTTAACTATTGTGCTGAATATTGTTGCTTTAGCACAATTTCCATTTTTACAGTTAGCCTCAAATATGAAGTTTTGACGAAAATGAACACTATTTAAAAATCAAAATAAAAAACCCCATCGTTAATTTTTCTCAAAATTTCGTAAACAGCTGTCCACAGACACTGGAAAAAGAACATTAAAAACATCTTGCATTATTTTGTTTTTAATGACAATATATGTGGTAGAAATGAGAGCTTCGCCGGGATCGATGCGTGCTAATCATCCGTGCAGTACTGCAGCGGGAACTCTTAACCCTGGAAACTTCCGACACGTTTCACGCTTAGTGCTTCTTGCACGTTCCATGAATGTTGGTCAGCCATCACAGCTGCACCATTCTGGAAAAATATTTGTTTCGTTCCAAAAGCTTCATATGCGTTTGTAAGCGTTATACACCGCACCAGCAGCTAGCAGATATCCACATCTACTGACTTTCCAAGGAATTTAAATTCATCAATAAGTGTCCAAAATCATCAAGTTCTGAAATACGCCCTTAGAACATACACATCGCTAAATCCTTAGGAAGCCCTCGCACGTCTAGCAGCGATTAGTTTGCGCAACTGAGCGCATTATCATAGAGAAAGAAATGGCATTATCGCGAAATTCATCCCCGGCCGCCCGACCGTATACCGATCAGCGCTGAAGGTTAAAGCTATCGTATATTGAGATGTATTAGCAGTTACATCTCGTCTACGGCGCCTCCCATATGGAGCCATATATAGTCTTGGATAGATAAGTTCCTATTATCATATTGATAGACACGGTCAGGGTAGCCCATGCTCTTATATGACAAAAAAAACAGTTCATCTGCTTATACCTTTTTTTCAGGGAGCGGCTATAGCTACGCTCCTAGTTTGTGGCCTCCAGTTATGGCACGCTCTGGGCAGGAGCCTATCAGACATGCCAGCGCCTCACATTATCGGAGGAAACCTTGAACGCTGCCCTCAACCAACCAACGCCAGCGACGGAGCTAACGATTTCATCCCCAATGTGGCCTCAGAGCTTCATGACAGGTTTGGCTTTCTTGCTTGCGTCACCATGAACAGACTGACCTTTCGCTTTGTACTCGTCAAATCGTACTATTCTGCAAGCCACGTGTTCTGTTTTTTTTTTTCCTCTCCGGCACTGCGTTCATAAAGCAAATGTTACGAATGCTATACCGGCCTTGTTGATACGATGTGTCCAAACGTCTGAGCTGAATACTAAGACAGACGAATTGTATGTACTAAAGCGAACGCTTGTGTATGTCACTCGCTTCGTTGGTATACATTTATAGATGGAATATTCGGACATTGCAAGCTGCGAGCTCACCTCAGAAATTCCTTACGGAGAAAAAGGATGCTACAGAAAATAACCGCAACAGATATAGCACTTCTCCTCTGTACGCCACACCGAAAGACATAGGCAGGCGTTTATGTTGGAAAACAATTCCAATGTTTTCGTGGGTGTTAGTTTACGTTAAGAAATGAAGGTAGAGAGTTTCTGCGGCACCAATAATGTGCTGGCACACTGGTTCCCCTCGTCATGGATCTACTTAATTAAATTATGTTACTCACTGTTGCTCTTCCTGTTTGTCCATACTCATTATGATGGAAAAGACGCGAAACAACCACTGTGATAGCACCGTGGCTATGCCATTGCGTAGCTGAGCTCGAGTTCACGGTTTCAATTAGGGCAGCAGCGACCGCAATTTGATGGTGGCGAAATACCAAAGCGCATCGTGTAATTAGGTTTATGCTTACGTTTAGATGATAACCTCAGGCCATCAAAATACGGAGTCTCCCACTAAGACGTGCCTCATAATCAGATGGTTGTTTTAGCGCTTAAGACATGAGAATTATTTTCAAGATGCGAAACCATATAAAGAAAGCCCCGTAAAAGAACGAGTGTCACTCCCAGCTAAGTTATTCAAAGAAGGCCGGATCGATCAATCATTTCAGTCTTCGTAGCTGTCTTCAGACCTGTTTGATTTCAATGACGGCATCAGGTCCCGCAGGTCACGCTTTAGCCACAGAGTGGTGTGTCTATCGCTTACTAGCGCAATTAAGTAAAGCTGATAGGCGGGATAACTGGTTTCTAGATTATTGACTCATGTTTTGAGCACTAAATTATGCGTTTTTCGTGGTTTGTGGCCAGCGTTTGTGGTGTTTGGGTCTTCCCTTCGTGTAGCGTTTAATTTTGCGGGAATAACATGAATCAAGTATCGATTTCTGGGTCTTCGCCCTGTATGACATCAATGCTCTAAATCTTAGAATCACTTCATCTTGGGTAAGTAGCGAGACAAAGACACAGACAACAGACACGGGCAAGGGAGCGACAGGACATGCGCCTGAAATCACTATTGCTGCAACTTTCAGGCTTTATATACAAGATAGCATGATGCTGCGCTATGATGCTTGCTCTGTTGTTGCCCAAAATCACAGATGACACCATTCTCATAAACTGATTCCGAGCAATGTTTGGCTTTGGACTGACAGTACGCTATGACCCACCACGGTGGCTCAGTGGCTATAGGTGTTGCGCTGCTAAGCACGAGGTCGCGGGATCGAATGCAGGTCGCCGCGGCCGCATTTCGATGGGGCAGAATTGCAAAAAATCCTGTGTCCCGTGCATTGGTGTCACATTTAAGATCCCCTGGTAGTAAAAATTAATCCGGAGTCCCCTACTACGGCGTGCCTCATAATCAAATCATGGTTTTGGCACTTGAAACCCCAGAATTGATACAGCACGCAATGCTTTGAATGATGAAAAATGTTACCTGCTTAGAGCAACTAAGTTGGCATTGGTTGCCTATTGTTCACTTCTGCAGACGATCTTTAGTACATGAAAGTCATTGAACTTCCCCTGAAGGGCGTTTCTCGTTGATTATAATTATACGGGCTTTCAAGAAAGCTCGTGGCCCCAGTGTGCTGTGTGGCTGCACTCAGAGGCCTTTTGTGTTCCTTGAAATAACATTCTTTTCTCAGTTGCTGTTCGCCTATACGCCCAACTACTTCCAGTTGTCATATTTGCGCAATCATTTTTGGGTCAAGTAAACTGCTTTTGATTCAAAGAGCTATCAATCCTAATCAAAGTTTTTTCGCAATGCCTATTATCGTTCACAACTACCAAGAAACTCCAGACTGAAGATTGAACAGGCCGAGCACAGAGAAAGGGACACGGGAAAAAATTGGGACTGGACGAAGCGCTCACTTGAAACATAGTTTAACGCTGCGCTCGAGCGGAAACCACGAGTCGACGCAAAAACCAAATGAATGCACAATCCAGTCATCACACACAGTAACATCGGCAAAACAAAAATTAAATCACCTTGACACGAAACCGTGTATATGGTGGCGGGGCTTTCCGGGCGGATATTTCAAAACTCACACGTGTTTTTTGTCAGCTTGGTTCCGTTTTCTTGGTTCTAGTACTTTGTCTTATCAGAAGATTGTGTGTTAATTAGGCTTTTCTGTAGCCTTGTTTTCTCTACGCGTGCACATGCCCCTTGGTCAATGTATATATTTGTATCGCCTTCAATGAAACCTTGTTGGAAGTCAGTGCTTCGTGTCGCTTCCTCTGTGAGCTGCTCATCTTCAGTCATGGACAACCAGCATACTCACTCGCACATACTTTCACGCTCTAAAGATCATCACTGCAGGCTCCGTCATAACCGTAGTTTGTGAGGAAACTTTAGCTCGGGGCCAACTCCGATTAGAGGTAAAATGCGAAAATGTTTTTTATGAGGCAACCGCTGGACCGATTTCAACTAAATGTGTTCCATTTGAGAGAACGCGTTAAATTATATTGACTGTTGCAAGCAGAATTTTAATTTACGGCCTGAATTTCTTTCTCGATCATTCTCAAAAACTGGTAAGCCTGAAAAAGTTGAACACAAAGTTTACAAATTGTAACTCTGCATCAAAATCTATATCGGAGGTCTGTCAACTGCATCTGTTAGGGCATTTACAGCGGTTAAATTTAATATGCGAATTTACAGCTTACAGCTTGTGTCAAATTGTTAAAATGTTTTCAAAGTCCTATTCACAAATTAGTTCACTTCAGAGCAGTACACACTATATCAGCATCTTTTGGCTTTGGAGGTATTGTGACGTGCAGTTTAGAAATTTGTGATAATGCACTTATGGCTGAATTACAGAGCTGTAAACTTCACAGGTCTTTTTATTTATCATTTTAGTAATCTTCAATCTTTTTGTAAAAATTTGTTGGCTTAACTAAAAAGTTGCCTGAGTACTGTCTTACGCTTCAGCTTTTTCTTTTACATGCAATAAACCTGACAAAATTCGTCAAACTGGCTGTAGAGAAACGCAACTTCTTCACTCCCAGGAATTGATATCGGAATCACACGAGGTAAACCTTCTGTTTCAGCACTGGAAATTGTAAAGCGGCGTCCGGGCAGTGTTACACCACTGACAATATTTTAAATACGTTTATTGATAGTGCAGACAGACGCAAATTAAATGTTCCGAGGTGATGGTGCAAGGTTTCGAGCTCGTATTATCTCGTATTACCTCGACCAATGTCCGGAGACGACATTTATACCCCTGCCCTCTTCAATATCGGAGCCCAGGAATCGCGTGACGTTTGCGCCATGCAGGCCCCTTCCTTTTAATTCTTCGTCTGTCAATGCTGCCCGATGCATTCGCAGAGGCAGTATTGCGGCCCGTGCCTTCCATGAGAATGCCCGAGTTCGCGTTGCGCTGCAGGCTGCGCTTGTTACCTGAAGGTGTCAGTTGTGACGTCTCTACCATAGCACGAAGAATGTCTCCTCCGAGAGAAAACAAATGTTTCGAAATCATTCGTTGGCAATTTTAGCGGTTCTTCCGCATGCACTGGTCTAATAGTTGGATAACTTTGTTGTTATAGCGTCATCTGCGCAACGTGTTCGTCTGCTTGCAGTACCAAAATAGCGGTGAGGGGCCCAATAATTACAACGCTATTTGGTGCAACGGTATCTTAAGAAGCATTGTTTCGTCATGACCTTCTAACTGTAAGCTAGGCGTGATTTATTAATTAGGTTCTTGGTTGGCTGGCAACTGCGTAGGAAAATGTCAGTGTTTGAACATTGTTTCGTACAGCTTGTGGAGATTTCGATGCAAGATGTCCATTACTACAGTTGACTAACTGGAGGGGCTTCTCATAAAACTCCCATATGCTCAATTCGCAGTTCATCTGTGTTCCCGCTGTACCGGATTTCCTTCTTATGGATGTCCTTCTTCGGGGCAGTGCTGACGCTGGTGCTCGGAACGGCTCTCAGTCTGGGTACAGGTAAATTGGCATCACAAAAGTATACTATTGCGCCATTCAGCCATGTCATCATTATTTTCTATTAAATGCGAAGCATTTCTTGCCGGCGGCTCTGTCCGTCCGTCCCGCGTCCCACACCCCTGCAGCGCATGCGCGTCACCTCCCCCTCTCGCTCCTCTCCTACGCTCCCCCCCCCCTTTCTCTCCTTTAGGAATCCGGAACGGCGTGCTCGACAGGTGGTGCGACAGCTGCATACTCCGCTGGGGGCACCACAGTTGTTCCGCGGTATGAAAATGATGGAGCGCGCGTGTCTCATTCTCTCTCCTGTGCAGCGCCGCGATGAGTGCTCGGGCCGCTGCCGCGAAACCATCTCCCGCACAAGCTAACCATATCCCCTCTGCTTCGCATCCACACATGGTTCCGTTTAGCGGGAGATGGAGTAATTTTTTCGTATTCAGATTCGGTTGAAGCTCTTGGGAGAGGGGGAAGAGGGAGTGGATGGAGGATTTTACTAACTAAACGCTCATCGATGCAAAGGCATGCAATGACAGAATTTATTTTTTTAATGCCAGAACAATTAATTCTGCTGCCTCTCACACTGCACCAAAAACTTGCCAAGGATACAGTTTTCAATGAATACGCACTCCCGGCGCTGGCATTGCAAAGAAGATTATGGAGTTTTATTTTTATCAGTGAATTATTTATTTTTCATACGTGCTCGCGATGTCTTGTCTGTATTCCTCACCTCCTGTCGAGAGTGCGGCAGCCGCACACTCGACTACGCACTAATGAAACATTGAGAAACAGCTGAAAAACCACTGAGAAAGGCTACTGTGGGTATACGGGCGCAGAATACGTTGCAAAACTTACATAAACTGCTAGCGCAGTAAATTACCGAGGATGACCAACGTCGTGCAATGTTGTTGAGAAGTTTAGAAGCACTGAGATACGAATCTTGACTGTCTTCTCGCGTACTTCAGTGGGCTGGTCTAGGAATATTTGTGCGAACTAGAGGTACCCACTCCTTCCACCTACTGAAAGTTTTCTCAGTGCACCACGCGCTGGCTCTGGCGATCCCCAGATCAGCGAGGCTGTCGCACCACACTTCGCTCTGTTTGCAACATGCCGCACGAGACAGATAGTCCGCAAAAGCCAATATATAGCGAAATAAAACACCTATAGGGTTGGGCTCAAATTTCGCATTAGGGAGTACTATAATCGTCAGTGATTTTTTTTCTTTCCCGGTTAGCTCTCGCCTATATAAAATAAGTAAAACAGCACGACATATCTATCTATTTTCGGAAACGTTAAGAGACGTCCTATATCTCCTAACACCTGACTCCCGGAGCAATGCCTTGTTGCCCATACACGCACAAATTATAGACGACTCATGATCAGTCACTCACTTCACAGATTGCTGAACATTTTCGATGTACAAAAATTCGATCCTAATGAATGTACTCTCTCTGTTCTGCGTACAAATTACATGTATAAGTGATATATAGAGCCTTCCTCTGTCACCTACTACTTCCTCAAGGGAACCTGATGTTCAATATTTCTTGACATATTTCCTGTACATGTTATCTGCGCACATAATCTTGCGCATATTGTTTGTTTGTTGGCTTGTTTGGTTTATTTTTGTGTTTCCGTTTAATACAACTGGTTCATGCTTTTTTGTGTAGTCCTGCATATGCCTCAATAACTGTCGTGTTTTTTAGGGATTTTTTTCTGAATCTATGCCACTTGCTGCCATTGTTATTCTGATTTGTGTTGGCCATTCATCATCATCAGCCTATACTTAAGTCCACTGCAGGACGAAGGCCTCTCCCTGCAATCTCCAATTACCCCTGTCTTGCGCTAGCGTATTCCAACTTGCGCCTGCAAATTGTGTTGGCCATTAGGACTATTCAAATCGCCGTTTTTGGTGACTTGTATCCTAACACCACAGAGTCATGTACAATGTTATGACTTATAAACTTATTGTTCTTCTTTTATTAGCATTTTAAAAAATACGAGGAACACATATTATTTATTATTTGCAAAGAAATTATATTGAGTAATAGTTAAAAGAACATGTGATAAAAAGGGATCATACCATAGATGGCATCACTGGCAACGTAACTCGTTGAATAATTCAATTTCATTTTGAAGCGCATTCAGAATTGTCCTGTCGCCTTGCGCAGTACAATAGAGCACTAAACGATAGTAAATTTGGAGCATTCTTCGATGCCGTAAGATGACCAACAGGGAGTCCACGGAAACTTCTTTGTAAGGACGTAAAATGGCAACAAGAAAGAAGAAAATTCCTAATGGTTTCTTCATTAAAAAATGAGGTTAGAAATCTAGAGGTCTGACCGAAAAGGATAGAAATTACGGAATCCTGCATCGAAGTTGTTCAACGTAACTTCGTATAGACCAGAGAGGCGCTGATGCGTGCGCCACGGCAAGCGTAAACGCTGGAAGTGGATCGGCGACAGTACGGCATACAGTCCAGAGCACATTATCAGTCGAATATGTCTAAAACAAGCGTCCGTGAGAAGGAAAAAAGATGTTAGAGCATACAGAGCAGGTGCAAGACCCAGTAATACACTCATCTATTAAAATTCCTGCATACACGGGTCTAACATAGTACAACTTGTTTGGTAACAATGTACAAAACAGGTGGAATATGGCAAACTACTCAGGAGCTATAATTAGCACGTGATGCTAATTATGAGAGTGTCACACACCCAGTGAACGAGGCGCCAGCGCCGGGCCAAATTCTAAAGCCGACTTATCAGCTTCCGAAAATATCCCCACGAAAGCAAGGACAATTATTAAGAGGCCCCTCTGGTGCGCCAGCGAACGCCGGTTGTGGTCCAAAGACCGAGTCAGAGACCAGTGTTGTCACACCACAGCAAAATATATTCTTCAAACACGGCAATTACGTACACACGTGCACGCTTCGGTTAGACACATTACAATACAATTCAGATGGGTATTAACAAAACACTGGACAATAATTAACGACAAGCACTAAGAGTCCAACACCTAAAGTACAGAATGAATAGAAACACAAAGTGTCCAATCGTATTAAACCGTGCTAGTCTTGAGCCGGACGATCTCGGCGTAGCTCGAGGCAAATGTCGAAGAAGGAACTTCTTCCGGAAATGCAGACGCTCGATGAACTCGTCGGTTAGCTTGCCGGGAAATCCCCTTCTTCCGCAGACGATCAGTCTTCACGTCACATCTCTTCACCGGCGCGGTCTGATCCCCCTTTTGATTCTAGCACGTCTCTTTTATAGCCTTAGCCGTCGTTTCTCGATCTTTCTGTTGGAGTCGTGCTCCCACAGAACGAACAAAGCCTGGGAGACTTCTAGACGTTTCTCGCCTTTTCGCCGCGGCCGCGAGAACGACTCCGAGGGGGGTGGTGACTCATCCGTTGGCGCACGCTCGGGCTTCTCCCTCTCCCTCTCTGCTCGCCATGCACGGGGTCTGAGAGGGTGTTTCGGCGCGCGCCCTCTCTCTTCTCTCTTGGTACCATAGCCTTCGCGAGTCTTGTGGAAGCTTATTGACCCTTTTCGCGGCAATCCCGTGGGTGCTGCCATGTTTGATCACGTGGTGACGCGTCCATCGCTTGCCTCAACTGCCTCCGTTGCCTCCTTGTTTACAATGGAAGTGTATGACGCCGGCGCGGCTTAGAAAACCTCTGTTTTCGAAAATATCGTAGACGGTGACTAGGTGGACGACACGAAGCTTTGATCACAGCTTCAGAGAACATGCAAGAGCGCTTTCGGAGCTGATTAAGCTATGTCCAAACGGCGCAAGCAGCATATATGGTGCTTGTTCTAAAAGCGGGGCTAAATATGTATTCCAAGATATATCCAAACATTCCGCTCATGAATTCAGTCAGGATTAGTGTGTTTTCCTCTTTGTTCTTTATTCGGCAAATAGTTTGAAGCAGTGGCTTGTCAGTTTCTGACTCAGCGAAGTTCCTCGGTGCGGCCACTATCTGATTATTTTCTGCCTAACGCTCGCGGGTGTGCTCAGTTCCGATAGATTTGTTCTTGCTGCGCACAAGGCTTGAAACGTAGCTGTTTTGTACATTGTAATACCTCGTAACAAATATATATTAGAGCTAGTAACTCGCTTACTCTTGTGGACCGTCACGAAACATTCAGTTTCGACCATTCATGCGTATACAGTGCGCATATATTCACGTGTGCGCCCATTCACTTATTCTTGATACGTCGGCGATAGAGTGGGCGTAAGTTTTCCTGCCATTTGGGACAGATGTGTATATATAACGTGCAAGAAACTTACTACGACAGGAAGCGGCGCTACTCCCTTTGTCATTGTTTAACGAGCGGTACTCACTCTTGCCGGCGTACCGGGGCTGGAGCCCATTTTTTGAAGGTTAGTGATACAAGGCTCGCGGATGAGCAAATTTCTGCATCCTCGAAGAAAGCCGTACATCACGAAGTGCCGGTAACACGTTCGGACAGTTGCAGCAGCGGTCCGCGAACTTGGCCACACAGATTCATTCTATTCCTTAACATGCCAGTCACTATTTTTGCAGCGAACTTCTGCACACGTCTTCAATCCACATGATTCAATCTATAGCATGATTGGAGCACAGTGTGTTAGCGAAAACTCAGTTGCATTTCCGACAGCTGGGGTGCTATGCAGGATGCGCCGAGTTTCTCGTTCACACGAGTTTTACCCGAGTTTGCTCGATGGCAGTCAGTGAACGAAGATAGCAAGGAACGTGCAAGAACAGCAGGCAAAAAGAAATGTCGAGATAAAGCCACGTATGACAACATGAGCGCACCCTGCGCGGCACAGTGCTGCCGGGCTTCAAGCACAGAGGACTGCGCAACAAAACGCGCCAGCGCCGCGTATTGTTATCAACGTATTATCGCAATTTAGCAATACCGTCACTGTCCCGCTGTCTATCTGCACACTTGCCGTGAGCCGCTTGCCACGCCTTTCTCGGGCGCGTCAAGGGCGTGCCTCCTTTTTCGGGCATTATCTTTCTATCCTCCGTCGAATGCGAACAGGGCACATGCGGTGCATTCTTGCACCTATACTTTCCCTCAATCGAATACTTTGAAATACAACAAATAAAATAACCAACATTTTACTTCTTAAAGTATCGTTTTTTTTTTTTGTTTTGAATGCTGTAAATTTGTGATGACAAACGGACATATAACGAATTATTAAATTTTGTACTTTTTTTCCGCGAGTCGCGACAGTGAGGCGAAAGCTTACAAGCGGATACATTCTAGAGGGTCACACGCACGAGGGAGTTCATGCGGTGAGCAGTCGCCAGGGGCGCTGCAGTGCTATGTTCGATAAAGTCAGTCATGACAACGATCTGCCCATTCCCTGTCTAATAGGGGAATGGCCACGCAGCGCTGCGGCATGGCTGTTCACCGCAGGTGCTTCACTGCGGCGGCTATTATGGCCGCCACTTTACCAACTGAAACGACACTTTAGCCATAGAGACGGGAGCAACGGCTGTCGCTGCAAAATGGCTGTGCGGTATTCTGGGTCCGTAGTGATGCAGCACAATGAAAATGCACCAGTTTATCTGCGTGCGCGAAGTCTCCGCGATGCATTGCGAACACGAGCGTGCTGACCAGCGACACAGTTCGTCGCTTGTCACCGCTTGCCCATTAAAGGTGCCTCCGTGCGCATGTGCGCAGAATTTGAGTGTGTTGTTCACTCCAATGTGCTTGCCGATTGCCTCTGCTGCTGAGCTAACAGCGATCGCAGATGGATATCGTAACGACAGCGCAGCAATCGCATTTTGGTGGGTGAGGGCTCTTGTGTGCAGTTAGGAAATTAGACTTCGAACACAGGAAGGTGTTGCAATTGTTTAGTGTGCCGTGCTTGTGATGACAAAATGCCATTGCACTGGGTGTGTTTGCGCTGACCGCTGACCGTGTTTGCTGCACTATATCATTGACAGAGCAGCCATCTCAAATGACAGCTGCGATACGTTGTCGTTGGAAAACACTACGCACTGCTCAAGATCGTCGTCCACCACGGCGCATCGACGCCTTGCAAGCAGCTACAGTGACGTGCGGATAATTATTTGCTGTGCGCTACGTAGCCACAACGCAGGCAATGAACCGTGTTGTGGGGTCATCACAGCCCAAGAAGACATATGCATAAGGCAGCGAAAGTCGACACTTTTTTTTTTATAGTGGTGCTGAGTACATCACCGATGACAGTGCGTTGTGCGTGTTTTATTTCGCCGGTCAAGATTGTTAATGCCTCTCAGTTCCGCACCACGTCGCTGTTGTCGAAAAATAAGTTGGGCGTGTCCCAACCGTGGTGGGCGCGCACAAGAGTTACATGCCTCGCTCGGGGCTCGGGGCGTTTTGATTGACACGCGAACTCGGGCCAAACTCGTACATCGCGAAACCCCCCTCGAGTTAAACTCGGGAGCATGGCGGCGGCAGCAGCAGCCTGTGTCATCGCTGCATCGATGCAAGCGTCTCATCGTGCCATCGATGCAAGCGTCAATATGACCATCTGGACCCCTTCAGCTACATGACCGACGTAGAGTTTCAGCGTCGTTTTTGCCTTTCCAAAACGTCAGTGCGCTGGCTGTGTGACGAGTTAGGCGAACGCCCTTGTCTGCGGAGACTGCGTGGCGGGCATATTATGCTTTCCGAGCACAGACTGATGTGACTAGGCTGCGGAGGAAAAGTTCGTGCGATCGCTTCGCTTCGGCTCTCTCCTGTTTCAAGCGCTGCTCGTCCACCGCGCCCTAGCCCCAGGCCAGGTCTGGCGTCGTCATCGGAGTACTGGGGCACCTGCGAGCACCTGGGGTTCAACCCGGGCCAACCAACCTGAGTAGGCGAAGTGGTCACATTATATTGGAAGACTCAGAATGGAAGCCGGGCTGCCTTCCGATGCAACAGGTGCCGAAATCAGTTTTCGCAGTTACACGGTAAAGCTGCACTGCACGGTCAGAGAGGCGAAGGACGTTACTTCGCCAAAACGCACCGCCTCGGCCGTCCGAACGACCACCTGTCCAGGCGGCAAATGATTTGGCTCACGTACTGCGTGAGCAAAAGCGTAGACATATGGCTGTTGAAGGAGATGACCGGCGACTTGTTTCCTCTATAGGAGCACACCATCGCCGACAGGACGAACTACCCCCGTAAGGTCGCGAGGGACGAGCTGCTGGCGCGACCTCCACTTGGTACCCCGGGTAGATAGCGCAAATTGATGAGTGCCTTCTTCGCGGCGAACAAAAGTATACAATCGCGGCCGCCTAATGACGGCCGACAACTTTCCGCCAGCCGCCAAAATTACGGCGGTGTTAAAGTTGGGGGCCCATGGGTCTTCGGCATGTTCTGCGCGACCAGAGGGGTGCTGCGACTTTCAAAGTCGACCGAAGAAAGGCGGCGACGCTAGGCGCCATTATTGCAACCAATGTTAAACCGGGGACCATTATTCATAGTGACGAATTGGCCGCATACAAATGTATCCCAAATTTAGTGGATGCTAACGGGGCTATGCCTCAATCCGCATTGGTAGACAGTCAACCAAAGCGTGGACTTTGTGGACCCCATCACGGGCGTTGACACGCAAAAAAAAGAAAGTTATTGTCAAAAAGTGAAGCGCTCCCTCGTCAGCGATGGGTACAGGGCAACTGCACCGATGCTGGAGTCCCACCTGGGATGCATGTGGTGGCAGTCAACATCCACGTGCGCTGCAAAGACCCTTTCGTGCGTTTGTTAGAAGCCACGGATCGCTCGGGCTAGCCACTACAAAGACTCTTTCCTGCGGTTGTTAGAAGCCATCGCTCGACGCTTGCCAGTATGGAGGTGTATCGCAAAGTAAAAGAAAATAAAGCGTAGTTTTCTGACCCTTGTATGTGTGCTTTCCGGCATTCCTGTGTGCTTACACGGTAAGCGCGCGGCAAACCACTTATGCGCTAGCCGACGCTCACTTCGTCTTGTAGCTGGATGCGCGCGCTACTCGCAGCTTTTCTTTAGCGCGAGCAACGAGCGATCTGTTAAAAGCCCTGTGTGAAAACCAGGCGCACACCAATCTCTGCTCGGAAATGGGAGCGCAAGCACGTAGCGAGCCGCACCAATCCAATCTAGAGCAAAGGAGAAACGAGCGATCTGTTGGAAACCCAGTGAGAAAAGCAAGCGCACACCAATCGGTGCTCGGAAATGCTAGAGCAAGCACGTATCGAGCCGTGCCAATCGAATCCGGAAAAAAGAGGGGGGGGAGCGTCTCCTCGTGGCATAACGCGAAACGTATTTAAATACAAATTAGTCTAATACACATTCCGTGTACATAGTGGAAACATTAAAATGCTTACAACCCACGTTAATGTGACTAATATTATTGTACTAAATGAATTTATTTTATAACTTGCTTGTGCCTGTAATGCACTCGGTGGAACGACAAACAAGTGAAAGAAGGCACGACCATGCACCGACCGTATGATCACGTGAGCCCCAGTTTGTCGACCGCCCATATGGCAACGCCCAAGGGATAATAGCCACCCAGAGTGAATCTAGATTAACCAATGAAACTGGAGGCGTGCCGATGGACAAACTTCGTCTTGTTATCATTTGTTCTTTGATCTTGGGGCGTCGCCAGAGCTCGTGAAGATCCCGAGTTTCGCCAAACTCGGGGCATCCTGCATAGCACCCCTGGTCGCACAGAAGAAAGGTAGAAGCGGTAATGGTTTCGTATTCGTGCGCGGTCGCTGAGGAGACGTATGGCGCGCCGCCGTGAGCGCCATCTCGTTTCTCTAAAACAAACTGCTTCGCGAAAAGGGTCAATAGGCTCCATTGATCGCGTCGGCGATCTGCGGCGTATGAGCTCTCCTTCTGTCGAAGCTGCCGCGGGGCCCTCCTTCTCCTTTGTTGACGCGGCGCGCGCATTGATTTAGCGCTGTTTTGGCACAGTGAGGCTGTCAGTGACAATGATGTCAAAAACATACTGTGTAGGCATTTCGTTCAGGGCACAGACCACAGACAAGAGTTCATCCATAAATACAATACAATGAAAGGCATCGTCTTTTATTCACGTTTTTATGCAAAGCCCTGCAAGATTGGTATGAAAAAAGAGTTAAATAAGATAGACACGTTAAGCAACTTGTGTGCTCCTTGCCATATAATCTGAATAAAAGAAAGCATTCTGATCGTCGCGCAGGCTGACAAAAAGATTACTGAATTTTGGGTAAGCTGTTCTTGTACCGATATTCCTTCTGGGACCACGACAGATGTTTCATAACACAGTTTGGCTGGTTTTGCTTCTCTTCCTTGCACAGGTGGAACACGAGCAGCGAGGAGTAATTTGCACCTTACAAGCCCCGCATTTTTATGGTTCTGGGGGCGTTTCAAGTTTCTACGTCGCAAATTGCGGGTGAGCTCTCAAACATGTAGCAGTTGTTTAAAGTTGGCGAGCGCGACATAATTCATTGCTGAGTGGGAGGTGTGTCCTGAACCTTAATTCTGCTGGCAACTAATAGAGGAACCGCACTGCATTTCAATGCCCAGAACCTCCCTGCAATCACAGGTGCCATATTTTGGCAATTTGATTATTGTACGTGCAACACATAATGCATTCTTACGGTATGTGTTCGCGTGCGTGCTTACGCGTGCGTGCGTGCGCGCGTGCGTGCGACTTCGCCTGCACAGGATGTCATACAAGTAGAACAAAGTTTTTGTGCTAGAGGCGTTAACAGAGCTCAAATTCACTTTTAAATAAAATTGGTGAAAATGTAATGTTAAAGTTCGTAAATGTGTACAGTTATCACATTTGAAGCTAAACATTTAGACAGAATTACCTGTCTGGTTGGGAGAATCAATGACGACTTACAGAGAGACTCCAACCAAATAAGGGAATTTATTATCCCGACGTTTCGGAGCGGGGGTATTCTTCGGAGGTGGCGGTGTGTAGCTTTTAAAAGGTCTATCGTAACAAATGAGGGGGGGGGGGGGGGGGGGGGAGCGGTAGAGGGGAGACACAATTGTCACTGTACGCCGCTAAGGAAAGTCACTGTAAGCTGTGCATTTTTGCCCCTTCCGCCTAAAATATGCCACACTGCGCAAAACTGCCGAAAAAAGGTCTGACGCATGTCCACGTGTTCATCGACAGGCAAGCGCAAGCGCGTAAAAAGCACGAGCTGTTCTGTCTAGCGTAAGTGGGCGACGTCTGCAAGGAAATAAGCTGCTGGTTTAAATTTGAGATACACCGCCGAACCTGCACCATCTAACAAATTTCCTTGCGCGCGCAGCGACCCTTGATATGAACCTGTTTTACCAGGGACCACATTTTATAATTGCTGACTTGTTTTGTTTATTTCCGCCTTTCTCCATTGGCTCGGATGCCACTGCACTGTCGCTGTCGCTGAGACCGGCGAATCATCGCACCCGCCTGGTAGGAAATAACAAAATATGAAATTGAATCTTATAAAATAAGAACTTAACCAGGATTTTCAAAGCTTTCATTTCATTTCTCAATCTTGATTTCATGTGAAGCATTGCCACGATTAGCCTAGCCCAACAGTGAACGGGGCTACGTGCACGAAGGACTGGAGCAAAAAGCGCCTTTCCCTCTCACAATCGCTTTTGCTTTCTTCCTGTCACAGTGATAACGGCGTCCGAGCCACATCCGGGCGAATGACGAAGGATGAAAATAATTACAAATGAAATTAGTCGTTACAATGCATGGGCTAAGATCTGTTATTGGTCTGAGGGCACTGTCCCGCTGTGCGTACGGTACCGTATTGCCCCGCACTGTTCCACGCAGTTCCGCCGCTTGAGCTTGTTTAGCCGATCAATGGCGCCTTATTCATTCGCGAACATGCAAAAGTTTCACAGATTTATTTTTTTGAATTTGCACAGCTCGACGACGCTAGCTGCAATGGTGCTGAGTGGAATCCAAGAAGTCGGGACGGTGAAGAAAATGCGAGCACAGCACTCCGCATCATGAGTTCTCTGGAGGACGAAGCCTGAGGAGCTACAGAAAACGTTTAATAAAAAATGAAGAGGGTCGCTCAACCAACTCTGGTCGCAGAAGAGAATTGGTACGTGTAAATAAAGTTTTGTAGCTTTCGAAACAGAACTTTTGAAATTTAAAGAGGGGAGATCACAGAGCGCTTTGCTGATGCAGGCGCATACAAACAGGACAAAGTGAGAAATCACTTGTGAAAGGCAGTCAAACACTGCGAAGAATTTTCAGCCTCGCTGCAGAAAGTACGACTTTGCATGCGATCATTTCACATCGTTCTGAAAAAAAAAGACAGGAAAAACACATACGCAGATTCAACCCACATGTTGATATCTATGGGAAGCGAAGCTTTCGTTAATTGGCTAATAAAATGCTATAGAACTAAATACCATACCTACAATCGCCTCCATTGCCGTATCATTCAAAACGTAATCTTACGGGACTGCGTGAACACAATCAACCACACAGGTCACAATAATAATACCAAGAAGTGTTTATGGTTATGCACTACACAGCTTCGCAACCTGTGCCGAAAGGTAAACCGTAGTTCATGCAAATAAATGCACACAGATCCGTGGCGTAATGGTTAGAATATCATACTATTGTGCTAGACGTACTCTGTCTCTTGGACAACGGATTAGGTACTCTGCCATCCGGCTGTTGGACAATCTCACTGATTTATTTATTTAAAGAAACGGCCAGTTTCGTCCGAAGGGAAAACCACTGAAAGCGATAGCAAGCTTCGGCATTGTTATTCGACCGCTTGAACGGTAATACGTATACGCGGGTGCGACATCTTGGTGCGACGCAGCGCTTGAGGCGACTCCTGTTGTATAAAAGCAACAGCGCCCTGTCAGCTACAAAGCGTTTCGCAACGCTGGCTGAATGAACAGCGCTGTCAGTGGGGTTGGACGCGTCGCATATCAACGGTGCACTACGCGAGACCAGCGGGAAGCCGTCGGCGTTCTGAAAATGCGCGGGCTTACGTACGCGCCGGAAATTCTTCGGGACGTGCTATTCTGTCTCTTGAGGCATGTTTATGTGGCGTAATGACTACAGTTTCTGTGCTGGCGGTGCCGTGATCAAATCATGCCGGTGTACATTTTTAATGCGTAGCATTCTTTGGCTAGGAGCCCGGGGTAATTTTCTACTCCGTTCCGTTCGTCCTTCCGTTTCGTGTCCCCAAATACGCGTAGCGCCATCTAGGCTTTAACAGGTGAATTTCTGTGAATACAAAAATTCAGAGGGAATTTTAATCAGAAAGAGGGAATTTTAGCGTTAGTGTCTACGGGAGCTCCAAGGCTGCAAGCGGGGCAGTACAACCGAAAGAGGTTAAAAAAAAAACATTGATCCAACAAGGGAATGATGCTTAATTCATGGATTTAACTAATCTTTTTCCTCCTGACTTCAAACGGCTTTGAAACTTATTATTTTAAACAATGTACTGTGTTATAAATAACTTAGCGAACACCATTAAATTGGTCCGACGTCAGGATTCCAACACAGGAGGTCTAGTACAGAAGCCCGATAATAAAATCATTATGCCACGGATGCTTTTCTTTTTCTTTATTACCTTCTTAGCAACGCTACCGAGACACGTACAAAGCAGGTAACTTGGTGCTCAACAATATTACTACATCATTCGGCTAGACTGTACGAATTTAAGAGGCCTTCGATGAGGCCATCTCGGATACCAATCCCTCAAGCTCCCGAATTAACTGCGGTGGTTCAAACATGTACTTTAGGGCCTCGCTGGTGTACGTAAGGCCCTCAAGTAGGTGTGGCGTCGCAGACCTTGCATTTACACGAGCATTTTTGACATCCATGCGCGTTTTCCACGCGCTGCTCATATAAAAAGCGCTATTATGTCAACCTGCATTCCTTCTGCGTCTGCGCATGGCTAGAACCGCATACGGAAAGGGATTATCGGCAGTTATTGTTTCAGAGCTAGTTTGAGAACATCCCACAAGGACACAGAGTCATGGAACTCCAAGAAGATGCTCTCAGTAGTTTGAGGTTTTTACATGTCATGCAGTCAACAGGCCACGGAACAAAAAAGCCCTTGCTTTGTAGCTATGGCTTCACAGGAAGAGTGCGAGAATACAATTGAAAAAAAAAAGGTTTTCACTGAATATCTAACAGAAATTTTTCCCACGTTTCAACACATTGCGTTCAGGCCTGAAGTTATACATCGTACGATATACAGGTAGCGGCAAGAAAACCCAAACAAGATCGCGATGGGGTTTCTCTCGCGTGGTAGAAGACAAAAATTCATTCGAAAACGTGCTTTCTATAAATAGAATTACATAACAACCTCCCTCAAAAAAATTGTTGTCGGGGCTCGTTCATTTCCTGATAAAGCCAACCACTCAGGTAAGGAAGAACTTAATCTCATTTGAATAACTGTACGTACAAAGACGTCACTTTGATCCCGTAAGAAAAAGAACCGTCTAACAATCTGCCTCAAAAACAAGTTTGTTAGCCCCAGTCTCCCATTCTTTTGCGAATGAGATATGTTACACCGGCTATTTTTCTCAAGTGGATGCCCATATACATACCGTAAACACTCTGAAATTCCTCCACCGGAATTGTCACATGCATAACACGTACTTGTAGTACATAGTACACTTCTGTTACAAAAACCATCACCGCCAATCCACTCCTTTGAAGGTAGTTGATCAGCGAAGCTATAGATAAGCTGCGCCTAATGTAGGGTAACTTCTCAAACACCGATCCCATGATCTGGGCCCATAACGCACATTACTCTTCAAAGTTATGCATGACGCAAACATGTTTCAGTGCAGTTTACAAAACCTTTATTTTATTTATTATATTGAAAATACTGCTATAACTGTTATGGTCGCTATGACACACACTGATGTTTTGCGTTCTTATTTGAGAAATATTATTGGCCAAAGTGAAATCGATGCATGACCCGTGTACGGTAGTTCGTTGACGCGAATCGTTGAAGTAAGCGAGGCCAAACTCTTCCATGGAGTGGGTGAACCACGGAATGGTTTCTGGTTTCGAGATGTCTACGTTAAAGTCTCGGGCAACGACCACCGGCTTGAGATTGGCGGCAACGTACGCTGATCAACGCGGAAGTGCGCGCGCCTCGTCATCAGTCATGTGGTTCGACGGCTTTTTTTTATTCGTGTGTTTCGTATTGAAACGAAAGCTGTGCTGTATGTTCGCTTCACTCCTCTACCTTACGGAGCTATGAGCCATTGCTCCTGACCCTGCACTGCCGCCGGGATCAGCCCACCTGGGTTTTCTGTCGACGTGACGTACGCGATAAAGATTCCGGGATCCTAACCATAGACACCTTCTCTGTAAAACAAATAGCAAATACTAGCTCTAGAAAGCATTAATGACCTAACAGAAAAATGGGTTACGTGGGAACATTTTTCGATTACGCCACGGACGCATGCGTCAACAAGTGGCACAGAAAACCCTTTTCAATTTCTCGTGGCCAAGCGAGCGCGCTAAGACGCTTGGCACATTTCAATTTGGCCACCTCGACTGGCTGAACCGCTGCAATTAGTAGTGATTATGAGTGTTCATGGGGTCTTCTACATTTATACAGGCTTAGATTGCTTTGAAATTTATGAAAATGAAGGCTGATAAAGCGTAATAAACAAAAGCCACATGCACATCTCATGCCACAAGCCTTGCAGATCAGTCCTTGCACTAACCATAATTCCCATAGCGGATGAACAGTGGCGCCAGTGTTCCCTCTACTAATTACTGGAGAAAACTCTATGGCCCACATTATTGTTATAATTTTCAAGACACGCTACTGGCGCAGTTGACATCGGCGAACCTGCGTCGCATCACAGGTCAGAAGACAATCCTGGGTGAGTCCGGTGCTTGCATTGCTTTGAATATCAAAATTCTGCGACTATGCCGCTCCCTACGAAGATGCTCAGTGACCAGGAGTGGGGACGTCAGAATGCGGTGAGAAAACCTACACGAAAAGCACCCCTTACGGAGGCGAAGTTATAACGCAGGCGAGAGCCTGTGCGGAGAGGGTGTGCGCGGAAAACGCAAGCAATGAGAGAATTTCGTCTGCAACAATTGAAAGAAGCTTCTGAAGAGGACGAGTTGTAACGCAGGTGAGCTCGTTGGCCGAGAAATAATGCAATAAAGAAAGCACTACGAGATTTCTTTCATTTACCAAACACAAGATTGGTGGTAAAAACGAAGTTATTTGGGAGGCCATCATATTGTGCCCGGTATTCTTGGGAGCTGCTTATCTCTTAATACGTGGCCGTCTTGGTGTGAACAGTAGAGTATAGGCAAGGTCTTTCAATACACTTCATATGGCCAGGAAACTCCCGCGTAACGCTAGAGGAGCGCTTCATATAGCCTCCACAGTGGACGCACCACGGCGCTGGTGCAAGTGCAAATCACAGCCCTGTTTCTGTACAGTGTTCAAAAACTTTAACGCAAACTATTTAAAAACAACTACAACGCCTTGTTTATTTCGAGGTTTGCAGGCGTTTCTAACAGCGGCCTAATTCGTAATTCATAAGGTAGAGGTAGACTTGGGACTACTCCTTCGTTATAAACAGGCTACAGGGGAATTTCACGTCGTACTTTTATGCATACCGAAGCAAAATTGGCCGAGGGCCGACCATCGGGCAGTGCTCGGCAGGTCGCTGGGAGCGCATTATGTCGGCTTGAAGAGCTTGGGCCATAAAAAAGCCGACTTACGTTGCCAACCCCGTTGGCGCTGGCTTGGCCACGGATGCTGGCCTGGATGCGGAGGGCTGTATAATGCCGAACACGAAAGTTTTGGCTGACCAGGGAAGTCGGCTTCACGCTGGCCTGACGTCGCTGCTGGCCGATCATATAGGACGCCCCCGCCCGCCGCCTAGTCGGCGCCCGAATAGAAGGCGCCGCCTAGTCGACGCCGACTTCCGCCTGGGGGGGGTGACGGGATTGGGGAGCGAAAGAATAGAGAGTAGGACGTCGCCTCAACTGTCTATCGCAGTCAGTTCAGGCAGCATTCACGGGGAGGAACCGGCAAGAGGCAGGCGCGTAGTTGGTGGCTGTTCGGGGGAGCTTTTGGTGGGAAGAGGCGTTCAGTGGCTGCTTGATCGGCGCAGCTTCGCACGGTTTCTATGGCACTGCGCTTCTTGTTCGCGAAAAGTGGACATTTCCAGCTTGCGGAATTTCACCTCCTATGGACATCCACATTTACTCGTAAGTTGCACGTATTATTTATGCTATTAGAGGCTATGTTTTGTAGCATTAATTTGGAATGAGAGCACGTAAGGCAGCGTTTCTTAGTTTCGAGAGCTCGTCTGCGCTTTTAGATCAGTTTTCGATTTGGCATGTGAACTCTGCACTCAATGTGCAAGAGTTCACATGCAAAAGCTTGTCGTGCAAGCGAATCAAGAGACTCGGTGCGTCGTACGTGATATGCATGGAGCACCGATGAGTGCATGCAGTGCCCGTAGCGTATACTATACAGGGGGTCACAACTATCGTGCACCTAGATTTAAAGATATACAAATGCCACGTAGTTGGACAAAACCAAGGTAATGTTGTTTGCCGTCGCTTGAAGATACTGAGAATATTTTTTGCATTCTGCCTAATTACATAACTGCATGGCTGGTTTTCGCCTAGATCGCTCATCTTTAGACAATGTTGTGGATTTTGCTACGTGTGTCCAGCATCAAAAAGCATGTAAAAGATTATTTGCAGCTTTGTTCTTAAAAGTCAAGGGGGCATACGATAACGTATCTCACAAGGCTATTCTCGATGCTCTTGAGATGGTTGGCCTTGGGAGTCGATTTTTTCAATGGATTTCTAATTATCAATTTATGAGATCGTTCTTTGTATCTACCGTAGATGGCCAAACCACACGACAATACACCTACTGCGGTGTTCCTCAGGGCGGAGTACTAAGCCCCACGCTATTCAACCTCACATTCATTGGTCTCGTTGAACATCTACCAGCCACGATCAGGATATCCATGTACGCAGACGACATATGTGTATGAACTTCAAGTGTGACACTTCCTCAGATACGTAGACGACTTCAAGAAGCTGCTACTCTGACAGCTGTATACCTCCGCAACCAAGGTCTTTAAACCTCGTCAGACAAATGTGCACTGGTGGCATTCACTCGCAAACCAATGACACCCTACGCCATCTCTATAAATGGTCAGGTAATTGGTTATGAGAATACTCACAGATTTCTGGGCATAATCATTGACAGAGATCTCTCATGGACCTCGCACCTGACCTACTCGAAACGCGCCTGACAGCAATCTCCCAGCTTTTCAAGTTTCTGGGTGGAAAGACTAGGGGAATGTCAGTACATGCAGTGTTGGAATTGTACAGGGCTCTTTTTCTGGGCTTTCTAAGAAACAGTTTGCCCGTATTGGCCCATACTTGCAGGACAAACCTTCGTTCTCTACAGGCTATTCAAGCTCAGGCTATTAGAGTTTGCCTTGGTTTGCCTAAATGTGCATCAACAGTGGCGACTATAGCAATTGCCCGAGACCAACCCATACAAACACACACTCCGGTGGAAGTGCTGAGAGTGCACACTAGGAACTTTGGCCATGCCCGTTCCCATCATCTTGCAACACTACCGTCAGAAAGGCCGCAGATATCATTCTGTTCTACGATTTCGGATTATTACACCCGCCTTCCATCAGGCTTCACCCCCGCAACTAAGCCATCGATTCCTCCATGGTGTTCGCCTCGACCTGCAGTGCACCTCACCATACCAGGAATCTGAAAAAAGTAAGTTGTCATCACCTGCTCTTAAACAGCTAACGCTGACCTTTGCACGAAAGATACGTCGACCGCTTGCATCTTTATACAGATGGATCAGCAACTCTGCAGTGTTCCTCTCGAGCAGTGGTTTTCCCAGCCGGAGTCACCACCATCAGTTCAAGACCAGTCACCAAACGACATCGACGGCTGCGGAACTTCCAGCTCTTCGCGCTGCACTTCCTCTCGTCCGCTAAGAACAACCTCGAAGATGCTCCATATTCAGTGACTCGAAGACAGCACTGTAGTCTTTACTATCGCAAAAACACCTGGTATTCTAGTTTAGAGAGCTAATCCATACATTGGCTGAGCAAGGACACCGCTTGACATTTCAGTGGCTTCCCAGTCACTGCGGCGTCATAGGCAACGAGCACGCCGATAACGCAGCTCGGTCGGCTCTTCAAGGCTACAAAGAGTCGATGCTTTTATCAAGGGCAGACGCCGCTCGAAATCTTCGAATGCTCACCCGCGATATAACGCTCTCGTTGTGGGACACACGAAGTTTTGAATGCAACCGACTGCGCCAAATAGAGTCGTGTCTTCACCTTTGCATCGCAGCTGGTCTCGGCCGACGCAAAGCTACCCTACTTTATTGAATATGGCTAGGAGTAGACCTTACGAAGCCATTTGCATTCCGAATCGGATGGGCCGAGACGCCTCGTGGGATGACTGTGGTAGCGAGGAACCTCTTGAACACCTTCTATGTGACTGTCCTCCCTACAATTTATAGAGACGATCGCTCGCAATCGTGATAGTGCGCTTGGACCAAAGACCTTCAACACAGGAAACCATTTTATAATGCCTACATCACAAGACATCGCAGCGGAGGGCAACGATAACTCTGTTGCAGTTTTTAAAGACCACGTAACTGGACAAGCGGCTGAACTGATGTTCACAGTGCTGCAAGTGCTACTGTGCTATGCAGTGATTGTATACTGTGAAAGTGACCGACTGCGATTGTGTATCCGTGCTCCCTTTCTTTCTCTATCTCTACTTTCACGTCACTTTACCACATCCTCCCCTCTCTCCCCAGCGTAGGGTAGCAAACCGAACCTTACCCGCTGCTTAACCTCCCTGCCTTCCCCTTTCTTCTATATCCCTATTTCTCTTTCGTCATTATACGGAGGAGTTGCAGGTAAATGAACGTGCGGAAAATATGGCATTTTCACATAAGGCAAAAACTTCGCTTAAAATACGAAAAGTGCTCCCAGCTTAGAGTTATATGTACAATTCACACGTAATAATACAGTGGCTGCACTGTTCTGCACGAAACAGACAGAAATACGTATTTTTCTTGTGCGAACATGCGTATTTTTGTGAGGAAAGCTATACACGCTGTCTGAATGACGCTTGTGCTAAGAGTTTCATCTAACAATGTTTTATTGAACACGCAAACTGTACACCTTACGAAGAGAAGTACAAAGTGTGAGATCTAGCATTCTGCCAAAAGCTGCAACAGACTATATATTTAAATATACAGGGTGTTTCAGCGAACACTTTCACAATATTTTAATCGTTGCCTGGGGCAGACAGCACAATTCCAGTTCATGAGCTGGTCTACTCGAATAGGCGGACATCATTTGCACAAGAAATTGAAAAGCATAATCCACCAACTAACAACGATGCACTAATTAGGTTGTTAACTAACGACTTTATGGCCCATATTGCAATTTACAAATTCTAGCCGTGGAGTTCACAAGGCGGATCCACTTGGAACGGATTCTCAGGATGACACCAGTTTCGAGATATTGAGTCCCGAACTTCGCGGAGAAATGCATTGGCATTCCAATTACTTTCTTAAGAAGATATCGTTTTATGCATTGAAGCACAAAAGTAACCGGAACGCCAATGCATTTCTCCACAAAGTTCGAAATTAATATCTGGAAACTGGTGGCATCCTGAGAATTCATTCCAAGTGCCAAGTGCATTCCAAGTGCCTTGCGAACTCCATGGCTAGAAGTTGTAAATTGCAATATGGGCTAAAGGTAATTAATTAAAAAGGTAATTTTTAATTCGTCGATTGTGCATTTCAATTTTTTCTGCAAGTGATGTCCGCCTCTTCTAGTCGAACAGATCATAACTAGAATTCTGTTATCTGCCACAGGCAACGTTTAAAAACTTTTGAAAGTGTTCGCTGAAACAACCAACATGTTTTCGCAGTCCCTATTCCGGTCGCGGTTGGCCGCGCATGTCGGCCTTGTGACGTTGATCATGTGCGCAAGCATAGGCGTTTGTTTGCAATGTGTTCACATTATTTCATGTCAGTGATTTGCAGCTTATAATACAGCACATACTGGATGTTCAAAATTAAGCTTTATGGCTTTTTTTAAAATTAGGCACTGGGAGGCACGCAAAAAACCCCTGTGAAAACAAGTTACGTGGCCGGGGGGACATAAAATGAGAAGATAATTATCGCTGTCAGCAGCCGAATTAACTAAAATGGAATAATTAACTTTCTGTTGACTGCAGTAGGTGTGTATGTTTGTATTCAAAAGTTAGAGGCAGTTGTGTTTCTACACAGTATCGGTTGGAAGAATTCTTCTAGCGTGTCTGTGATCCGAGATATCCTGCTCCAAATTTTAATTTCCGTTACTATTACTATGACCGTTAATATTTCGAATTTATGTTAATGATATTACAGATTTACCAGGTTCCCAAACGTTAGCAATGTATGCAGATGATACAAATGTGTTCTTTACAGCCGATAACACAACAGAATTACAGCAGTGTGTAAATGAATATGCAACTTTGTTATCTGACTGGTCGACGACCAACAAACTCCAGCTGAACGCAACTAAAACAACCTACATTATATTTAGAGCACCTAATAAAATAATTGAGGGTAGAATAGAAGTAAAATTTAACAACTTCCTTATTAAACAGGTCAAACAACAAAAGTCTCTGGGAATTCATTATAGCGAAGAATTGTCGTGGAATACACATGTGAATTACCTTTGCGGTGAATTATCAAAGGACATCGGTGTAATCTATAGAATTGCACACCTGATCCCTCTATGGCTGAAAAAACAACTGTATAATGCACTTATTTATTCAAAGCTTTGCTATGGGATATTGGTTTGGGGCAGAACCACCAGAACAAATTACACCAAATTTATTACCTTGCAAAAAAGAGTTATTCGCTTATATGCAAATTACCATGGCTGCTTTTAAGATCTAAGAACCGGTTCACTATTCCAAAAATATGATATGCTGCCTGCGGACAGGATATATTATATGCAAATTCTTCTAGAAATCCGAAAGAGAAACGCAGGCGCACAATGTAGTGAACGTAACCTCTCCGGATACTTCTTGCGACACAGCACACGACGCAGACCAAAAGCAAGGACCAATTACGGGAAACAAACATTTGTCTATCAGTCCACAAAAATAATGAACAGATTCAGTGCATCTGTATCCTTAAAGACTTCCTTAAAGACATTTAAAAAAGAAATACGGGATTGGTTAGATAAGGAAGATATATACTTTAAAATTGAATAAATGAGTGCATTAAACGAAAAATATTTCTGCCATGAATTACACTTAATTTTTTTGCAGGATCCACATGATGTGATTTCATGTCATATTTTTGCGTTTTGCATTAACACAAATATGTTTTGCATCCAGGTCATGTTTCCACTTTTTATTTATGTTTTATTTTATTTTTTTATTTTTTGGCACACAATCAGGATGTGTTTCTTTTTTTTCTTGCGCATGTCGTTACTCTATATTACTCTATAAATTCGCTGACGTTTATTTTGTGCTCCATTAGAATCTGAAATGCCTAGTTGTACTTAGCTGTTGCTGT
Source organism: Dermacentor silvarum (assembly GCF_013339745.2). Classification (NCBI taxonomy): domain Eukaryota; kingdom Metazoa; phylum Arthropoda; class Arachnida; order Ixodida; family Ixodidae; genus Dermacentor; species Dermacentor silvarum. The sequence continues at coordinate 91,402,124 of NC_051155.1, forward strand.
ACTTTTATATATATATATATATATATATATATATATATATATATATTTGAAGATTCTAAGGACCATGGACCGTGCAACCATGAACTTTCACTGTAACCAACGCTGTTGTAACGCGCAAAATTGTGCATATGTGTGTGATCTGCTGTCAACCCTGTCGTTCGTGGGGGCTGAGACCTTTGTCAGGCTTTATGCCTTTAGTCTCAGTCTACCCTCGTTTGAATCAACGAGAAATAAAATTCCATTTCAATTTCAATTTCAATTACCGTCCGCATGATAACGCATGCAAGAGAGTGAGGATCGGCGCAAAGCTTCTTCCTGGTGTGACGCGGCTGTTCCTCTCTCGGCTGGGGAAATCAAGATATCACAGGGTGGTGTGCCGTAGGCAGTACGCATGATCCTGTTAAACCCGATAACAGGAGATAATTTTTCGGCACATTTTTGTATTACTTGAAATCGCTCCGGGACAGCATCTTGTGCACGCGTTAGCTTCACTGTCATCTACTGGAATGCTTCTGAAACAGCGGCTCCTCTGTACGGAAGGATAACCCAGAATTTCCACGTGGAGTGCCTTCGTGTTAATATCGCTGCTTCTGGCGGGACGAGGTATTCTACCGAAGCAAAAGTAGACGTGGTACTTGCAATGGCTGAGATGAATGGCAACGCTTTATTGACAATGCGGCCGTACGTGGCTCGCCACCTACACCACCCCCTTCCAACGAAGCCTACCTTCATAAACGTGTTTAGGCGATTTTACACAAAAGGGTCAGTCAATCGTCCGAGATAGACCAGAAAGACAATCGTCGAAGAAGACATTGAAATCGACCTTGTCGCGTGCGTCACGTCGATGCCAAAACTCAGCATCCAACAGATTGCCGATCAGTGCGGTCGCAGCGTTAGAACAATCGCAAATGTGCTAAGAAAGCATAAGTTCCATCCCTATTCATCACTATGCCAATAATCGCCGACTCTGTTTTTTTTTTCAATGGATTTCTTCTCTGTTGATTCAGCTGGGGTGTGCCGTCTGATAAAAAAAAATTAAAGCTGTCTAGCTATGCAGGCAATGACAATATAAATTCAAGGTTTTTTATTTTTATTTAGAAAATACTGCAGGCCTTATTCTTCTGCCCCTCCTTGCAGGAGGGGCAGAAGTACGGGAAAAACAACAACAACAAGGAAATGCAAGAGTACGTGAGTATAAAAACAAAAATAACAAGAATTAATTATGACAGAATGAATGCAGAAATATAGAAAATAACAATTTCAGAAACACTGCACCAAAACAAGATAAAAAGAAGCAAACAACATTTTTCAACTGTAGCATGTTCAGCTGTCAACACATTCAATTCTTTCAGTGTTAATAAGAAGCGATACCGGCAAGTTATTCCATTCGGTTATAGTGCGGGGAAACAAGGAATATTTAAAGGTGTTGGTCCTGGCAAAATACGGAGTTAATGACTGCCGGTGCCTTGTTAATCGCCCTGCTAGCGGTAGTATGTATTGTTGCGGATTAAGAGATAGCTGATTATTCTGAAGCAGATAGAGGAACTTAATCCTTCGAATTTTCCTTCGCAATTTTAGTGTTTGTATATTATTCATTTTCATTAAGTTTGAGGGAGAGTCACTTGGACGGTATTTAGAAAATATAAAGCGTACAGCTTTTCGCTGATTTTTTTCTAATGCATCGATGTTGCGTTTCGTGTACGGGTCCCAAACAATTGCCGCATATTCTAGTGTAGGCCTTACAATACAGTTGTAAGCCAACAGCTTGGTTTCCGGAGGTGCCATTTTTAATTTATGCCTGAGCACACCAAGTTTTCTTAAAGCTGAAGCACATGTAGTAGAGATATGCTTGTTCCAGGAAAGATCATGCGTTATGATAACCCCCAGGTACCTATATTCCTCGACTTCGGATAAAGATTGAGATGCAAGATCATAAGTAAACGGTAAAGGGTGCTTTTTTAGTAATTCTCATACAAACTGTTCTTTTAGTGTTGAGCTCCATGTTCCACTCCTGGCACCAGGAATGAATCCTCTGAAGGGTAGAAATTAAGAGGGCTTGATCGTCGTGGCATTTAATTTCATTAAATAAAACACAATCATCGCCAAACAATCTTAATTGAACGGGGTGAGCGATTACTTCTACAATATCATTAATATATATTAAAAATAACAAGGGGCCAAGCACGCTGCCTTGAGGAACACCGGAAGTAACGTGCTTCACCTGAAGGGCAGTCGCTTATGCTGACGAATTGTGTGCGCTTAGTTAAGTATGCAGAGATCCAGCTAATTAAGTATGGCGGTAGTTTTATGATTTCGAGCTTCTCAATTAGTTTATGGTGACAAACAAGATCAAATGCTTTTCTGTAATCCGGGAATATAGCATCAATCTGGCCAGGTTTATCAAGAATGCTAGCAAAGCTGTGGATGACTGAAGCCAACTGGGTGACGGTGGAAAACCCCTTCCTAAAGCCATGCTCTACCGGTGTGAGGATGCTGTTGTCACTTAAGAGTTCTTTTACCTGGTTAGCTATAATATATTCCAATATTTTGCAGCAAGATGAAGTAAGGGAGATCGGTCGATAGCTCGTTATTAATGTCCTAAAAGTTCTTAAAAAATACAACCGTTTACTGCTCTATTATACTTGCCGAACTCTAATCGCAGGCGATACAGACATCTACTTTGCCAGATGATTGTAAGGTGGGTAAGATGGTTCCACTTCACAAATCAGGTAACACCCATTCTCCCCTAAACTATAGGCCAATATCTTTAACTAGTGTACCCTGTAAACTTCCCGAAATCATCATTTATTCAAACTTTGTATCTTTCCTTGAGTCAAAAATGTTTTTCCCTTGTCAACACGGTTTCAGGAAGCACTTCTCTTGTGAAACACGATCACTCTATTTTAAGAACGACCTTTTTTGAGCTTTCGACAAAAATTTCATAACCGATTGCATCTTTTTAGACTACGCTAAAGCCTTCGACACTGTATCACTCAATCTCCTCCTTCTAAATATGAGCAAGCTAAATATAGATGGTCATATCCTTAACTGGATTCAATGCTTTCTTACGAACCGCTTACAGTACGTTCACGCTAATGATTATGACTCTCCTACTCTTCTTGCTACTTCAGGTGTACCACAGGGATCGGTTTTGGGCCCATTACTATTTCTAATTGATATTAATGACTTCCCTGTCGGTATTAAATTTAGCATTAAGCTCTTTGCTGATGATTGCGTACTTTATCATGTAATCAATAACCCAGAGGACGTTTGTATTTTGCAATCCGACATTGACGCTATTTCTAACTGGTGCAACACGTGGCTTATGAAACTGAATACATCTAAATGTACGCTCATGAGAGTAATGCCACACAATAAAGTTAATGACAACTTTGCCGATACCCTTAATAACTGCTTTAACCCCCTTACTAGTTACCGTTATCTTTGAGCACATGTAACTCACAACCTCTCATAAAATATGCACGTTGAACACGTAATTAATAACGCTTATCGCATGCTTGGATTTCTACACCGAAATTTTTCATCCGTTCCCTCCGATTTAAAGATTAAATTGTACACAGCTCTAGTTAGATCAAAATTAGAATATGCTTGCTCTATTTGGGACCCATCTAGCTCCGCATTAAGCACTGCCCTTGAATCCGTTCAGAACCGCGCTGCCCGATATGTGCTCTCTAATTACTCTCGCTACACCAGCGTTTCTTCAATGAAAGCTTATTAAGGTCTACCGACACTTAAGTCCCGCATAGGTGCTTCCGCTTAAACCTCTTTCGCCAAATTTTTACACTAACCAAACACTTAAAAATAACATTTTCCTCCCCCAAGATTACGTGTCCTCACGGATCGATCATAAACTCAAGGTTAAAATTCCATTATGCCTCACTAACACTTACCATGCCTCTTTTTGTTGCAAACAAGCAGTGACTAGAACCACCTTCCCGCCCCCGTCGCAGCAACCAAGGATCCTGCCGCTTTCAAAGTTGCGATTAATAATTCATTGTTACAACACTCCTATCTGTAATGCCTTCTGGCCCTGATAGTGTGAAAATAAATAAATAAATAAATAAATAAATAAATAAATAAATAAATAAATAAATAAATATTATGTTTATCTTTACCAAGGCCTAAGTGAGGTGGACTTTAAAAAGCGGACTTCTGCAATTGGGGCCAAATCAAAATTGATAAAGATAAGGACTTCTTACACAGAATAATTTGGACAGAAGAAGCTCGGTTTTGCCGCAATGGCACTGTGAATATTCACAACGCGCAATATTGGTCCCAAGAAAATCCACACTGACTGCAGCATGCAGCACAAGCATCAAGTTCGCTGGTGTGTGAATGTGTTGTGTAGCATACTCGGGGACAGGATCATTGAACCTTACATTTTTAGAGCAACTTGAACGAAAAGATGTACACGGAATAAATATTCGGTGTTGTCGTCGACGACTTTGCCTCCAATCTTTCCCTGAATCACCTGCGCCAAGTGTGGTTCCAGCACGACGGGGCACCACCACATTTCTCCACCATGGCAAAGAGCTGGTTGGACACACGTTTTCCACGACAGTGGATCGGGCGTGCAGGAGCGATGTTTTGGCCGCCGAGATCTTCTAACCTTTCTCCACTTGACATTTTGACAGCGGACCTGTTTAAGCCGGAGGTTGGCCCGTATAGACCTTTTCACAAACCGACGTTTGAGCAGCGCCATTTGCCGACGCGGGCGACGTCTAGCGTCAGAACATGTTATGCCGACGGTTTGGACTGTGCGCCTTACGAGAGAGCAGGCCGGCCGCACTTCGGTTGTGTGATCTTCGCCGCGCATTATTTCGATTGTTTTCTTCCGTTTCGCTTGTCTTGTGCGGCTTGACTTGTTACATGTTTCACGTGCTCGCGTGAGCGCTCAGTGTGGTGTGCCATGGCAACAGCAAGCCCAGCCAGTGCCAGTGGATGTGGTGTTTCGTCGTCGGTAGCGGCGGCAGCCGCGTCTGCTTCGTCGAGACCTGGCATGATAATCAGCGGTATATTTCATTGTTATTGCTGGGTACATGTGACCGTATCGTCGATTGAATCTGATCACCATTAGGTTTCGCGGTTGAGGGTTGCCTCATTTAGCGAAAGCAGGCGCGTACGTAGCTGTCGGGCAATGCTTAGAACCAGGCGCCGGCGGCCCGACGACGCGTGTCAGTGGTTGGTAGATATGCGGTGGTTACTCCATACGCTTCCGACGCAACTGAACAGCTCAATCATGCAAAATTTATTGGATCTGGTGCGGTGCAGTGTGCTTATAACCAAATGTCAAAACATAAGCGTGGCGATCGAGCAGCGCGGTACCTGCAGCGAACCGACGCGCGACAGTAATCACAGATGCCAGCGCAACTGATACAGCCCAGGTGCTAGATTTTTATTTTTAGTATTTAGTAGTTATTTATTTATACATACTGTCAATCCCAATAGGGATTATAACAGGACTTGTTATAAAGAGATATTTGTTTACCTATTTTTTACGTTTGTTTACCTGAAATGTCTTTTCTTTCGAATGTCTAAATTTGGAACAAGCTTCGCTCACGGTGAACCTTAACGTAGATCGTGCGCGAAGTTTTTATTGAAGATACGGCGTACGGAAAGAATTGTTCATGTGCGCTATCTCAGAAGCGAAATAAGCCAATAATATTGCAGCGTTAGGGCCATCTCTGCTCTTTCTCTAGTTTCTGTGCAATGTTCATAATAAAGTAAGGTCGAGTCTCAACAATTGTCGAATAAATACATATGCATATCAGTGTAAACCACTACTGACCGTGAGTGAAAAGCGCTTAGTGGTCAGCGAAGCGGTCACTGCACGCATGTAAGTGTTTCATTTGATCGACTGTGCGAATAAGTTATTTTTTTCGTTACTGTTATTCTTGCAAGCATGATGCTATTGTCCGCGCGTACCCATGCGAATACCATTTTTTAAGTTCTAACTTGCGCGGGCTCATTTAGCGCATTTCTACACCATGCACAGCGCATTACGGTTCCCGAACTCTAGCACTGGTGCTAGGCCACGCTGATGAGGTTGACACGTTCGTTTTTGCATTCTCTTGCTGCCCAAGCACATAGACAACGCTCAAAGATGGGTGAGCTCGATGCAGCACCACACTGTTGAAGTTATTAACTTGATGGGCAGGGCCGCGCAGGGTGCGTGTGAACGCAGAGACAATGTTTTGGTAGACAGTGGGTCTGCATACATCTTCCATAGGACACGATTTTTCCAGATAGTTGCGAAGTGTATTTGCCGACTAGTTCTCTCGCAGAGTGCTTCAATTTGTCTTATACCGGTGTTACACGGCCACTTTTGATAGCGATCGAGAACGATCTGGATCGGAATGTTCGACCGCGATTGGCTCCATTCCGCAGATTGAGCAAAGAAGCCAATCGCGACCAAGAAATTTGACCCAGATCGGCCTCGATCACGATCAAAAGTGCGCCGCGTCGCCCCCGTATTAGGCACTGGAATGAAGTCGTGTTTGAAAGAATAACAAATGTAGCCTCTGCCACTACATACGGAAAAATATTGCATCGGAAGAGCTGACAATTCTCGCAACCTATTGGGAAATGTGCCGAAAAACGTTTACCAAAATGCGTTATTTTACCGATGTGTGCATTGGTTCACATTAGACTGGAATGCCAAGTCCTCAGGTGATGCAGGAAACCGGCGAAACGTGAACATGTAACATCGGCAGTGGTCTCGCGGAGTGCTGTGTTGTGGACACACTTAGTCCCCAAAATCGTTATTTTCCGCTGGTTGTTTGTGCACCCATAAACTGCACAGTGCTGGCCTGTAGCCTTTTGATGAGTATATATGCCATTATTCACGAGCGTAAGTCATTCGTGACAAAAATAAACGGAAACATCGAAGGAAAGCTACCACTCCGCAATGCAAGCGCAAGGCAAGCACACAGTCCAGACCGAACAGGCAACACTGACACATACTCTCCACGCCAGACCGTCGGAAGCGCCCTCGTGAAAACGTCTATAGCGTAGACCACAAACTGCGCCTGGCGATGACGTCACCACGCGTTGCCTAGCAACTACTTGGCACAGCTGCGCCTCGCTTCGCTGCAGCTCCCCACCGCCGCGCCGAGCTGCTACGACCATGCACCTGCTCCGTCTAGCCGTGACGTCACTTCGCGTCGCCTAGCAACCACATGTGCCTCGCTTCGCCTTGACATGCCAACGCTTCGCCAGGCCACGTCTTGAAGCGCGTCGTGTGGCCAAGTGAGAATCTGCGCGTCGCTGGCGAGCCGATCCAGAATACCGTGCCGAAGCTGCTGCCGAGAATTGGCGTCGTTGAGTCGAAGATCCCGAGTTTCCAGAACGAGAATGCGAGAGTGTGCGCTTGATTATCCAGCGTCACCGGGATAGCGACCCTGACGGTAGCTTGGTCGATCACAAGCTGTTTGTTTCAGCCTTGCACCACTCGCTAGTGCAAGCTGCGCTCAATTTTTTTTTCTTTGGGTTAAAGATCGAGTTTATACAACAGAGCCCAGTGATGTAAATTATATGAAGCACAAGATAATATCTACCTGTGCGAGCATCCGTTCAGAAGTACTGCGCAGAGTTATCGAGTCGACACGAGATTGATTTATGCTTTGCGTTGTTGTGGAAGAGAGGCATTTTTGGAATATATTTTAGGGCATGGACACCTTGCTGGATGAAGTGTGTTCATGAGATTTGAGCGTGACCACACCAAACTTAAAGCGGCAGTATGAAATAATCGTTAGCATGGCTAAAACTCTTTCTGTTGTTGATGATGCAGTTGTTGCTCTTGATTTCAATAAAACAGAATACTTCAAAATAAGCAGTTACCTTATTTACGTAGCCCAGACAAGGACCACGCCCACTCGTCTAGTCAGCATTACCCACGCGCACTGCCCTGCGGCTTCTCCACTCGCGCCATTATCTCGGCATGGCAGCTGCCGCCATCTTTACAGGCCTCCCAGTGGCAGCGTGTTACGACAGTGGTTACGGGTTCTTCGATTTTTTTTTATTTCGCCAGCCGTGAGGGGAATGGGGACAGTTATTATCTTTGCCAATGTCTCCACCGCGTTGTCAGACTAAACACCGCACTGAACAGCCGTGTCACACCAGGGAGGAGCTTTGCGCCGATCCTCACTGTCTTGCATGCGTAATCATGCGAACGACAATTAAAATTTGGAGTTGGATATCTCGGAGCATAGACATTCTAGAAGAATTCTTCCAAGTGAAACTGTGTAGAAACACGACTGCCTCTAACTTTTAAATACAAACATACACACTTACTGCAGTCAATAAAAAGTTAATCATTCAATTTTAGCAGGTTTGCTTAGCGCGCGGCGTCCTGTTGGCCAGCGCCATACTTCCTGCTGGTGAGTGGCTTCGGCGAATGTGCGAGCATTCTGGTCGGGCTCCGCAGTGGCTACGGGAGCTAGTCCAGCTGCGACGCGCACAGCTGCAGGAATGCCAGTGGCAGAGATCGCACCATGCGCCGCGAACGTGCGAAGGCATCCTGCTTCATTCTGGCGTGTCTTTCGCCGGAGCAAAGTGAGATTTGTCCGGCGATGTCGTTGCCTTTCTGCGCCTTTTAGCGCAGCAGTTGTCTCAGGCCGTTCCATTGCAAGCGAAGCAGTAGGCGATGCACTGCTGATGCACGCTGATGCACGCTGATGCCGCAATCCGTAGGTGACGAGCACCACAGGCTATTCCGACCCTAACGCCCATACACAGGCCACAGATGTACATGGATTTGTTTGATCTTCGTGATTTTGGATTTAGACGTTTTTGTGGCTTTGTTTATAACAGCGAAAGCTTTACTAACCTAGTCGAGCCGAGTTTCGCCGTCGCCAGCAATTTGACCTTCGTTTGACCGCAGCTGCGCCATAGCCTTGTCAATGCATCACGTGACTCGCCGCGCCATTGATGAGAGTGAGGCCGGGCCGTCTTCTCTGAGCATTGCGCGGGAGCGGTAGGCTTTAAGCCCTCCTTGGCAAGCGGTGTCTGACCTCCCCGCGCATATCGCCCGGCGAGCTGCTTCACTGTAGAGGGTCCGGAATGGCAAGCACGCGAAGTTAGCAAGCCGTTCGGCTCGCAAATGCCGGAAGCGGGACCACAACCATAGACAAAGGCAGGCTTTGGACGAAAAAAAAAAACAAGCTTTCTCTTTGCATAGACAGGGTTAGCTGAGCTAAGCCGCAGCAATTTTGCACTTTATATGCCTTCATTCCCGTATATTTCCGAGCAATTTATACTTTTCGACGCGCAGAAAACGCTGCTAACGCGCGCTATCTCTACTAATTACAATGGTTCAGCTTGTCGATCTGCCCAAATCGAAACGCGCCAACCGTCTCAATGCACTGGCTTGCCCGAGATAAACTCATAAGGGTGTTTTATGTCGCTTCTCCACGCATGCATCTGTGGCCGAGCGGCTTTAATATTGGGCTTCCTTGCTAGAGGTCCGGTGCTCGATTCCTGCCGTCGGATAATTTTAATAATGTTATTATTGTATGATTATTTATTGTATAATTATTGTATGAAACTCTACGCACGAGGGTACACTTGTTCTATGACCACACCGCGTTGGAGCCTCGGTTGCGCTGAGACTACCGAAGCGCTCCCTGTCGGCGCTCGTTAGTGTCACGTTGCAGTACTTCGCTTCACCGCTCCTAGATGGCGGCCGTCACATCCGTTACATCCGTTGCCGGAATCAGTCGTGAAATCCGGTATAAAACACTTTAGTGTTAAAAACAAAGCTAGAGATCCCACCCCCTGTGGTAATCAATGTTATGCGAAGCAGAGTGCTGGAAGCCGACCAAGTTAACGGAACGACGATGAGAGCACCAAGATGTAGGCGGCTATCTCATAATCTACGTGACACGCATGTCATGACATGAATGTCATGACATGCGTGTCACGTCATTCAGATAGGTCATGACATAAATGTCATGACCTATCACTTATGTCCAAACGAATTGCGGTGGCTTTTGAGTGTTAATCTCTTTTCGCTGAGTCATTGTCATTTTTGCGGAGTCATGCTCATGACTATGACGTCTACCATCCTTCTTTAGTGTATCATTCACTTAGTACCCACGCCCGAACCCATTTCAGTGGTTTTTGAGTGTTAATCATTTTTCGCTGAGTCATTACCATTTTCGCTTAGTTATGCTCATGAGTATGACTTCTATTAACGTTCTTCAGTATTTCCTTGACTTAGTACCAACGTCTGAATCGATTTCAGGGGGTTTTGAGTGTTAATCTTTTTTCGCTGAGTCATAGTCTTTTTGCTGAGTCATGCTGATGACTATGACTTCTACCATCATCCTTTAGTGTTTCCTTCACTTAGTACCCATGTCCGAACCCATTCCAGCTACATAGCAAGTTAACGAAACGGCCATGAGTTAACGAAACGGCCAAGACGAAGGCAGCTGTTTCATGACCTACACGACACACACGTCATGATACTCAAGTCATGACCTATCATTTATTTTCGCCATACACTCTGTCATACTATGCCAGTTTTGGTACACACCAAGTTAACGAAACGATCATGAGAGCAGCAAGGCGTAGGCGGCTGTTTCATGGCCTACATGACACACATGTAATGACCTGTCATTGATGTAGATCATACACTCTTGTCCTACTATGCCAATTTTGGTAGCTACCAAGTTAACGAAACGACCATGACAGCACCAAGACGTACGCGGCTAGATAGATAGATAGATAGATAGATAGATAGATAGATAGATAGATAGATAGATAGATAGATAGATAGATAGATAGATAGATAGATAGATAGATAGATAGATAGATAGATAGATAGATAGACAGACAGACAGACAGACAGACAGACAGACAGACAGACAGACAGACAGACAGACAGACAGACAGACAGACAGACAGACAGACAGATAGATAGATAGATAGATAGATAGATAGATAGATAGATAGATAGATAGATAGATAGATAGATAGATAGATAGATAGATAGATAGATAGATAGATAGATAGATAGATAGATAGATAGATAGATAGATAGATAGATAGATAGATAGATAGATAGATAGATAGATAGATAGATAGATAGATAGATATGTGTGTGTGTGTTTTAAAATGGGTAGAACATTAGGCCAAATAAGAGCAAGCGCTTGGTTGCGCAACCCGCCGCCGAGTTTAAAAGAGCACGCTACAGCACACATCCATCCATCCGATCTCGAAGAATCTAACGAGCAGTTTACAAGGCTGCAAATGTGTAGTCAGCTGTCTTTTATCGTTTTAAATGCGAAGCATTTCTTGGCGACCATTTGCCACTTTGAAGGATGGAAGGAGGAATAGACGGAAAGACAGGGAGGTTAGCCAGTTCTCAGACCGGCTGGCTACCCTTTGCTGGGAAAAAAAGGGGAGGGGCAATAAAAGATAATAGAAAAGACATGTTACAAAATAATGGAAAGAGGGATACACAGAAAAAACATGGAGAATTACTGCTTAAAGTCTGTCCCTGTAGCTGCGTCTGTTCTGGGTAGCGGTATAGCTACACAGTGGAGAACATCATGAGCAGATCGGGTGGCCTCATCTGCGTGCTCATTTCCGTAGATACCGCTATGGCCCAGTATCAATTTTGAGAGTGTCTGCCTAGCCAGAAGCCTAGAAGACCAGTTCTCCGCAAGAAGCGTAACAACGCTTCAAAGCCTTCTGTGCTGAGGATGGCCTCGGCAAGTGTCCCAGGGCCATTTCCTCCGACAAAGGGTGCTTGTCAAGTCCATCTAACACTTTTGAAAGTTTTTTCCTGGGCGCACTGAAGCGGGGATACTCAAGGAGAAGGTGGGCGATTGTTTCTTCACAGCTACAGTTATCGCATGCAGGCCTGCTGGCCATTCCGATCCGAAATGAGTAAGCATTCGTGAAGGCCATGCCAAGCCACAAGCAGCACAGAAGCGTCTCCTCAGCTCTAGATATTACTGACGAAAGACGGAGCTGTAGATTCGAATCCAAGTTGTGGAGACGAGCATTAGTCAATTTCGTCGAGTTCCACTGTGAAAGTGCAAGTTCACGTGCGAGCGAACGAAGCCCTGTAGCTGCGTATGTTCTGGGTAGCGGTATAGCTACACAGTGGAGAACATCATGAGCAGATCGGGTGGCCTCATCTGCGTGCTCATTTCCGTAGATACCGCTATGGCCCAGTATCAATTTTGAGAGTGTCTGTCTAGCCAGAAGCCTAGGGCCTTGGTGCGCTCGTGGTTGTTTCCTTAACTTGGTATGTACCAAAGTTGGCATAGCAGGACAAGAGTGTATGACAAACGTAAATGATAGGTCATGTCATGAATGACATGCGTGTCATGTAGGCCATGGAATATCCGCCTGCGTCTTGGTGCTCTCATGGTCGCTTCGTTAACTAGGTAAGCTTCCCGCACACTGCTTCGCTTAACATCGATTCCTACAGGGCGTGGGATCTGCCGGCTTTTTTTGTTGCAACAATTGTTAGTATACCGTAAATATTTCGTGATTTGCACTCACGAGTGCACCCCAAGTACCATCCCGGACGACGCAGAGCAAGGGCAAGGACTCTTCACAAACGTTTTGGCAAGGAACCGGGAGTGTATTACACGGATGCTAGTCGAACTAGCTCCGACACGTTCACCGTAGTCTCTACGTGTCAGAACAACGTTACAATGGCATCCTTTAAAACCTACTCGGCATGCGTGGCAGAGGCTGCAGCCATCGCCTTGGCCATTCAGGACGCCAAGCGCCGAACCAATTCGGCACCACACTATCATATGGTGTCGAGCACACGAGGGACTGGCAGGGAACGCGAGGGCAGACCGTATTGCTCTAGGATTAAACGTCCTAGCAACGGCTGGGCCCAGCGACGATCTTCCACCGAATTCTCGTGACATCCTTTTACAGCAAAGGCAGCAGCGGAGACGTTTTGGGCATCCTCACTCGAATTTGAACAGCCAACAGGAGAGGGATTGGCGTCGTATTCAGACGAATACATACCCCAACCTGCACCACCTACACAGAATACACCCCACGAGGTTCATGACGAGTGTCCGTGGTGCACAAAAATACCCACACTAAAACACATCACATGGGAATGTCCCAAGAGGCCTCCGCACATAGACAGCCCAATAGTACTGAAACATCCACTCATGAGGAATAGGCAGTGGGAGCCATGGCTTGCGGACCAGGGCCGGGAGAGCAAATTGGCTCTTCTGGACCAAGCCCATTGAGCCGCTCGTGGCAGTGGAGCTCTGGAATAGGGGCCTCAACCAGTGTGCCTTCCTTTATTTATCTATTTTCAATAATGTTTTTACTCACTCAGTTGTACTCGCGAGTGGAGCAAGGCCCCAAGTAACAGTGATTGACGTGTCGTTAGCGAAGAACAGAAGCGATGAGTGGTTACGCTGCTTGACTATCGGCATGTTGAAATTTGTGGATGTATGCTGTACGCTTGTGTGCTCGTCATGAGCCGTCATAGCGTGGGCATATTTGCGCTGAATGTGTTTCACTTCGTCTAAAAAACTCTACACGCTGCGGCATCGAAGACGTCATCCTGTGTTCGGGTGCACGTATGCGCTTGGACAGGCGATAGCCTGCGCTCAGCGGGTGTTCAACAGTCTACGCGCACTCGTAACTTGCTCATGGGGTAAGAAAGTTGTAATTTTATTTGTTTGGTTTGCGTCGCCTAAGCGTAAAAATTATGTGTTCTAAGCCAAGGACAGTAAACAGCGTCTTAGGGCTAAAATGACACGTGAATGGGGAAAAGGATCACCTATAATTTCAGATCGATCTCAATTGTAGCGCGATTGGCCCGGTCAGGATTTAAATTTTTCGTGTGACACTTATAACCTCTTGCTCACTTGCGCTAAAAACGTAGAATAAAAGTGCATTCAGTTGCGCATGTAACTTGTATTGACGCTTGTACCAGCTGTGAGCATACTGCATCCGATCATCTAAACGTTCGAGCTAATAGCAGTACTTCACTACGTATGATAGTTACATTCTTGATTGCATGCACTTTTTTATTGTAGTGACAAAAAAAAATTTACCTTTGCTGTCTTTCCTTGGTGCAACAGCTTGCGGTTCAACAAGATGTTTTGCTCCGCATTATATCTGGGCAATCAAGCCATTCATGTCAGCAAGCTAACTCTAAATGTTGTATCAGTTGCAAAACAAATTGTACATACCAGAGAAGAGAATGCAATTATCATAGACTATATTTTACAAATACTTCAGTTGTACTGCTAAAGCAGGGAGTACATACGCATGAAAATCAGATTATTGCTTTGATACTTAGCAGGAACAAGGAAACATAAGGTTACTAATTCATCATTTTCTTTTACTGGAAGACTAGTTGTGTTGGGCTGCTGGAGCTGAGAAGAGGCATGCTGCTTGCCATGGGTCAATGTCTCTCAAGTTATCCCAAAATTGTTGCCCTCAAATTGGGGGGATTTGTTTCTCTCAGCTTTTTACTACCTGAATCGTGGCCATGTACTTAGCTGTGTAGGTGATCACAGTAAGCGACATTGGAATGCCGGTATAAAGGCACCCCTGCAATACTACAACACATCTGACAGAGTGCAGCTGGGGCAATATGCGAAGCTGCCAATATATAGGCCAAATTATGTTCTCTCAATTAATTTATTAATTTCATTCGATAGTGATCTAGCAGGCCAAATGCTAAACACGGAGAAATAATTTAATTTGCTCTTGCTAGGTTGTTCAAGCAAATCAATCATGGTGTTACGTATGACATGGGACATTTGCAGATGTGTTTTGCAAAACCGCAGCCCTGAATAGCTTTCGAGTGATGTGCTACTGCTATAATTTCTCTGTAAAACATGCAGCAAGGTTGAACATTGTAGGAGGCTCGCGTCCACAAAGATCAGTTTACTGTGAAGTTCAAATGTAAAGATGAGGTGTTCCTGATAGGCTGACTGTATAAACTTATGATTTAGTTCCAATTTGCATGAGGCAGACTTAGACGGGAAAATTGATTTCTTTTGGACGATGTGGCAGAAATGCGTGGGTAATGCTTGTATGCATAGACATGACCTCGCTATTGCTTAACCAAGTGGTGCCTCTGCCTGCTAAAATTTACCGGGCTCAGAGTAAAGAATGTCAACTTTTGTTGTAACATTAAGGCTAAACCTTTAATAACATGAGAGATTACCATTATTGCATTACCATCATAGTGCTATAATATTTACACTAAATGTTTTCACTATAAAGCCCTGCACACTGCGGCATCATGCAAATTTATTTTATGTGAAACATGCCATGGAACTTACCGATTTCCATGGATATAACGCAAGTTTTTTTTTTTTTTTCGAACGTTTCTGGCCTCGGAATGCACTTCACGTATATTCTTAGTCGCGACGAGACTATAGTGAAGATTTCTTATCTTTCTATCTTCTGGCACATCAAACTGCGGCGAACTAAACCACTGGGTAACAATACTGTTATCGGTACCGTGTGTGAGGCCGTGTTCAAACACACACGAGCAAACACGGCTTTGCCTTGTTCGATTGTGTGGCTGGCACTTTTTAAGTGCCCGCCACACACAATAGCAGGAAACCAAAGTAGAACTGCAGCACCAAGCAGCCTCAGTGCACAGTCTAAACCAGACAGATTGCGTTGGTAATGGAGAGGCGCACAACATACCCCTTTATTACTTCCTAAACGCTTACGCTGTAAGAAAGCTGAATATTTATCTAGCTTCAACTATGTGCTATCGGCCATTGCTCCTGCGCTCTGTAATTGTGGAAAATAAATACGCCATTTTTTTCTAACTCATTTTGCTTATTATAGAGAGATTACTGCCTGCGTAAGTAGGAATCCAATCACTTAAGCAATCGAAAGTTAACAATGTGCAAACATGGCACATTTATTATGCAATTTAATGGCTCAGAATAAATAGAAATACACCACAAAGAAACACTTGACAACTAACTTTTACTTGGCACAGGGCTAGAGCATACAGTAACCATACTTGCCTGCTGTAGCCCTGTACCAAGTAAATTTCAATTAAAGTCCAGCTTTCCATTGTATGCTTCTATACTTGCATCCTGTCAAAGGGCTGGTAACATGTTTCACATTTCTAGCAGCCAACTACTCTGCGTAGTAATATTCAACTTCAACCCCACTCTTACACTTTCTCGGTTAAGGTCCTCAATCATTTGCTGTAATTCATCCCCATTGTTGCTGAATAGGAGAATGTCATCTGCAAGCCGACGGTTGCTGAGATATTCGCCGTTGATCCTCACTCCTAAGCTTTCCCAGTCTAAAAGCTTGAATACTTCTAAGCATGCAGTGAATAGCATTGGAGAGATTGTGTCTCCTGCCTGACCCCTTTCTTGATCGGTATCTTTCTACTTTTATTGTAGAAAACCAAGGTTGCTGTGCAATCCTTGTAGATATTTGCCAATATATTCACGTATGCATCCTGTATTCCTTGATTGCTCAATGCCTCTATGACTGCTGGTATCTCTACTGAATCAAATGCATTTTCATAATCTACGAAAGCCGTATAGAGAGGCTTATTGTACTCCACAGATATCTCGATTACCTTATTGATGACATGAACGTGATCCACTGTAGAATATCCCTTCCGTAAGCCAGCCTTTTGTGTAGGTCGATTGCTGTCAAGTGATGCCCTGGTTCGATAGGAAATTATCTTGGCGAATGTTTTCTACAATACTGAAAGCAAGCTAATGGGTCTATAATTCTTCAATTCTTTAACGTCTCCCTTCTTATGGATGAGTACAATGTTGGCGTTCTTCCAGCTTTCTGGTATACTTGAAGTTGTAAGGCATTGCGTATAAAGGGCTGCGAGCTTTTCAAGCATGATATCTCCTCCATCTTTGATGAAATCGACTGTTATTTCATCTTCTCCAGCAGCTTTTCCCCTGGTCATGTTTTTCCGGGTCCTCCTAACTTCATCGCTGTTTATAGAAGGAGCTTCTGTATCCTGTTCACCACTACTTCGAATGAAGGTAGCTTGGCTGCTCGGTACAGGTCAGTATAGAATTCTTCCACTGCTTTTACTGTCACCGAAATTGCTGATGATATTACCCTACTTATCTTTCAGTGCATACATTCTGCCTTGTCCTATGCCAAGTTTTCTTACTGATTTCATGCTGCATCCATATTTCACTGCTTCCTCAACCTTTTCCACGTTATAATTTCGGATATTCCTTACTTTCGTCTTGTTGATTCGTTTCGACAGTTCAGCAAATTCTATCTGATCTCTCGAGTTGGAGACTTTCATGTTTTGTGATTTCTTTATTAAGTCCTTAGTTACTTGGGAGGGCTTACCTACTGGTTGCCTTGGTGCCTTACCTCCCACTTCAATAGCTGCTTCTGAGATCAGCCTAGTTACGGTTTCATTCGCTACCTCCATGTTGTCTTCATCTTCCTGTTCTAAAGCTGCATATTTGTTTGTGAGCAAGAGCCTGAATTGGTCTGCTTTTACCCTTACTGCGTCTAGGTAGGCCTGTTTCTTTTTGACTAATTTTATTCTTTCTCTCTTCAAATTGAGAGAAATCCTAGACCTCACTAAGCTATGGTCACTGCACTTTACCCTACCTAACACTTTTACATCCTGCACTATGCTGGGATAGGCAGAGAGCACGAAATCTATTTCATTCCTTGTTTTTCCATTAGGGCTTTCCCAGGTCCACTTCCTGTTGCTGCGCTTCCTGAAGAAGGTATTCATTATTCGGAGCCTATTCCTATCCGCGATTTCTACCAACATCTTTCCTCTAGTGTTCCTAGAATCGATGCCGTAGTTGCCAACTGCTTGCTCACCAGCCTGCTTTTTCCCCACTTTTGCATTGAAGTCGCCCATGGCTACAGTACACTGAGTTTGCACTTTTCTGATTACTTACTCAACATCCTCATAAAACTGTTCTATTTCTTCATCGTAGTAACTGGGGGCTGTGGCATTGGCTCGTACAGCTGCCTTAATTTTATACCTCCTATTCAGCTTTATTACGACGACTGCTACCCTCTCATTAATGCTGTATAATTCATCAATGTTGCCGGCTGTGTCCTTATGAACTATAAATCCTACCCCGAATTGTCTCTTATCTCGAAGACCTCTGTAGCAGAGGACGTGACCATTAGTCAGCACTGTATAGGCCTCGATCATCAATTCTTCTAACCTCACTAAGGGCAATAATATCCCAGGCATTGCCTGATAACTCCTAAAATAGCCCTGTTAAGCTAGCCTCACTCGAAAGAGTCCGTGTGTTGAACGTTGCCAGATTCAGTTTCCAGAGGCGACCTGTCCGGTCCCAGAGAATCTTAGCACCCTCTGGCGCGTCGCATGTCTGACCGCCGCCTTGGTCAGGTGCTCCGCAGCCGCTGGGCACTGAGGACCATGGGTAATTGTGGGAGTCATGATGGAGGTAGTGGCTGAATACTTTACAGGGAGGCCAATTCCTGTTCTGGTGAGGAAGTGTCTTTGTTGAAGCTTAGTGGGCCTTCCTAATCTGATTGCACCCGGACTAGTATAGCCTCACTATATATATATATATATATATATATATATATATATATATATATATTGCTGGTGTCAGGCGCACTCCATGCCTGAAAGTGGAGTATACGAGCTTACAACCTTCAGATTAGAAGCCGAGTGTTCAACCTCTGCTCCACGTCACCACTGAATGGCTTAAAAACATCAAATAAATGTTCTATGTTCTTCCAAGTTTTATTCTGGCAAAGATATCTGGCCTATAGCTACTGTTTTCATCGCTGCTTAGGAATGGACAAGAAAAATTGTAGGGGCCCTGTTACAACCGGGATACCTGATACCTAATCACCTTCTCCAACTTTAGGGAACCATAAGTTAATTACAATTTTAGATGTTGTAGAACACATCACACATTTCCTTAAGTTGACATTTATAAAATGCAAGAGCAGATGGCTGGTGGTTCCATCAGCACTGGCATGAACTGGTGCAAGTCACCAGTCAGTAACAGGCATGTGGTTGGTTGTCACGCTTTTATTGAATGCACTGTCATTCAATTCAACAGTGTATCATTTCATTTTCACAGCAACCATACCTTAAGGGGCCCTGAACCACTTTTTATCCAAGTGGAGAAAGACATTTCAAGTGTAAATAGGCTATTTCGTAAATACTTTGCCGCAAAAAGTACTGCAATGCGTTTAGCTAAAGCAGAGTTATTGGCAATAAAACATGGCCACCACTGTGCTCCCCTTCCTCCTTCAATGCCTTGCACTTCGAAGGCTATGACAGTTTTGGACGTCTGGCGCGCAGTTCAAATTTTCTTTCGGATGTTGACGCAGACGCCAGGACTTCCGATTTTGGTGCATACGACGCGCTAAACGTAAGCCAAACGCGGTTGCCCGCAGCTAGCAGCCAGTGGACACGTAGCGGCACCCCGCGGCGGCCGCGATGTAGCCGACCGCAACGACCAATAGCAACCGCGTATTGGAATGTGCTTTATTACGTAATAAAGCGCACAGAAGAGAGTAAGGATCATGGCTTCTGTTGAAATGAGAATGTTTGAGAGAAAGGTAACTTCGCGCTCCGCCTGCGAGCTCCACGCGCCGCCTACGACAGCAAAGCATGGCTGAGGTGTTCACAGCAGCGTATGCTACCCGCGGACCTTGTTACTTCAACAAGCCCGAGGGGTGGGTTAGGGCTCCTTTAAGCCATAATTCTATATGTAAGGCTTTGAAAAATTACCTAAGAATTAAGAAGTTAGGCATCAGCCCCTAGAATAACAGTCATGCAAAATTCTACCTCAACTTCCCTTAGCACAGCGATTCAGACTTAGCACAGCACGATTCAGACTATTGATCGTACCTAGACTTTGCCCCATGAAGTGTTTTGACACCATATCCCAAGCTCTGGCCAGAACACATGGGCACCTAAATTTGTATGTGCTAGCAGGGAAACAGGTTGCAAGTTGGCATCTTTCTTGCCATGCAGAAACTACGCTCAACCTCCAACATCAAAATAAAGTCATCTAGAAAGTTTCTTTTCTTCGTGCAACAAAGAGTTAAAAAATACCAGTGGTGCAAACCATTAGACGAAACCTTACTAAATCAGCTGAAGCACCACACGTGTACTACTACAAGAGTATGTACTATCGGGGGCAAAAGTGCCCTGGACGCGTGAGCGTCGACAGAACTGCATGGCTGCACTATCTGCCGTGATCAGCCAGGCTACCATCTGCGTCCAAAACCACCGGAAACTGTGAGTCGCGTATGCACTTTCGGAACGCAGATGCTAGCGCGCCTGATCCCGGCAGATAGCACAGCGATAAAATTTGGCCAACGCTCGCGCGTCCTGAACAATTGTGTCCCCGACAGTACATTGTCCAAACATCCAAACATTGAACATACTCTGTAAGACGTGATATGGGAAACACCTGTATTTTAACGGTTGGACTGTATAGTACAGATTAAGCCTACAGGCGTATTCCGGCTTCTGTATGCAGGAAGCACGTACATTTTGACGGTTAAACCGTATAGTATAGATTCAGCATTCAGATTCAGCATACGGATTCTTCCATTTTCTGAATATGGGAAGCTCCCGTACTTTAACGGTTGAACCGTAAAGTACAGATTCAGCATACAGAGTCGTCTGTTTTATAAATATGAAAGCACTCGTATTTTGTATTACGGTCTCTATTTTACAGCTGTCCGTTCCACAGAAATGACCATTCTTTATTTAGGGGAAAGTGTTCGGCAAACAGAGCGAAAACGAAAAAGAGAGCGAGAACGCCAAAGTGGGCGGAAGTTATTTTCCGCGCATGTAACATGTTCACATTTGCATTGCAACCGCCGCTTTCGCCAAATCTACCTACTGTGAGCACACTTGTCCGCGTGATGGCGCTTGTCAACACGCCATTTCAAGTAACATGTTCATACATGGATCAATCAGACATCAAAAAGAGTGATTGCATGCAATTTCACCCGCGCTGCTTTTAAAGATGGATGTAGAAGACGAATAAATAGTTTTATTCTACTTAGCCTGTTGTTTCCGGAGATGCGCAAGAAGCAGCTAAAGAAGCGGACGCCCCGAAAGCGGCGGCGATAGATTCGCATGGCTCAGCGAAAACTTGAGAAGTTAAATGGCAACGCTTTGCTGCTGCACCCTCCTTCTTCTAATCCCCAGCTCATCAGCAATCTTTG
This sequence comes from Dermacentor silvarum, assembly GCF_013339745.2. Classification (NCBI taxonomy): domain Eukaryota; kingdom Metazoa; phylum Arthropoda; class Arachnida; order Ixodida; family Ixodidae; genus Dermacentor; species Dermacentor silvarum. The sequence continues at coordinate 91,423,319 of NC_051155.1, forward strand.
TCCAAATCTCGCTCTTGTTGAAGCTGCCCTTGTAGAGGCTGTGAATTTTATCGCACAACACGGAGTAATTATTGACCGCGTCGATTAGCATCTCGGCAGACACTTTTGGCGCCAATTTGAATGTTTACACGCCAGTGCAGCTTCCTGTGCGGCGGACACGCCTTCGCCGAGGCGAAAAACCACCCGGATCTTCTCGGCCACAGCGCTTAGCTTCTGCTTCGACGGCGCGCACCTCTGGATTCCAGCGTCGGCAGCGCTGCGCCTCTGCTGGGGCAGCTCGTTTAGCAGCAGCGGCAGTCCAAACATTTCCACCTTTTGTGTCGCTCATTGTTCAGAAAGAAAGCGGGAGCACGGGGACGCGTGGCTCGCGCGGGGCGCATTCTCTGGTGGCGGCGACGCAGGCGAAGTAGAGCCAGTGCTGCGAACCTTCGGAGCCAGTTTTCCCCGAAATCGGATAAAAACATTCCCTAGATTTTCCTACTTTCCTTTAGGATACAGTTGTTCCCTTTGCCAGTATGCTTTTCGTACAGATAAACTCGTTTGTTACGCAGATAGACTGCGAAGGTGTAGCTTGCGTTTATTGCCACGCTCGTTTTTATAAATTGAACTAATGAAGACGCTGCGCTCGGGCCTAGATTATGTTACAGTGCAAGTTCTTGCAGCACAAAAGCTTTTCTTTCCTTCACAAACGTTCCCTACATATAATTTTTGTCCTAAGCAAGACATAAGATCCCTAAATCCAGGGAAGATCTAGATATTATGGGGACACTCGAGGCGCGTTGGCGCCGTCGGTGCCACCGCAGCCGTGCTGTCGGGGTATCAATGGGGCACGAGTGACCCCCTGCGTGGAGTGTTATTACGCCTGCACGGAGGCACAGTACGTTTGGTTGCAAGAATAGCGAAGCCCAGTAGATGCACCGTCACACACCAATCAATCGGCTCTGCAGGAGCCAGTGCAGTGTTGTCGCTTCCGGTGTTAATTACGAGAATTTATTGAAAATTTTCGTGAAGTATATAGAAAGCAACACCCTGTACCAAAATGGCTAAACAAATTGGAGCCATTTTAATGCTTAAAAGACTTTTAAAGCTTAGGAATCGTCCAATGATTGGCTTGCATGCTTTATTCTGCATTACAGTTGCAAATATGGCTGCATTTGTGAAAACGCAAGCAATAAAAAATGGAAAAGGTCCGTGGCGTAATGGCTTCATTTTTGCGGGCTACGGTTCTAGAGATCCTGTGTTCGAATTCGTCCGACACGATTTTACTAATGTTTACCTAGTCATTTATTGCGCAGTACTTTGTTGAAATGACGAGTTTACAAGGTCGCGACGCCGTTTGAACACCGAAGGACGATGTTTAGGCAAATCCACGTACTAACCATAATTCCAATGCTGGTTGAACCACCCCGCTAGTAGCGCCCGTCGACACCAGCGCCACAGTTTCTTCTAGTGATTATTCTATGAAACTGTATGGTCTCAGCATGTGTACTAGCATTGAAGTACGCCACCTGTAACAACACCTCTGCCAACGCTTTTTTTTTATCGCGCCAGCATTGTGACACGCCTGGTATCTGCCATAATGACGCTGCACTCGGGCCTAGATTATGCTGCATTGCAAGTTCTTGCAGCACAAAAGCTTTTCTGTTCCTGCTGCGCAGCTGCAGTAGTCTCGCGGGCTGTGTCGTGCATCACACAGCATGTTGTTATCGCCTCCGCATTTTGTTAGAACACCGCGTGAGAAGCCGGTCACGTGATAGCAGTGTCTGAATATATATATATATATATATATATATATATATATATATATATATATACAGCGTGTCCCAGCTATCACGCAGCGTGGTTTTTAAAAAGAGGCACGGTGTTACGCGAAGCCAACCTAGTGCGTATTGTTTCCAGTACAGTGGAGTAGCCGCCAGTAATTTTTTCGTTACTGCGATGTAAATAATTAATTGTAATTAGTTATCTGACTCGAGAAGTACTGTCCTAATTATCAAAGTGTCAATAAAAACTTGTAGAGCAACATGAAAAACTCCCGATATAGCTTTCTGTTCCTCAATACGTGCTACATAGAAGTGTTTTTCCGAGCACGAAAGAAGCCCGCGAATACACGCAAAGTGCCTCGAGCAGCCAGTCGTGCGGCAATTCAGCGTGTATTGGCGGGCTTCTTTCACACTCGGAAAAACACATTTATGTAGCATGTATTAAGCAACAGAAAACTGTAGCAGCAGTTTTTCATGTTGCGCCACAACTTTCTCATTGATTAATTACTGAAATCTCAGTAACTAAAAAATTACTGGCGGCTACGCCACTGTACTGGAAACAATACGCACTAGGTTGGCTTCGCGTAACGCCGTTCCTCTTTTTTTATAATGCTGCGTGATAGCTGGAACACCCTGTGTATATATATATATATATATATATATATATATATATATATATAATATATATATATATCTGAAGATGACCACCGTCAGTTGCACTTCGCTCTTCGGAGAAGCTTGACGAAGCTCGGAGAAGCTTGGAGTTGAGTGAGCTTCTGCAGCACACTTTGAAATATGGTGAACGTGATCTAAATCAAAGATCGGGGACCTCAAATAAGTGCGACATAATGCTAATGCATTTCTCTTGCATTTATAACTAAATCGCCACAGGTATTTTTTAACGAAACAACATCGTTTTGGTCCCCTCACCGCGTGTGACCTACCTGTGCCCGCACGAGCCACCACTGAAGGGCACTTGTGTGTTTATCTGTCATTGTTTTAAACGCGATCGGAGACCGCTGTTTCGTTATCTACACGACTCACCCCGTGACACAGGGCATAATCGGACACTTCAGTATTACAAGGCTGAGTTTACTTTTTCCTCTTAGCTTATCTTTCAGGCTTTTCCCGGGAAGAAAACTAGCTATGTCTGCCTGCACAGCAGTACTGCTTGAGAGACGTTTAGGATTTCCTTGGCTTTCACACTTCTTCTTCCGCTACTACTCAACCGGTTACGTGTCAGTACACTTTTCTAATCATCGAGAAGCCTGCTTCACATTGCTGTGGTTTCCGCTAGTCGTTTTACAATTATACACATTAAGAAATATTTGCACCCCAGCGACTTATCTCGCATTCAAAGAATAATCGTATCCTGTCTTGCGTGCGTGCCCCCCACCTTTTTTTTTTTTTTGCACTGGGCACCCGTTCTCTAAGGTCACGAACGGTATTCGCCTACAAGCGTTGCATAGCTCAATTCTTGACATCAAAGTAGCGAGCGCGGGCGTTAGAAAAATAATTGTCCTGAAGAGGGAGCTTTAGTTCAGGCATAACTCCAATTTTGCCCGATTTGGCTGACAGGCCCAACTTTGCTTTGAAATGCACCAAACCTCATCGAAGTAGGTGCAGTGGTTGCCGAGAAAAACGTTTCCTTCTTTCCCGTGTATTTGAAGGAATGAATTAATTGTATTTCTCGTCCGAGCGAGGGGAGACTGGGGCTAAAGGCACGAAAGGCCTGTCAGAGGGCCCAGCCCCCACAGTTACAAGAGCAGTGATAATTCATACAAATTAATACATATAAGACGTACAGACATCTCGCCCAAGAGAACAGAATTTCAGGAACAGTAATGATGACAACATTCGTTCATTGGAATGAGTAAGCCACATAAGACATAAGCACAAATGCTATCTATATGAACTTTTTGTTAGGTCATACATGTATACATAAAGATGTAAAAGAGCCCTCTAGCTAAGGCTTGCTCTTAATATTAGTGACGTTTGATTAGTGTTTCTGGGGGACAGTTACTAAGATAAAGCCCAAAGGGCGTCAAACGTTTAAGTATCTATGATGCACTGTTTAAAAAACGGTTACTTTCACCAGTGGCAGCCGGTCTTCTCGTCGATTTCTGTACTTGTTTGTGCACAGGTACAGTCGCGTTTGACACGCTCTGCAACACGGTCCCAACGGTCCAAGGACCTCCAAGAGTGCAAGGCGGCGCCGACATACAAAAACTTTGATTAATTAATACGAGTATTAGGAATATTGCTTAGTTCTGGTGTCAACGCCGTCATATGTAAGCTCCTGTACGTGTTGTATCTACATTTTGTATTTACATAAAGCTTTTCGCTGAGCCTCTAATTGTAGACCCATTGTGTGAGAGTTGGAGAGTGCACATCTGTGGCACAGTTCTTGCTCCACACGCTCACCTAATAACACCCACCGGGGAAATCCAGTGGCTATGGTGCTCCCGAGCTCGAAGTCACGGGCTGGAGACCGGCTGCCGCGGCCGCATTCCGATGCAGGCAGAATGCAAAAACTTTCGTGTATTCTGCATTCGGTGCACATTAAAGAACTCTAGGTGGTCAAAATTAACTCAGCGTGCCTCATAATCAGATCGTGGCTTTAAGCTAAAACCCTAGAATTGAATCATTTAAATTTATTTGCAAACCTAAGTAGAATCCTTAAAAGAAATGCATAGAGACAGAATGCAAATACGTAGAAGAATCCTTTGACATAGGTTTTCCAGCTGTAAATTGTATCTACGTGGCGTTTGTTTCTGTCTGCTACAAGATTTACATGAAAAAGAAGAGCTGGAAAAAATAGTATGGCTTGGATACGCTGTAAAAGAAACCCAAAACAAATGAAAACCATTTGTGAAAGATTGGCAGCGGGCTGCGCAAGCGACCGCTGTAAACAAAGCGAGGCCTTTGCTCTTACGCTATCGTCGATGCGTAGCAGCTGAATGCGAGTTCTTCGCGATTAGCACACCAGGCGTTATCACGTCCGGCGTCGCTTACCGATAGCGGCTTCCAACGGCTCCTTCCGTTCAGATCTTGCATTCAGACGAAACGCGTGCTCCGCGAAAGTGACCCAGTCCTGTTTGATACCATCTCTCAACGGATCGCACTGAAAATGGAACTCAAACAGGCAGACCTTCCCATGCCCGAGAGGCGGCAGTTTGGATCCACCGACATCATGGTGCCGGAGCTGTCTTTTGGTGAGTGAGATTCAAAGCGATCGTGCACACATGTAAACCTGCACAGATACTTGAGCCCCGGAAGGCGCGTTAAGTACCCTAAGAATGCTAACGCATCTAAATGCTCGTGTGCTTATACTTGGGTGCCCGTTGCAGAATCCCAGGTGGTCAAAATTATACCGCGAGTGCCCCACTAGAATGGGTAGCGCATCAAGTTGCTGTGCACAGGGAACAGGGTTCGAAACCAACCGGCGGAGCAGCATGGGTCACACCGAGTATGTGGCGACGTGTACATGTGTGCCGGTCTTCTAGGAAGCTCATTGACCCCGCCACGGGTGACTGTAGATGATGGATCGGGTTCAGTACCGCTGTTCTAAGCAACTCTTTGACGGCGAATCGCAGCAGTGGGTATGTGCCACTCGGTCTGTGCAGGTCTTCAATGAACTTTTTTGATGCCACCTTGGGTCGCTGGGTATGCTCCAGTAGGTGTGCGCTGCTGTGTTCAGTGGAAGTCTTCGACGCCAAGTTGAGTCGCTAAGTATGTGCCGCTGGCAATGTGCCAGTCTGCAATGACGAAACGATCACGTAAATTTGTACGATGTTGTGGGAATTCCTCAAGCACAGCAACCCGACGCTTAAAGCAGGCTGCGCCACAAATGCACTAGGTGCGTGCCGCTTTTCAATGAACATCTTTCACGCCAACGCTTTAGCGAGCTGCGCGATGAATACGAAGGTTATGTGCCGCTTTTCGATGAACCTCTCGCGAACTCGAGTCACTGAGTATGCGTCACTGCGCGCGCCAGCGAGGGAACCATGCTCAGCATTCGCAGGAACCGGCGCGCCACGCTTCTCGTCTCGGAGGCCACGCGCGGACATCTCGGCAGTGCCACTAGATGGCGCTGAGTGTCCAGAAAGAAGCTAGAGAGAGGAGCCCGGTTACCGCACGACACGCGTTTCTGAGCGTTCGCACGCACCATTGCGCCGTGCACTTCGGAGGCCACACGTAGGGTTAACGGCCGCGGTGCTACAAGGCGCCGAGTCTTCTAAGGGGAGCACGAAAGAGGAGTACACCCCTCATGCATAACTTGTTTTGACTTTGACGATGGTAATCAGTCATTGGTATCCTAATAAAGAAACGACAAAACGTGAAAGTGTCCAACTCAAGAGATCAGATAGAAATGGATCAACTTTCAAAACTGATCATCAAGAAGAAGGTAAGGGATATTCGAAATTATAACGTGGGAAAGATTGAGGAAGTCGTAAAATATGGACGCAGCATTAAATCAGTGAGAAGAAAGCTTGGCATAGGACAAGGCAAGATGTATGCACTGAAAGATAAGCATGGTAATATCATCAGCAATTTCGATGACATAGTAAAAGCAGCGGAAGAATTCTCTACTGACCTGTGCAGTGCCCAAAACAGCCAAGCTACTTTCATTAGAAATAGTGATGATCTGGGTACATAGGCTCCTTCTATACCTAGCGATGAAGTTAGAAGGGCCTTGAAAGACTTTACCAGGGGAAAAGCTGCTGGAGAAGATACAATAACAGTGCATTTAATGAAAGATGGAGGAGATATCATGATTCAAAAGCTTCCAGCCCTTTATACGCAATGCCTCACAACTTCAAGTGTACCAGAGAGCTGGAAGAACGCCAACATTGTACTAATCCATAAGAAGGGAGACGTTAAAGAATTGAAGAATTATAGACCCTTTAGCTTGCTTTCCGTATTGTATAAAATATTCACCAAGATAATTTCCAATAGATTCAGGGCAACCCTTTACTTCAGACAACCAAGAGAACAGGCTAGCTTCAGGAAGGGGTATTCTACGATGGATCATATCCATGTCATCAATTAGGTAATCGAGAAATTTGCGGAGTACAATCACCCTCTCTATATGGCTTTCATAGGTTATGAAAAGGCATTTGATTCAGTAGAGATACCAGCAGTCATACAAGCATTGCGCAATCAAGGAGTACAGGAGGCATACGTGAATATCTTAGTAAATATCTACAAGGATTCCACAGCTACCTTGGTTCTCCATAAGAAAAGTAGAAAGTTACCTTTTAAGAAAGGGGTCAGGCAAGGAGACAAAATCATCCAATGCTATTCACTACATGCTTAGAAGAAGTTTTCAAGCTCTTAGACTGGGAAGACTTAGGAGTGAGGATCAACGACGAATATCTCAGCAACCTTCAGTTTGCAAATGACATTGTCCTATTCAGCAACAATGGAGACGAATTACAACGAATGATGGAGGACCTTAATCGAGAATGTGTAAGAATTGGGCTGAAGATGAATATGCAGAAGGACAAAGATAATGTTCAATAGCCTGGCAAGGGAAAGAGCATCCAGCATCGCCAGTCAGCCTCTAGAGTCTGTAAAGGAATATGTTTATCTAGGTCAATTACTCACAGGGGACCCTGATCATGAGAAAGAAATTTACAGAAGAATAAAATTGGGCTGGAGTGCATACGGCAGGCATTGCCAAATCCTGACTGGGAGCTTCCTACTGTCGTTTAAAAGAAAAGTGTATACAATCATTGCATTCTACCGGTGCTAACATATGGGGCAGAAACTTGGAGGTTAACAAAGAAGCTCGAGAACAAGTTAAGGACCGCACAAGAGGTATGGAACAAAAAATCTTAGGAG